>NC_064838.1:37550909-37853939 GCF_024166365.1 Elephas maximus indicus
GCAGCTACTCTATTTGACAGTTGGAAGACCTGTAGAACAGTAGAATGTGTGTTTTTTTAGGACCTCAAAGACTAGGCAATTACTGTTCTAAAAAAAGAGAGCATAGAATATATCCCAATACTATATATCATAGGGATCTGTGGAATTTTGGGCCTAAATTTAGAACTAAAAGAAGAAACCTTTAGAGATGAATAGATAAAGAAATTGAGGACCTGAGAAGTTAAGTAATTTTCTTAAAGCCACACAGCTAGTTTGTCACTGAACTGAAACTAGAAACTAGACTTCCTGGCTACTTTTAGGTGCTATGTTTTTTCCATTGCCTTCCAGAAAGGCCAAAAGTTCTTGCTCAGTGACTCATAGTGAATACATGAAGGATTTTCCTTCTGTCCTTTAATCTTTTAAGATTAACAAGCAGTGGTAGAAGCTTTGAAAAAATATGCTGGTATACAGGCACACTTGTGGTTATTAGTTGTTGTTGAGTAGATTCCAACTTGTGACGACCCCTAAAAAAAAGCAATGAAACTCATTGCTGTCAAGTCAATTCCAACTTAGAGCGACCCTATAGGGCAGAGTAGAACTGTCCCCATAGGGTTTCGAAGGCTGTAATCTTTACCAAAGTAGGCTGCCATGTCTTTCTCCCACAGAGTGGCTGATGGATTCAAACTGCCGAGCGCTTAACCACTACTCCACCAGGGCTCCTTATGGCAACCCCTACTAACCTTTATGTTTCTGATCCCTAATCCCAAACATACATCTTGTTTCTAAACTCTAACTTTCAGTCTTACGGGAAACAACACTCTAACCGCCATAACCTCAAAATGGAGAATACCTCCCTCATCTTGGTCTCAGATTCTCCACCTAAATGGTTGGAAGCTTAAGTTTGAGAATTATTTAACTGCTAAATGTATAACTACCATGTGACATAGCGATTCCACTCCTGGGTATATACCCTAAAAACTTGAAAGCAGGGACTGAAACAGATACTTGTACACAAATGTTGATTGCAACACTATTCACGATAGCCAAAATGTAGAAACAGCCCAGATGTTCATCAATAGATGAATGGATAAACAAAAGGTGATATATACATACAAAGGAATATTATTCAGACATAAAGAGAAATGAAGTCCTAACACATGCCACAACATGGATGACCCTTAAAAGCATTTGTTAGACACAAAAGGATATAAGTAAGTGTATGATCCCACTGATATGAAATACCTAGAACAGGCAAATGCATTGAGACAAAAGTTTATTATTGATTACTAGGGGCTGAGGAGAATGGGGAGTTATTGCTTAAGAGATACTGAGTTTCTGTTTGGGGTAATGAAAAACTTTCAGAAATAGTGGTGATGGTTACAGAACATGGTAGATGTAATTAATGACACTGAATTGTGCATTTAAAAATGGTTACAAGGGCAAGTTTTTTGTTATGTGTATTTTACCACCAAAAAAAAAAAAAATTACTTAACTAAAACATGCTGTTCCCTAAACAATTTAAAGATAGATAGATTAGATTTTTCGGGTTCATACTTGTATCTATGGGGAAGAATGTAGGTCAGCGTGCGTGGCTACCGCTGTGGTCTATAACCCACAGCATCCCTGGTTGCCCTAGAGCACTACGTCCACAGTAATAAAAGCTGTTTATTAGGCTTTCACTGTGTGCCAGGCACTGTGCTCAACACTTCCTATGCCTCGTCTCACTTAATCTCACGAGGAGATAGGTATTAACACATGGTACTCAATGGCAACAGAATAAAATAGGGTTTTTTCCCCTTAAAAATCCATAAAAATGAAAAATTTTTATTTCCTTTACAACTTCTGGACTCTTATGTACCTTGAGTCTGACCAAACGGGCTGCAGTTTTCATCTCTTTTATGAGCCTCTGGTATGTAAGAATGCTAAAAGCCCCCATAAAAATTAGTTATACTGGTGGTTAATTGAACCTAATTTGCGGCCTGGGCATTTCACAATACAGAAAATTTGTTCATAAGATTTAACCTTTGGGGGAAAATGTCAACTTATAAAAATTCACAATTGAGGTTTGAGCAGAAGGCTTTCATCAGTAGATAAGAAAGGGAGCAACTATTTTCCATCCCAGTGAAACTAAAAAGAAAGAATGGCAAAGAGTGAGTAAGGAAATAAGATTTTTGACCCAAAAATTGTTGGGCCAAATTTTTTTAAAGTTGTATAATTACTTAAAGATTTCTATTTTAAGGGGTCGTGTGCAGATGATATAATTTCATTTAAAGGAACCCTAACAGAGGTATGATTCCCTTCCCCTTTAACTTTTCTCTCAGTTCAGAGGCTCCTAAGGAGGCCCCTACAACACAATCATTGTACTGGTTCATTATGCAGCTTTTTTTTTGCAATGAAAATATGAATTTGAGGCTCGGGGTACTGATCGCTCTTTTCTCTCGCAAATCCAAAATGAAGTTCAATAAGCACTCAGATGGAAATGTTTCATGTGCTTTTATGTCTTGTGCTAGAAATGCTGCCTTTAGCATAATATATAACAAGGAACCACCCATCTGTTCATTCCTGTATTCAACACCATTTACTGAGCGCCACTAAGTGCTAGAGATATAAATGTATAGGACACAATCTCTACCCTCAAGGGGCTTATAGTCTAGCGAAGGAGGCTATCATAAACACACATTGCTATGATTCTACATGGTAAGTATAATAGTAGAGCTATGCATGGAATAGTATTGGATATGATATCTAAATATCCTTATTATAGGAAAAGGCAGATAGTCTAAAATTTGCCCCCAAAGTAGCATTATTCAAAATAAGATTTTGCAGATAGTACTAGTAAAACCAAAAAAACCAAACCCGTTGCTGTCGAGTCGATTCCGACTCGTAGCGACCCTATAGGACAGAGTAGAACTACCCCATAGAGTTTCCAAGGAGCGCCTGGTGGATTTGAACTGCCGACCTTTTGGTTAGCAGCCGTAGCTCTTTAATCACTACACCACCAGGGTTTCCTTTTTTTTTTTTTTTAGTACTAGTAGGGAGGGAAAAAAAACCATATCTGAGTTGAAAGAATAACAAACATTATTTTTCCCCAACTTACGCCTTACCTAAGTGTTTCTCTTTGCCTTTCTTTCATTCTTTAGTTTTCCCCATATTTCACACTTCCTCACCCCACAAGAAGCCAGATGTTAAGGAAATTGTCGTTTTGGTAAACATCATTAAGTGATGATTCCCCAGTGGGGATAAGTATGGATTCTGTCCACTAAATGATGTAAAAGTACTCTCTGGCCTAATGACAAGAAACAAAGCACCACCATATTTAGAACAAGGATAAAACAGATTGGACAATGCTGCCTGAGAACTAAGCCTATGTTTTATATAATTCTTTAATTCATGAAACAGGTTGCCTTTTCTAGTGCCTGATTTTGTCAAGTGCTAGGGATGCCAATAAGATGAATAAGGCCCTGTCCCTAGCCTTCAGGACTTTGTTCCAAAGCAGGATAAGTGGACATACAAAATAAGTAATTACAGTAAAAATAAGATGAATAAGGCCCTGTCCCTAGCCTTCAGGACTTTGTTCCAAAGCAGGATAAGTGGACATACAAAATAAGTAATTACAGTACAATGTAAAAATTACTGTAAGTGACACATATATTGAGGGTTATGGGAGTACTGGGGAAGAAAAATTAACTCTGCTCAAGAAGTCAGGGAAAAGCCTCATAAAGAAGTGACGTTTGAAGTGGGTCTTGAGGGGTGAATAGGAGCTGGCTCTCCATTATTTCATGTTTCCTTCTATACTGGCCTTTCTTTGCTAAACTCTTAAATCCTTTCACCTTCCTGGCAGGATCCTGAATTACATTTTTTTTTAAGTTAAATTTAATTTTAAAAATGAATAATTTTTATTGATAGTCTGGGCTACTGCTGTGAAATAAAACCATGAGCAGAGTCGTAGGTGGAAAGCAGAACTTGAGATGAGTGGAGGGGAGGAGGGCTTTTACTATGTGGGAACTAGGGCTGAGGAGGGAGCGGCAGTAATTCAGTGATTCATCCTGTCATTCCTCTTCCTCCATAGCTATCAGGTTTGGGCGGATGCCACAGGCTGAGAAGGAGAAGCTGTTGGCAGAGATTTCCAGCGACATCGACCAGCTGAACCCAGAGTCTGCTGATCTCCGGGCCCTGGCCAAACACTTGTATGACTCATACATAAAGTCCTTCCCGCTGACCAAAGCAAAGGCGAGGGCCATCTTGACAGGAAAGACAACAGACAAATCAGTTAGTTCTCTTCTGTCTGGTTTGGGGAGGTTGGGTTTTTGTTTCCCCCCTTGAGAAAATGATTTACCGTGTTACACATACAGGTGCAGATGTCTCTTCAGCTGTTAGCTGTTACATATTGCAGGCTGCATCTGAAAAACAAGACATGTTTCCAGACAGGATAAGTAAACATTATTTTTTAAAGGGAAACTCTCCTCCATATTAATAAAATCTTTGAGAGTAGGACAAGAAGGTACAGGTCGTCTTAACTTTGCAGAAGTGAACTCAAGCCCCTCATCTTGACCATCCTCTTTCAGGAATTCAGCTCTTTTCTTGGCATTAAAATAATTGGCCACAACAATGTTTATGCAACCGGCCCTCTTTTCTCTGGGAAGTGCCCTGAGAAATAATGCTTCGGTTACACTTTTTTTTTTTTTTTTTTAACTTACGTTTCAGGAGAAATACTGGAGCTACCACTCATGAAGTTCAACAAGTGGTATAAAAGTTCTTTCCAGAGATCATATTGCCTTTCTTTCATTGCAGCGCTTTATTGATTATTCCTGGGGAACTCGAAGCTCTACCCTTTTATTACATATATGCATTTTTTTCTTCTACCAGCCTCTGAGCTGCCTGGCCTCCTCCAGTAGATTTTCAAACATCTGTAGGCTCATTGATTACCACTGTTTAGAAAACCCAGAAGAGGGTGCCTTAATAAAGAGAAAATATTTGTTATTGAGTCAAGGCTTCCAAGATGAAGGACTCTTCCCTCATGGAAAGTTTTTAAAGTAATGTGAAATTACATTAAAACAAAACTGCACCTGGATTCTAGTCCCAATTCTGCTACTAGCTTGCAGTGTGACCTGGGTCTCAGCTCTGTAGTTCAGTTTTTACAGGCAGGGCCTGGCTTTGTGTATAATGTCTGCAGGATGCCCCTAAGATAGTAAGAGTCACAGAACACATTCAAAAGATATCAGCCCAAACCCTGAAAGCCCTTTTATGCAATCATGTATTTTTTATTTGAACACCTCCGGGAGAGGTATACAACTCCATGATAGAGATGTATAGCTTTTTCCTTGCCCAGAAATATTTTAGGGAAATTTTTATTGCCCTTTAATGTATTTTGATGGTAGTCTCAAGGCATTATTATTTCCTTTTTACTATCATAAGAGTAGAACCAGCTAACAGAAAAGAAAAACTCCTGTGGAGTGTTGCCGGATAAAGAGCCAAATGTCAGTCAGGACAATAGGTTTTCTGACTGCACAAGAGGTTGTTGATACCTTAATGATACTATACATGTATCCAGTTCTTAACAGCTTCAAAAAATCCTGCCCATCTATTATGTTTGATCCCCATGGCCACCCTACTACTGCTATTATTATCCTCTTTTTAAAGACGAGAAAGCTGAAGTCCAGAGAGGTGATAATAGTTTAAGATCACACTACAAGCATGTGGAAGAACCAGGACCGCAGTGCAGGCTTCCCAACTTCTAGCATGACGTTCCCTTAGCATTTCTGGAGGCTAGCGTCACTCTTTCACCTTGGAAACACCTGAGTATCATTTACTTTTATCAATTTTTAGAACAGGAATTTGTTCACTCATTCTGCTATCCCAGTAATATTCTCCATCAGGAAGTTTTTCTGGTGCTGCTTTGTTCTTTTTTGAATTATATAGAGACCAGGCCAACTGTCTTCAGCTTGCACAGGACTACAGAATATAGGTGCTAGCAAAGCTGAGCCTACGTATCCATTGAATAAAAAAATTGAGTTATAACCAATGAAACGTCACTGAAGTCCTCTTAGCCAACTTCACTATGGGAAATAAACTGTATTCATTTAAAGGTGGAGAAAGAAAGGGAAAACTAGACTGACATGGCTGAAGGGGGTTAACATTTTAAAGCAGACTACGATAGCGTGTGGAAGATAGGAGGAAAGCCTTTTTTTTTTTTTTTTTTTAGTTTACCCAGTAGTCAAGAATTTAAATTTACACTAAAGGTGGCCAGGATAGTCTTTGTCTGTATTACTGAAGGGCACAGAGCTCATGCCACTGTAAACCTCACTCCAACTGAATCCTTGGCTCTAAACCTGAGCTAAAAATAAGATAATTGGAGGCTTTTTATGGGATAAACAAGTATTAAACTGTTTTAAGAGAAAAGGCTGCAAAATGCTGGACTATGGGCTTCTCAAGTTCAGAGGCCAAGAATTTGTCAGGTTTTTTTTTCCCCCTGTAGTGACTAGGACTGTGCTTTGCCCATAACAGTTACTCAGATTGTATTTGTTTAATTGAATTAAAAGCTGTTGCCTGTGCCTTTGAAACTCTGGACTTTCAACAGAGGGCCTCAGTCTAGCCCAATATTTGCTCACCAGACTGGACATCATTAACAATCTGGAATTGCCTCTTGTTAGGGAAAGGAAAGAGAGGCAGAGTCAAATTAAAATAATCCATTCCCTGATGACACAAAATAGAACTGTTTGGCGCTCTCTTTTCTCCTTATCTGACAAAATCAAATTCAGCTCTAGTGGAAAGAAATAGTTCAGAGAGAGGAACATGGGAAGAGGAAAAATTCAAAATGTGATTTCCAATGAGTCTGTCTACACAGTCATGTTATTCATTTGATAGCATCTATCTCAGGGGTGTTATGTTATCTCTTGGCCAGGGCTTATGAAAGTTAAGATTTCTGCATTGATAGGAAAACTTTTATGAAAGTATGGACTTTTGAGAGGATGGGGGAGGTAAAAAAGTGGCTCCTGCTGGTGCAATAAAGCACTTGGGGTCTCATTATGCACCCTGTTTGAGACTGAGGTCATTATTGGTGGTTAGGCCAAGCCTGGGGCAGGCGCCGCAAAGTAGTGAATGACCACTTACTCAGAACCTTTGGAAAAGGAAATGACTTTATCGGAGAAGCCGTTCTATAGATTGACTTTACTGCTCAGTTTAACCATTGTCTGTTCTGTCTCCTTTTTTGAGTGCCTGGTAATCTTTTCTCTCAGGCCCAGCACCAATATTTGCCTCCAGGCCAGCCAAGGTTTCTCCCTAACCAACTAAAACTTCCTTTTCCTATATCTTACTCCCTGGGGCCACCTGCACCTTTCAGAACTAGCATAAATTAAATGCTCCTGTTCCCCCACCCCCATCTTTTTAACAGTATCTTTGAGATGTGATGCCCTGCTTTTCATTGTCTTGCCTAAAAGAATAATGCTTGGAAATTTTAGGCTCAGGGCTGGAGAAATGTAGGATATAGGTTGGCAGATCACTGGAGAGGACATTTTAGGAGCGAAACGTGTTTTAAAATCAGTTGCTGTCCAGTCGATTCTGACTCATGGCAGCCCCCTGTGTGCAGAGCAGAATTGTGTTCCATAGGGTTTTCAAGGCTACAGCCTTTCAGAAGCTGATCACCAGACCTTTCTTCCAAGGTCCCTCTGGGTGGGTTCAAACCACCAACCTTTTGGTTAGTAATTGAGTGCTTAACCATTTGCATCACCCAGGGACTCCAGTAAGTCTTTTAAAAAAAAAAAATTTTTTTTTTTTTAGCCACCCTCAAATAGCGATGGAGCTGCCTCCCCATAGCCTATTTTCCTTTCAATGGCTTGTTTCAGCCAAAGTCTCTTCTTTATGAGAAACTACTGGACTCTGAAAATTTTAGATTTGCTAGAACCAGGGTGCTCAGTTTCATGAAGGCAATTTGATAACTGAACGGACTTTGGAAGTTCCAAATGTTTGACTGTTATCCTGATGTGATGGTCACACAGGGTGTAGCATTGTCACATGATCCCATGTTTGCTGATGAAAATAAACAGAGTGGTTTTCAAAAACCATTTTCAGTGCCATGGTTCATCATAAAACAATAAATAGAAAAACCCTTGGTGTGCCTGCCAACTCTTCACACCGTATCTAAGAGATGGCTAGGCCCTGGCTACACTCTGTCTACAAACAAGAAACAAAACTTTTTACTTGTGTTCTATGGGACTTTGAGTCCCAAAGCATCACATTGTTTATGATGGGTACATGCGGAGTCACTGTTTTTATAATCACAAGAGCAAACTGGTGCCATCCAAAAAATGGTTATTCTAAACAGTGTGAAATATGAAACTCCTATATAATGAAAACAGTATAGAAACGTAAACTTTTGGAAACACATTTCTGTACCCATTTAAATTTGTGCGTTCTAAAATTTACATTGGCCATCCAGTCTAGTAACAAACTGTTGGAAAGCTATCTATCCTTTTAAATCCTACACTTAAAACTAAACAAAGTGTGGTCTCTTTTCTCCTTATCTGGGGAAAAGCCCAAGTGAGTTGGAATTTGCTCCTCCTAAAAGAAAGAAAGATGAAAACCCTGGTGGTGTAGTGGTTAAGAGCTATGGTTGCTAACCAAAAGTTTGGCAATTTGAATCTACCAGGCACTCCTTAGAAACCGTATGGGGCAGTTCTACTGTGTCCTGTAGGGTCACTATGAGTTGGAATCTACTCGATAGCAATGGGTTTGGTTTTTAAAAGAAAGATAGGTGTACCTGGGCACTGCAAATGGTTAAGTGCTCAGCTGATAACCAAAGAGTTGGAGGTTCCAGTTCACCCAGAGGCACGACGGAAGAAAGGCCTAGCCACTGCAAGCCCTGTAGAGCACAGTTTTACTCTGACACTCATGGGGTCGCTATGAGCCGGAGTAGACTCAACGGCAACTGGTTTGGTTTTTTGGTAGAAGAAAGCTAAAAATTAGTCTCCTGGGATCATTAATCTATATTAATATTAATAAAGAAAAATAAATTTTGTTGCCAGAGCTGTCAGGAATGGTTAAGGATATAGCAAATCTGAATGGTCTTCTTTCATAAAACAAAAAGATAGTATTTTATAGAGCTAGGCAGAAAAGCACTTTTTTTAATTATTGGACCCATATGATTGGGCCAATGCCCTTGTTTGCCAGCTGAGTAACTTTTTGGCTGGCAGTAGATGCTTTTTAAGAGCTGTGGTTACATGCTAGCTCATTAGAGTGTGAATAATTCTTCTCATTAAATTTTTATTGGTCTTAACGCTCTAAATCTTCTAGGAAAACAGAATTATATCTGGTAGGCTTTCAAACTTCTATCACATACAGTACTTAACTAGCACCTCTAAGAAATTATAGTTCAAAAGACACTGCCTCTAAGATCCCAGGATACAAGAACTTCAGTATAAAAGTCTCAATTTTTCCCAAGATACTCATTTTATTAAAAAAGGAAAATGATAAAAGTGGAGAAGTTGAGCAGAAAGCCGTGGAAGAGGGGAGGAAAAAAAAAACAACCAGGGGTCAGGAAATCTGGCTCAAGAGTTCAGGGTTTGCCATAAATAGCTGTTTGACTTTGGAAAATCAGTTTACTTCTCTTGGCCTCTGTTTGTCATACGTAGGCAGAGAATGATGACATAGATTACTTCTGAAGACCCCATGGTTCTGAACAAAATAGAAACAACAGGGGCAGAAACCAGAAGGAGGTTGAGGAAACAAAACCAATGCATTTCAGATTAGCTTTCACCTATTATAGCTAATCTAGGAGAGCCGTGTATGTCTGAAAGGATGGAATTCAGACAGAAATGGAAAAAGGAAGGAAGAAAAAAAGATGAAGATTATTGTTGTTGTTAGGTGCCGTCGAGTTGGTGTCAATTCATAGCAACTCTTTGTACAACAGAATGAAACACCACCTGGTCCTGTGCCATCCTACCAATCGTTGCTATGCGTGAGCCTATTTTTGCAGCCACTGTGTCAGTCTATCTCATTGAGGGTCTTCCTTTCTTACCAAGCATGATGTCCTTCTCCCGGGACTGATCCCTCCTGATAACAGGTCCAAAGTACATGAAGAAGATAAGCTCTATGAATTCAAATTTTCTTCCTTGAGCTTTCCCTCTAACCTGTCAGAGAAAATGAAGAATGTCAAGAGAGCCCCAGTAGATTAGGCCCATATTTTTCCAGGCCAGAGTTTTAATTCTGACAAGGTCATTAAGCGATTGTTTTTGAGAGGGCATAGTTGCTTACTGTGCTAATTTCAATCTCCAAAATTAGAGTATTCATCCAAAATAACCTCTGCTTCATTAGTTGATTTTCTCATTTATCTGCTTTAGTTTGCCATTTTATTACTCAGGAGGGGCTATGAACTTAGATACATTCTAAAATACATCTCTAAGTGTATACTTCCATGCATAATCCCTTTCATAATTTGTGTATTAAAATGTTAATGTCATTGAATTCCTAAGGAGCACTACTGTCCTGTTTTTCCTTTCGAAAAAAGTGAACTTTTACTCCTCTATGTAGTTTTTATCCTTAAGCTAGTTTCCTCCATCATCTTTGTGTTATACCGAGGAGGCAAGCAACAGATCAGTGACTAAATTTAATCACCTACAGAGAACAATATCTTAATCCCATTCTGGCTTTGCTATGTAGAGCCATTTTTTTTTTTTTTTTTAATTTAAAATAACATGATGTCAAAAACTACATTTGCCATATCTCTCCAGAGAAAACTGATTTCCTCTTACAGAAACCATCTTGTTCCCTGGAGAAAAAAATTGTGTTTAAGGGCAACTTTCTTCAATCCATTCTCACCTTTTTCTAACCTGTCCAGTAAATGAAAAGGCAAGCATCATAATGGCCAGAGGCAGATTCACTATGAAGCCAGTCAACCCTCAAGGCCCTTCCTTTGCCCAGAGCCTCTTCCAAGACTCTGGGAATGGCCTAGACAATTTTGTACTCATAATTTGTCTTATTTTTCTTAAAGAAGACCCCAACAATAGTGTACGTCTCAGGCCCCACAAAAACCTAGGCTATCCTTGATGATAGCCTAGATGTCATTAAGCTTTCTTTCCTGTTAAGAAGGCATGCTTATCTGGCCATTTGATGTAGTGTCTGAAGATACTATATCAAACGTAGCCCCAAACGTAATGTAAATTCAGTAAGACAAAATTTGAAAATCACAAAGCTCTTCCTATAATGGCAGGTCATTAAATGACACTGTGCAAGCTAATTGAAAGTATAAAGGCTTCACGTGGCTTTGTGAAAAATACAAACATGGAAGTGCAGTATGTTTTATGTGGAATATTTTACCAGGTGTGCAATATTAAATTAATGATTCAAGATAAATTCCAATTTCCCTCCAAGGTTTTAAGAGGTGAACTCTCAGTAAAGCAGGCCAAGCACTAGGTTGAGGATAAGGGAGCTCCCAGTAGGAAATGTGAAAGTGATACACAAGTTAAGTGCAGTATCAGAATTGGTGAATTGGTTGCAAAGAAAGATCTCAAGGTAGATGGAGCCTTGTGATCACTCAGACGGATCCCCATGGAGGCTGAAAGAATCTATGCAGGTTTCAAAAATAACGGCAAAAAACGGCATCATCAGATATAACCAGGAAAAACAAAGACCACCACCTGATATCATTTGCATGTCAATACCCAGCATTCTCTGCCAGCTCACTACTTTTTCAGAATGCTGAAGGGACTTAAAAAAAAAAAAAATTGGAATGGTTTGGCATGATGGTGGGGGTGCCGATTCCTTTCTCTGTCCTTGAGTGTTTACTGCCAGGAAATCCTGACCAACATTGATTGCCAAGGGGTTAAAGTCACATTGTTGTTAAATTGGGAGAGAAAATTAGCAGGATTTTGTGCCCTGTGTTCAACTATCACAGAGTTTCAAAAACAGGAACCTGGGCCTTTATATGAGGGGACAGGGGAAGTAAAGGGAAGAGTCACAAGGGTGATTTATCAGGGCACAGTTCCAGATGAATTGCTTACATGGAGGTGAAAGAATTCTGTGTATACGTTCTGTGCCAAGAAGCCAAGTGGTTGAGCAGAAGCTCATCGGAAAGTTGAAGTGGGCAGTTTAGTGTATGCTCTTCCCGCCCGTGAAGAAGCCATGGTTTTAGTCCTGGTGTTTGTCCTTGTACATGTGTTAGACTTTTCAAGCACCCACGCCATATATGCTTATGGCAGGAAAGACAGGTATGATTTCACTGACATGAATTCTGATACACTACAAAACTCCGCTCTCTAGGTCCTGTAAAGGCATCATTATCCATCCAAATTTTTCTCAGGATTAAAGTCTACTGTACTGGAAAAACTCATTAAATTATCATTGATATGATTGACTATCTCCTCAGCCCTTCTTTCTCTGCCACTAATAATGTCGGTTCTGAAGGGGGGGAAACAAGTTTTCTAAGAAGCACAGTAAGCACAGTGTGTTAAAGGAAAATGTATAGTTTCCTGTGCTCCTGATTTCCTTGAAGAATTGGTTAGAGCCACCAGTCAAACTTGCCCTTGGGTCCTCAAGTCTGTCTTCTTCTGGGGTTTGCTAAACAATACAGTTGATGTCAATTTTTCCCTGACAAAAGTAAGAATTTCTATAATAACTCCAATAAATGGTGTTTGAATAAGATGCAGGTTTGGGAATCTATCCAAAAGCTAAGAGTCCTTAATATTAGTGTTATTTCGTCCAGTGTAGAACAGACTTAACAGTTTGGTTGAAATCGTAGACTCATATAGAAATTAATAGAATCTCCAAACCAGTAGGCCACACATGGCACCCCTTTCCCCCTTGCAATTCAGGAGAGAATTCTCGGGATCTCTGCTCTCAAGAAACTATTTTTAGTCCAACAGAGATGTCATCTTCAGTGTACACACATGTACACATGCACAGTCACCATACACATACACTGCTTCTCAGAAACGCAACTAGAATTTCTTCAAAGAAGAGATGGAAACCCCCAATTTAATCCACTCCCCTCAAGTAAAAAATTTGAGGCCTAGGAAAGATAAATGACTCTCTTAAAATCACCTAGTTAACCACAGAATCAAAGCTGGAACCCAGATATCCTCAACAATTATTCCAGTACTTTTAGGTGTACACTTATTTGAATAGGATTGGGGTTTCACTCCTTATGTATTTGGGTACATTTGATGTATACGAAGTGTTGTCCCTTCTCAGAAGAGCCTGGAGCATTTCACAATGACCACAAATCTTTGGTTAGTTCTATACAAGGAAATGAAAAAGAGATAATTTCATGACTAACACAGCTACTTTTGAAAGTAGTCTACTGCAAACCTGAGTTCATGTTGAAAGTATGGTTGAAACTTAAGGATAGATATTTTTAAAAATTAGTTCAAAACCCTTTTTTATTTCATCACCTTCTACAGTGTTTACCCACAGTTCTTACATCTGTTCTTCCTTGAAATGTATTGCTTCCAGAGCTTTAAAAAAGAGAGACATTTTCTTGGCTAAGTATTTTTAATCTGCTTTCAGACTGATTTATTATAGCTAAGTGTATTTCATATGCAGACTTCATTGAGATTTGAGAAGACTTCATCTTAAATTGCAAGATTGTTTTGTTGATGTTCAAGTGGGTATTTTCAACCCAGAATTGCTAAAATGATTTTTTTAATGGAAAGAGGGTTAAAAATGTATTCCATTGAAAGTTAAGAGAAACAATAGATTTTGTATCATTTTAAAAGTCAGCAACAAAAGACTCTCCAAACTATAGAATTGGAACTATTAGCCAGTCGTAGATTAAGTGGTACCGTATAAGTTGAAAGGAAAGAAGACCAAAGTTGGTGGAATATGTTTGGTCCCAGCAGATGCTTAAGATCAATAAGAGGAAGATGAGAGTATTTTCTCATTAGTAACTATCTTCAGCTTTAAAGTTTTTTTTTTAGTTAGCAACACAAATGGGTATAAAGAAATGGATTTCTGAATGGGGATGGCATTTGCTGTGAATTAGAAATCTCTAACTCAGCTACTTTTTCCCTGTCTTATGCAGCCGTATGTTATCTATGACATGAATTCCTTAATGATGGGAGAAGATAAAATCAATTTCAAACACATCACCCCCCTGCAGGAGCAGAGCAAAGAGGTGGCCATTCGCATCTTTCAGGGGTGTCAGTTCCACTCGGTGGAGGCTGTGCAAGAGATCACAGAGTATGCCAAAAGCATTCCTGGTTTTGTGAACCTTGACTTGAATGACCAAGTAACTCTTCTAAAATATGGCGTCCATGAGATCATATACACAATGCTGGCATCCTTGATGAATAAAGATGGGGTTCTCATATCAGAGGGCCAAGGATTCATGACAAGGGAGTTTCTAAAGAGCCTGCGGAAGCCCTTTGGTGACTTTATGGAGCCCAAGTTTGAGTTTGCTGTGAAGTTCAATGCACTGGAATTAGATGACAGCGACTTGGCAATATTTATAGCTGTCATTATTCTCAGCGGAGGTAAGACTCATATTTTCATTTGCCATGAGAGAGGGGAGGATGATGGTAATGGCCGAAAGAATTTTGACTTTCCTTAGTTTTAGTCTCTGTTCCTTTTTGCTGTGTACTTGCTGCAGTTTTCAAACAGAAAATGTCAATGGCATGAGGCTATGACCGTGTTGAATAAAAAAAAAAACCAGGAGAGAAATCAGAGATTTGCTGGGTGAAGGCTATGAATAACCCAGGCTCTTTTTCTTTATCCCTCTCAGTATTTTTTCCAGTCAAACCCAAACATGGAAGACTAATGGCAAATGTTCTGTTCTCCTTTTTCTTTTCTTTTTTGAATTTCCTTTTGCCCTTTTCCTTTCCTTTCTAGAAGGCCAATTCAATTCGAATTTAAGTAATGACATGTATAACTTTGCTTAAGATGATATTTGCTTCACATATAAAAGGCACTACTGAGTGATTTGGGTCAGATTATGCTCCTGCCCCACTATCAGTAAGATATTACTTTGAATCACTTTCCCAGTATCGGGAATGAAGGGATGTACATCTACTGACCTCTGCCTATTCTTCATAGATCCCTCTGATAGCTTGCACCAAAGTACCCTTGTGAGATGGCTGTGACTAAGAATGCAATCAGAACCAAAGAACTCAGGGCAGAGAAATAAATTGAGTTATCTAACAATTCATTGCGTGTTTGGCTTTGCAAGTATATGATCTAAATATCCAAGTAAATGCTGTTTCCATTCATCTCTCACGTGTGCCCAACTTGAGTAGAAGAAGGTTTTACTTTCATTTTTCTCTATAGAGATTGTTTTTAAATGATGAGTTTTCATTATTGAAGTGGACTTCAGGTGAGCTTTTCGTGTTTACTCCTGTCTGAAGCTTGCCATATAGGGGCATAGTGGTCCTGTAGAAGTAGATGTATATAACTCTACAGCAGCAGTAGCATGGAGTAGACCCCAACTCATGGCGCTGCCCTATGTGTGTCAGAGTAGAACTGTGCTCCCGAGGATTTTCAGTGGCTGATTTTTCAGAAGTGGATCAGTAAACTTGAACCTCCAACTTTTCGGTTAGTAGTCAAGCACATTAACCGTTTGTACCACCCAGGGACTCCGTCTACTATATTTTATCATATCATATTACATAGAGCATGATCCTCTCTGCAGTCCTTAGTTGTCCAATTACTCAAGAGCAGATTGCTTCTGGAATCAGGTACCTAGTGTAGTAGTAATAATAATAATGACAGCCAACACATTAAGTACTTACTGTGTGCCAGGCGGAAACCCTGGTGGTGTAGTGGTTAAGAGCTATGGCTGTTAACCAAAAGGTTGGCAGTTCAAATACACCAGGTGTTCCTTGGAAACCCTGTGGGGCAGTTCTACTCTGTCCTGTAGGGTTACTATGAGTCGGAATGACGGCAACGCGCTACGTGCCGGGCGGTACACCCATCTAATCCTCACAACAGCCCAGTGAGGTGAGTCCCATTTTATCCATGAGGAAACCAAAGCACTGAAAGTCTCCAACCCTTGCCCAAGGTTACACAGCTAGTATAAGATGAAACCAGGGTCATGAGCTCAGGCAGTGTGGCGCTGGAGCCTCTGTTCCCAGCTTCCACACTCTACAAAATAATAACCCTTTACATGACTAAAGTGCCAATGGAAAATGATATGGCACCGGTTAGCTCTGGAGCCACAAGTCCAGTGTCAAGTTTTAAGTCGTTTAAAAATGACTTCTTAATGTTCTGTTTATATAACCAAAATAAACTGTCTAAACATGTTTTAATGTTTTGATCAAATCTATTTCACACAAGTTCAGTTCCTCTTTGGGATTTTTTAAAATAGCAATTTAAAAAAGCAAATTAACCCTTGACCTGCTGGGTGAGATTTTTGATTATTTCAGCAAAGAAGAATGAGGCTCCAGTTTATTTGAGGATTACTGGGGAAAAACTATTAAATTTTAAAAAGTCAGATTAGAAAACAAGCTAATGTGTTTAACTAGCTAATATTTTAAGGCATATTTTGCTTTTAATAAAAAGTCAAAAAATCACATTTGATGTATTTCCCTCTAATATGTTCCCTAAATATACTATATAAGCAGTCTTCATATTTCTCTTTTTTTCACTTAATCATTTTCCCATGTTACTGTGTGCTCTTTAATATTTTTCATTGATTAGTTTTTTTAATAAAAGTAATACCTGGTCATTTAAATAATTCAAAGAATACAGAAAGGTTTAAGTGAAAAGCAAAGGTCTCAGCTCTCAGAATAAAATAGGATTAACAAAGGTCTGTTTCTCCTACCAAAAAGTATGTGCCAATATATATATACAGTATATCCTTTTTAACACCATTTTTAATGACTAAAATACTCTGTTTTATAAAGGGGCCGTTATATGCTAAATTATCTTTCTGGTTGCGTTTAGGTTGCTTCTAATTTACTGTTAAAAAACTATAAAGATATACTAGGATATAGTAAATCATGGAAAATATGTTCTGATTTTTGCTGTTGTGAATATTCTTATATGTAAACCTCTGTCCATATTTCAGATTATTTTCTCTGAATTGCTAGAGGAGGAATTGCTAGGTAGATGACTGAACACGCAATGACTATGAGCCATCTGCTACATCATTGTCAAATTGTATTCCATAGTTTGTAGCAGCTTATATTCCTACCAGTTATCAGCAGATACTAAAGGAGGCATTTGAGATAAGCCATTCAAAGATGCTAACTAGGAAAAGCTAGTTAAACACTTGGCTACTAACCAAAAGGTTGGCGGACAAGGAACAGCCATAAGTCTGGGCTTTTTGAATTATTTGAGCAATGGTATTTCATGGCCACATGAAACAACAACAACGTGGTTCCATCTGGAAAAATGCCATTACTGTCCCTAACTAGATTTCTCATAAGCTAGATTATTTAAGAATCAGTTATTTCAGTACGCCTTTTAAATTTTCATAAATTGGTCAAGAAATAATAGCTTTGAGAATAGCTTGATTCAATTTAATAGGCATCCTAGGCTTCAGCTTTCATTCTGAAAATTAAAAAATGGTACCACTGAAACGGAGATTTTGTATAAATGAGTGTCTTTCAGCCTTATACAGCTTGTTTTCCCAGTAGCAAATATCCAGATCTCCTTTGATCCTCATAACAATAAGATACCTGGAGATATCAGCCAGCCATATAGATTATAAAAATTTCTATCTGTGGTTATAATGGCAAAGGAAACCCTGTGAATAAATTTAGACTTCTTAAAAAAAAGAAATTTACCATTGACTACTTCCAATATCACAAAAGCCAAATCCTTACCGGATCCAGGTTTGCCTTTGGAGATGAAGGCAACATACAAACAATCGATAAGAATGAATAAGCTGGACCCCAGATTTGTCCAGTCCACAGGCATTCGATTTCCTCCTTTATTCAGAGAGGCTGACTATCAGCTAAGTAAAGAGCTGCTTAACAGTCATTCCCAATCCAAAGGCTGGATTCTACCGAAGACCTATAAATGAAGGATCAGTATCCCAAAATTGTGGATTATTAGAGTGTGACAATAATTTCTCAATGTTTTTTTTTTCTCCCTATCCTGAATTTTCCAGAAAGGGGAAACATCCATGTAAGCAAGAGGCTTTGATACATTTAAACAAATTTCTGTTCCTATCCAATCAGGAGTCTCTGAGTGGTGCAGACGGTTAAGCACTTGGCTACTGACCGAAAGGTTTGTGGTTTGAATTCACCCAGCAATTCCTCAGAAGAAAGGCCAGGTGGTCTACTTCCAAATGATCACAGCTACGGAAAGCCCTGTGGAGTACAGTTCTAGTCAGACACACATGGGTTGCCATGAGTCAGAATCGGCTCCACAACAACTGGGTTTGCTTGTTTGTTTACCCAATCTTAACAAAAGTGATTATTTTCTCCGCTGCAGTTTATTCTGGTCTATAGATTGCTTTAGTGTTTTCTGAAAGAAAAGCTTTTGGCAGACACGCAGTTGACCTCATTCAACGCTGCCTTAGGATCACAAGACAGCTTCATTTTAGTGACAGGTGTTCTACAGTAGACCCTAGACTGAGGGGGGAATGGGCAGGTGATCACCATATAAGAGTCGGTGATAGGGAATTGGGGAGATAAAGGGGTGGTTCCTAGAAGACTCAGAGGGGATTTTTGGATGAAAGTAACTGATTTGACCCAACTAAGTATTTTTTTAAACTGCTGATACTGTTAGATTTGGTACTTAGATTTGCCTCGTGCTCAGCATCTCTGCTTTTCACTCAGCTCTCAAACCAAGGTTGCTGAGAAAGATGACTTAATTCTTCCAAGTGCTTCTCCTCTGTCTCTTTGTCTTCTGAGCTTGGGGCGGGAATTACACTAACTAAAAAGGCAACTCTCCAGAACCAGACAAAGTACAGCACTTTGTACCTTCTTAAGGTTGTCGAGTCAGTTCTGACTCATAGCAACCCTATCTGTGTACAACAGAACGAAACTCTGCCCGGTCCTGCGCCATCCTCACAATCATTGCTGTGCTTGAGCCCGTCGTTGCAGCCACTGTGTCAGTCCATCTCATTGAGGGCCTTCCCTCAACATGATCTCTTTAGATCACAACAATTCTCCTATGTTTTTATTCTCGTGTCTTAGAAAGAAAATAAAGGAGAGACTTCAGCAATTTGTCTGAGCTCTGATGACTTGTGAGTAGTGGAATTAAGTCCAAAACCCAGGTCTCCTAGTTACCACCTCCAAGTGCCCTTTCTACTCTATACCCTGCCGCCATGCCACCTGGCTGGTGGGTCGTGGTCAACTCAGCCCTACTTCCTGTGTCGGGCCTGCAGCCTGTGCTTCCTTCACCAGACTCCCTAAGGTTTGGACGGGTAGTCCAGAGTCACAATTCCTTGGTATACATGGTAAATAATAGCTTCCTTGCCCCATCTAGTCTCACTGACAGGATGGGTGGCGTCAAGAGTCATAAAACTGCCTCCAGCAGGGGCATGCTTACAACTGGCGCCACAGCAGCATGCCAGCCACACCAGCAAACTCCCAAAACCTACCCAGCAACCAAAGCCAAGTGCAAAGCTCAGGAAAGCTGACAAGCCCCAGGATACTCTATTGGACGCTTTGCCCTCTTGAGTGGTACAGTGTTTGCTGTTTGGTGAAAAAAAGTAGAGGAGGGTTCCAGCTGGAACTCTACAACAGGAAAAAGCTCTTTTTGTTAATTCAAAACAGTTTGGAATCCAGTACAGTTCTTCCTAAACTTCCAAGATATGGGGGAGGAAATTCACTTGGTTTTTACAATATATTTTTCAAGGCAAATTGCCATCACTGTCCTAATGGCAGAGAAACTGAGATTTTTGCTACAATGGCCGCAGATGGCAAGTTATCCAACCTCATCATTTACCCTCTGGAGTCTGGCTTGGCTGTGCACCTATGAAGCAGCTCCATCTTTTTCCAGCAACACCACAGTGTTCTTTCTCTGTTAAGCAACTTCGAACAGCTGTTCTTGGAATGATCATGTACTGCCTTTGAGTAGGCAGGGAGAATAGGTTACAAGAAGGGGCAATTGTTCTCATAGCCATCCGTTTGCAAATAAAGGAAAAGCTAGTATTCTATGACAATTGGATAACACCTAATTTTATCAGGTCAATAACCTGGCTTATCCATGGGTCATGATGATTGATAGAGAAATAGGTAGGTAGGTAGATTTTTTTAACTTACTGAAATTAAAATAGCATCAGAGCACCTGGCCCAGAATAAATGCTTGTTGAGTGAATAGTAATCTGAGTACCATTTATTGAATACGTCACTGTTGCTGGACTATGGAGTCTCTCAGTGGCACAAACAGTTAAGGCAGTCAGCTGCTAACCAAAGATTGTAAGTTTGAGTCCACCCGGAGGTGCCTTGGAAAAAAGGCCTGGCAATCTACTTCCAAAAAATCGGCCACTGAAAACGCTGTGGAGCCCAGTTTCTACTCTGACATACGTGGGGTCGCCATGAGTCAGAGTCAACTGCACAGCAAGTGGACTGGTTTTGTCAGACTATATGCTAAGCACTCCACATACATTCATAATCTTTGTTTAATCTTTACTGCAGCTCTACAAGGCCTATTAGTATCCCCATTTTACAGCTGGAGAAAACTAAATTTTAGTGAGATTAGGCCCCTTGCCCAAAGTCACAGGCTATGAAGGTCTCAAGATTCAGGTCTTTCTGACTTTAAAGCTGAGCCACTTAACTGTTAGGCCCTACTGCCTATTGTGTGTTGAGATTTGGAAGAATCACAATTAATTACCTTGGTCATGGAGTTTTCTGGGCAACTATCAAAACCTACCTATTTATATATTGCCTCCAAATCTTCTAATTTTTAATTTCTAGGGGCAGTTTAGGTATTGCTTATTAATACCAAAGCCCTTCTTAAGACACCGTTTTAACCTAACTAACAAAATTATATCCTAGCTTTTGAAAATTGTTTGGGGAAGGAATAAGGCCCATTGATAAGACTGAAGACTGGTGCTGTGATTGTTAAATTTGTTCAGATAGCAGGGCACCTGGAAATAATGGTGTTGTTTGCAGAACTTCCCACAAAAAGTGATGGTAAACTTGAAATAAATAAAATCCGATACCATCTTATACTGGTTCTCATATCAACAAGTGGTGGCAGAAAAAATGTATGAGAGAAATTTAAAAATTGTTAAAATACCCTCCAGTCACTTCCTCTTTTCCTGTTAATTGGTATCAAACAAACAAAAAAGCACTTAATCGAGTTGTAGTGGAAGATCACCTCACTGCAGCTGACTGAGCACTAACGTTGACAGGCAGAGTTGGAGGACCACTGACTGGGTCTGTGATTGTTCCCTCTCTCTTCTCCTCTTCCTCAAGTGCCCTTCAAAATCTTGAGAGTATTTCCAACTCCTATGTAATCTTTTTCTATTTTACTGCAGAATTATTTCTACAAGTTAGAATGGATATTATTGTCCTTTCCTGGAACAAAAGACATAGTGAATGTTCCTGAGTAGGCCTAAGCTTTTCTTGAGGAAACCCCAGCTTAGGGAGCCCATCTTTCTGCCTGACCTCATGGCTCCTCACATCCTCTCTGTCTATTACCATCTTCCTTACTAGTTAACTGGAGAGGAGACAAAACCCAAAATATTTTAAAAGTTAGATATTAAAAATACTATCAACAACTGGCCAGCTATCTTCTATATATACTCTTATATACCAACTAAATAATTAGCTACCTTATCTATAGAGTTTTCTTGGGCGAGACTCAGGTTGGTGCCTGAGTTGTAAAAGTTGTTTTTCTGACTCTCCTCGTGATATTGAGAACAAACAAGGACATTTGATTTCTCATATGACTAAGCCTTGAGCAGGACAGGCAAAGAATGTTCTAGTGTTTCCCCATCCAGGCTGTGATTGGGTCAGAGAGGAATAACACTCACTTATTTGTTGAAAAAATTGTCTAATGGAGTTCCTGAGTGGTACAAACAGTTAACGTGCCAGGCTGCTGATCGAAAGGTTGGAGGTTCAGGTCTACCCAGAGGTACCTCAGAAGAAAATTCTGGCAATCTGCTTCAGCAAAATCAGCCATTAAAAACCCTATGGAGCACAGTTCCACTCTGACACAAATGGGGTCACCACGAATCGAGGTCGGCTCCGTGGCCTCTTGTACCTTATCCATAGAGTTTTCTTGAACGAGACTCAGGCTGGAACCTAAGTTGTGAAAGGAGTTGTTTTTCTGACTCTCCTTGTGATATTGAGAATAAACAAGGACATTTGATACAGCTGAAAAGTGTTATATGTTGTTCATATCCCCATCTGGGCTGTGATTGTATCAGAGAGGAATAAACTTCATTTAATAGTTGAGAAAAATGATTTAATGGGCACTACTTTACACATGGAGTTACCATAAGTCTGGATGGTCTCAACAACAACACTGTGCCCGTGTGGTGTGTGACACTCTTTTCTTAGAAGGATCCTCTTCCTACCATGCTGCCACAACAAGTGGGGAAACCCTACCCTGTTGCCTTTGATAATGACTCAAGTTATCTAGAAACATCCCATTGGTTTGCTAACCGCATGAATTTAGTTTAACTGATAGGAGTGAGTTATATTTATGAGTTCTCAATAGGTGCCCAAATTCTAGAAACCAGAGAGCTGGGGCAGTGGGAGGAGCAGAGGGAAGATGAAGCATACTAGAATCATCCAAGGAAATTTTACAAAAATAAACAGGCTTTTGTTGTTTGTAGAAATCTAGAAGCATTTTGATCTGTGACCACTTCAGAAATTCCCTCCTCAGCCTGGGCTTGGTGGGCTGGGATCTTCTTGGTGAGTGAGCAAACAATCGAAATTGCCCTCAGAGACAGACGGGATTGATAGCCAAACTGCTGAGTCATTCCTGTCACCATACTGGTGGTCTTGAGAAGGTTCAGTCAGTCAGCCAGTGGACCGCTTTTTGGAGCACTTTATCATTTTGGGTTCTTAAAATGTGTGTTTAAACTCTGGGTGACCCCAGGCAGCCTTCTAGACTGGCATAGCTCTCCAAGACATTCAGACAGACCATCCTCAAGTGAGCAAGATGAAACCTAGGGATGCTTCAAGTCACTCACAACAGAGAGGCCAACCAAGTACAGGTAATGGAGCAATCACTCAGTCCAAGGACCTCTCCCTTAGAGGGTCTTACCAACTTCACAAATAAGCCGGCCAGCAGAGGCAGGATGGGACAGTGGAAAGCTTTGGAATCACATGGACAGGAGTTCAAAAACCCCACTCCACTGCTTGCTGGCTGTATGATTTCAGATAATTATTTAGCTCCCTGAGCCTTAATTTCCTTATCTTTACCTTGAGTAAATGAAATAGCATTGCGTGAAACATCTGGCACAATGCCTAGAACAAGTTAAGTACACAATAAATGCTAATTTTCCCTTTTTCCCTGTATGATATAATTTGAAGTAGCTCCACTCAAGGCTGCCAGTCGAATTGCTTGAAATTCCACCTATAGTCACATTAAAATGTAATATAACTGCCCCTGGGGAGATATCAGTTAATCCATTTATCAGCTATCGTTTCAAGGGGATTAGTTGTAGATTGAAAACAAAACCCAATGAGAAAGAGATACTGGAGGAGGGGAAAAGGGCCTGGGGGTGAGGGGTGTTTAAAGCCCTGTTGCCACTGAATGAGATAAGGAATGGAGGGATGGGGCTGTTCCAGACTTCCAGAATTCTGACAAATTGTATTAGCACATTATGTCTCATACTTAGAGATCACACCTGTGTTTTGAGATCATGGGGTCTTCTCAAAACTTCTCCAAGACATTGGAAAGAAATGGAAATGACTGCAGAGAACTAATCCTCAGCAACTTTTTGTTATGTTTACTACTTTTGGTTTGCTCTGGGTATATCTAGAGGTTGAGGAGGTAAAGAAGAGTAGGTCTTAGTTCTCCCTTCTCTTTCCCTTTCCTTCTCTTCCCTCTTCTTTCTCTTATCCAGAAAATCCCAGTGTAGCTAGCCAACCAGATGGGCTAGGGTTACTAGTGTGTCAGGCTTGATGTGAGGGAAGAAATCATATTTCCACTCCACTCGTCTTCCTCTGCCTCTCACCCTACTACAAATCCTAATCAAAGCCCATCTTGGACATAAACCACCAGTTGCCGTTGAGGTGACTAAGACTCATGGTGGCCCCATGTGTGTCAGAGTAGAACTGTGCTCCACAGGGTTTTCAATGACTGATTTTTCAGAAGTAGATCCCTAGGCCTTTCTTCCCAGGCATCTCTGGGTGGACTCGAACATCCAACCCTTCCATTAGCAGCCAAGCACGTTAACCATTTGCACCACCCAGGGACTCCTGTCTTAGACATAGAAGAAGCAGAAATTTATGGACATCACTAGGCTTGAGGGAAAAAACTACAAACTGTTCTCCTCGTCCTGACAAAAAGGAGTGGAGCAAACCATGTGGCTGGACTTAAATTGTGTGACCCAGAATGACTAGGAGAAGGGGGCTCTAACCCCAGGGTAAAAAAAAAAAAAACCCCAGGGTAAAGGAGACAGGAAAGACGAGGACTTCCCAAGGACAGGACAGAAAGCTTAAGTCTCATTTCTGGTCTGAAAGACCTGGATATAGAGCCCAAGTTAAAATCTCCAGAAGCAACGTTAGGTGAAAGAGGACCTTGGAGCACAGAAAAGATGAAAGTGTTACCCACCTGGTCAGTAGGTATTTTTGCATTCCATTTTGTAGCTTTGGAGTATGGCTGGCTTTTTGGAGGTGATAGGTGAGTGTTTGAGTTGAGGGGAGTTGAAGTGTAATTGCTACTTAGCGGGCAGATAAAAGAAAATAGTAGCTGGGTTTAGTTTCTTGGTTGTGGTTTACCTCCTCCACCATCCCAGCCAAATAATATATATTGTTGTTTTGAAGAACAGTTGTCATTTGGACATGAACAAAGAAAGCATTTATTAATGTTAAGCTACCGTTTAAGCAGAATTCTTAGGTGGTGCAAAGAGTTAATGCGCTCCGCTGCTAACCAAAAGTTTGGAGGTTCAAGTTCACCCCATGGCACCTTGGAAGAAAGGCCTGGTAGCCTGATCCTGAAAACTCAGCCATTGAAAATCCTGTGGAGCACAGTTCTATTCTTACACACGTAGGGTTGCCATGAGTCAGAGTCAACTGACAGCAACAGGTTTACTGTCATTGTTTCAGTGGAGGAGTGTCAGAATGTTAACCCACTTCAAAGCAAAGGACTCTGGCAGCCACATGCGCACTGATAGCAGAATGTGCTGGTTAGGACGATCGTTATCTGTTTGTTAAAGCAATTACAAGTTCTCTCATTTGTTGTCTCCTTTCCCTGATAGCAGCAGGAAGCTACATTTCTACTCAAATAATCCACTGCACAGACTTCTCATTAGCTTAGGCTGACTCTGCTAGGATTCTTAATATAAATCCCCACCAAGGCGCAATACCAGGAGTGGTAAGGGAAAATATCTGGATTCTGGAAGAAGGAAAAAACAAAAACCAAAAAAGGCTAAGAAGAAGGGAGCAATTAAGAGGGGGCAGAATGGGAAAGATACAAAAAGGACCTGGGAAAATCAGAGAAATGGGAAGAGAAGAAAGGTGGAAAAGAAAAAGAGAAGAGTTCAAGGAACACTAACAAAAATAATAGCTAACTTACTGAGCACTAAGTACTGTGTCAGACACTGCTCCAAGCACTTTCCTTATAGCAACTCAATTAATCCTCATAACAACACTGCGAGGTAGATTAGCATTGTATCTCCATCTTTTCAATGAGAAAACCAAGGTACAGAAAAGTTAAGTAACTTGCCCACAGTTACCCAGCAAGTAAGTTGCCAAGTTGGGACTCCAGCTACTTCTCAACTCAGCCAGTAGTACTCCCTCTGGCCGCACATTTGAATCCCCTGGGAGCTTTTAAAAATCTTGAAGCCCAGGTCACACTGCAAGCCAAGTACATCAGAGCCTCCAGGAACGGGACCCAGGCATCAGTTTGCTGGTTTTTCATCTCCCAGATGACTTCAGTGTGGATTGAAAGTTGAGCATCACTGCGATAGATCAAGCTCAATCCAAATTTGAGTATGAAAAGAAGACCACATGTGAAACTTTCTTCCATTAATTTTTCCTAAAGGCCGGATTCTGGGAGAGAATTGCTACAGGACATAGCACAGGTTACCAAAGGTAAATTTGGCAGAATTCACAGTCTTGCTGAATGCCCACCGTCGTTCCTGATGGTTAGATCTGTGGATTTGGGCACCTTGACTGTGCAGTTCTATTATTGTTCTTAAACTATCTTGAGTGTGTGTGTTCAACTACGAGAATGAGAACTTGCTGGAACCCCCAAATGTGTGTCTGCATCTGGAATTATTTTCTTGCACTCTTGAATTTCTGCTCTTGCCAAGAACAGCTCAACAATCTTTCTTCCCCCAGCTGTTTACATGCCATCCCACCTGACCTATACGACTGACCCCAGCCCTCTGGAGCTCACCTTTATTTGAACAAACATGAAGAATAACAGTATCCTATATATAATAAATCCCTTTACCTACTTCATTCCTTCCACGACCTTATGAAAGAAATATCATTGCTGTCTTAAAAATGAAGTTGGAACCCAGAGAGATTCGATGACTTGTCCAAAGTCACACAGAAACTATGTGGAAGAGAGATAGAACTCAAATGAACTCTTGGCTTTCCAAATCCATGGCTCTTTACAGAGGTGCTCTCTGTCAACTTAAAGGAAGTCCCTGGGTGTTGCAAACGTTTAATGCACAGCTCCTAACCTAAAAGTTGGTGGTTTGAGTCCCCCCAGAGGCACTTTGGAAGAGAGCCCTGGTGATCTACTTCCCAAAAATCAGCCGCTGAAAATCTTATGGAGCGTAGTTCTGCTGTGACACACATGGATCTCCGTGGGTCGTGTTGACTCGACGGCAACCAGTTTTTGTGAATTTAGGGAGCAACAAAATCAAGGAAACGAGAGGAAGTTTAAAGGGAAGTTAATTTGCAAAGTGCAGCACTCCTTAAATAATGTTGCCTCCCCTTTCACTTTACCTCACACCTGACTCAGGTCTTCATGGTCCATGGATCGATTCACAGCTGCCTTGCCCTCAGACTTTATTCCCAGTGCCCTAGGTACAGTTCCTTTCAGATCAGCCTCTATCAGAGAGCCAACAGGAGAAGATTGGGAAAAACCACAACCACAGCTCTTAGAGGAGGGACAGAACCATCCCATTTGGGTTTCCTGCCTGCCCTTCAGAAGACCCCACTGTGGCCAGCTGGTTCTCTCACTGCAACACCTCCTGAGAAAATCTGTGCTAGGGAAATGCCTGGCCCAGGTGTACAGCCAGAGGGCCAGAGAACTCAGTCTGCTATAGAGAGCTCTCCCTTAACTGGATCAGATATGCATGAGAGAGAAGCTTCGTAGATGTGCCTGTAATCAACAGTGCTCCCTAATCAGTTCCAGGACTGTGTGAATGAGGACCGGAAAAGTTTCTTTCCCAACTCTGCAGCCTGGGGAGCAAGGAACCAGTAATTGAGTCCAGGTTCCCCAGTGTTATGTCCTGGAGTGTATGAGTCAATATGTACTTTCGCAAAAGGGCTTTCTAGGCAGCAGAGACCCGTGAAGAGTGCCTCTGGACACTGATTCCAGACCTCAGCACTTGCCCTTAGCCAGGTGCAGGGAGAGGACCTGAGCAGCGCCTTCTTAGACGAGGGCTTCGCAGGCACTGGTGGTGCAGAGTGGAGAGTGAGAAGTGAGCAGGACAGCCCATGTGCAGGAAATGCAGATTGCCATGGCACGTTTGTGGTTCTGAGCTCAGCTCTGGCAGAGTTTGAGTGTCAGTGGAGAGAGAGGAAGACAGGAGAATGGGGAGCAGGGAGGTCTTATAGCTGACTCCAGGGTGGGGAGCAACCCTGACAAATTTCTGTTGCCCTTGACTCTAATAAAAATCAGTTGCCATGGAGCTGACTCCAGCTCATGGCAACCCCATGTGTGTCAGAGCAGATTTGTTCTCCATGGAATTTGCAGTGGCTGATTTTTTTTTTGGACGTAGATGACCAGGCCGTTCTTCTGAGGCACATGAGTGAACTCAATCCTCCACCTTTCAGTGAGCAGTCAACTGCATTACCAGCTGGCACCACCCAGAGACTCTTAAAACCAAAGGAAGTTTTTTTGTTGTTCATTTTTTTTAATCCTCTTTAAATTTAATTTGTGACACTGTTGCTATACTTTTCCAATTAGATTTTGAGATTATTTCCCCAGTTTAATTATGTGAATTATGTAGAGGAAATTGCAAAGGAGAATTGATCTTGAAACTTTTGAAGGAGTCTAAGAGATGAGCTATGTAGTCCAATCCTTGTAGTTTACAGAGGAGAAAATTGAGGCCTAACAAGCATAATCACTTTGCCCAAGGTCACTGAGCTGGCTAGGGAGAGACCTACAAATAGAATATACTGGTTTTTCTGCTCTACTGCACTGCTTCCCTGTGCCATTTTGCCTGGACTGAGGCTCTGTAGGGCGGACAGTGGGACAGATCTGTAAATGCTCCAACTTGTCATTGGAGAATTTAGACTAAATCAGTGGCCACAAATTTCAGCCCTTCAGCCAAACTTCATCTGTCACATCATGAGGAATAACTTGCCAGAGAGGGGGCTGCAAATCCAAACCAGATCCTTTTCCACTCCTCAAGGGGCCAGTTCCATCATACGGCACTGAAGCCAAGTGTTTCCAGCAAGCCTGAGCAGTTGCATTTTAGGGTTTGATTGTTTGAGCTGTCATAATAAATGAAAGCTTCTAGATTAATGTGATCTCTTCAGCAGAAGGTTGGACCCAAGTTAGCTTCTCATGCTGCTCAACAGGGAGGATAAAGGAGAAAAGTCCTTGTTTCTGAGGATCCAGTGCCTCTATGGAGTAGAGGGTCCTGCAGAAGGGGGTGTGCTCACAGGCCAAGGAGGTGCCACTTTCAACACCTGTCTTTACATAAATCGCGATCACCTAAGACGCACATGTGTTTGCATTGCCATTGGCCTTTGAAATCTTGAGCATTTGTTAAGGGGGAGGATCAGCAATAATTAAACCGAAGGCGCCAACCCAGGGTCTAGTTTTCCTTAATGTATGAGTTGTTTTCATTATATTGTATCGCAACTGTGAGAAAGGCACACCGCTTCCAGGGACATTATTCTCTAGGCCATGACTCGATTATTTGTTTCAGTCTCAGAATCTGAGTGTTTTGCCAATAGTTCCAAAATTAAATGCTGAAATTTAAAAAAAAAAAATTATTCTAGTCAATAGGATATCTTAGAGAAGCTAGAGAAAAAAAAATCAAACCAAAGGCAAGCTGACTTCTATAACTTTAAAAAAAAAAAAAAAAGCAACAACTTAATTTAGGAAAATGTTTGGAGTTCTGAAAGTTCAACTCCAAGACCACTGTGGATTCTAACATTTGCTCTCTCCAACCCCACCTCAATGGATAAAGGTTACTAGGGTTTATTCGATACAGGAAAACACTGTTTGCAGGGCACTTCTTCATTGTGTAATGATTCTGCCTTCAGGTTTGTGTTCACCAACCAGGAGTACTGCCCTTTTCAATCCAGGACTCTGAGCAAGAGCCGCCTTCCCACTCATTAACTCAGCAAACTGAGTGCATCCTATACTTCCACTGGAGGTTCAGAGGTGATCAAGAGAGAGCCTCTGCCCTCAGGTACCTCATGGTTGAATAAGGAGGTAAACAAGAAAATAATTTCTTACAAAACAGGAAAGAAGGGTTAAGAATATAGAGTTTGGAATCAGACGGATATAAATTCAAATTTAGCTCTGCCACTTACTACGAGTGACAGATCTTGGGCAAAATTTGACTTCTTTCTCTAAGTCTTAATTTTCTCCTCCATAAAATACCTCCTGGAGCTGTTGTGAAGATTTAGTGATGTATTGTGTATTAAAGCCCTCAGCACAATCTTTGGAAAATAATAAGCACTCACTGAATGTCATCTACTAGTAAAAAGTATTGTATATAATTAGGTGTATATATAGGGTGCTACGGGAGTACAGAGAAGGGGGATTGGAAGAAGGCAGGAAGGGATGATGTCAAGGAAGGCTTCCAGGACATAATGACACAGGCTATATTTTGAAGAATAGGTTGAAGTCAGTAAGATGGATGAAGGGAAGATAAGAATGTTTCAGGCAGGAAAAGAACCTTCATAAGCCCAGAGTCATGAGAGAACCTAGGATGTTTGAGGAACATGGTATGAAAGTAGCTTAATATGGCTGGAGAAAAGGGATATTTACAAAAATTGAGGCTAGAGGAAGCTAGGACCAGACTGAAGAATGCCTGTCACCACTGTTACTTAAAACTATAGTAGAGGTATTAGCCAATGCTATATGGCAAGAAAAAAATGAGAAGTATAAACGTAGGAAAAAAATAAAACTACTATTATTTGCAGATGTAATTGTATAAGAAATAAAACAAAAAGTCCATGATAAAAAATATTTGAATTGGCAAGAGTTCAGAAAATTAGATTCAATATACTAAAATCAGTAATTTTTCTAAAAATCAGCAGGGATATATTAAAAATGTAATAAGAAAGAAGAATCCAATCACAATAGAAACTACAAAGTATTTAAGGATCAATCTAACAAAATCTACAGGAAGAAAAATATTAAAAGTTTAAAAGTGATTTAAGCTCACCGTTTAAAAATTCAAATAAGGAAATGAAAGTTACATACAGCCTCACCACTCAGAAGTAACCTCTGTTAAAATATTGGGGCCATTCTTTCCAAACTGTAACCGTATTTAAAAACTGTTTATTCTGTCACTTTAAAAATGTGTGATATATTAAGCAGAAAGAAGGCAAAGCTTCTTTAAAAAGCGTATGTAAAGCTGTTGTAAGAAAGTAGGTAACCTTAACTTAAACAATTGCCATAGCGTCAACTCCGACTCACGGCGACCCCGTGTGTCTCAGAGTAGAACTGTGCTCCACAGGGTTTTCAATGGTTGGTTTTTCAGAAGTAGATCACCAGGCTTTCTTCTTAGGCACATCTGGATGGACTTGAACCTCCAGCCTTTTGGTTAGCAGCCGAATGTGTTAACTGTTCACAACCATTAATCTCAGTAGCTATCCCCATTAACCACCCAGGGACTCCAAGGAAATAGGTAGAGGTTATAAAAGAGAATATCATCAGGAAGCAGCAGAAGTTAAAGATGAGATTTCTGGATGAGTAGCAACACATTGAAAATCCTGTGGGGCAGCTCTACTCTGACACACATGGGGTCACTATGGGTTGGAATCAATTCAACGGCAAGTGGTTTTTAGAAACGTGTAGGCAGAAGACACCTCCATTTGAGGACCGGATTATCTGAGTACCATGTTATGTTGACTGACTACAACAGATTTATGTCTTGATCAGGAAAAGAATGCCCCTGGAAAGGGCTCTGAGACTTTTTATTTTAATTCCATCCTTCTTATACACAATTCTTACCCCTTATCTGCTTAACAAGGAGCCCTGGTTGGACAGTGGTTAAAGTGTTCGGCCACTAACCAAAAGGTCAATGGTTGGAGCTCTGCAGGAGAAGGACGTGGTAGTCTGCTTCCATAAACATTTACAGCCTTGGAAACCCTATGGGGCAGTTCTACTCTGTCTCATAGGGTCATTTAAAGAGCCTTGGTGGTACAGTGGTTAAAGCAATTGACTGCTAACTGAAACATTGGCAGTTCAAAACCAAGCAACTCCTCAGGAGAAAGATGTGGCAGTCTGCTTGGAAACTATGGGGTTGCTATGAGTCAGAATCAGCTCGATGGCAGTGGGTTTGGTTTTGGGTTCATAGGATCGCTGTGAGTCGGAATCGACTTGACGACAGTAGGTTTTGTTTGGTTTTATCTGTTTAACTGTCCTCCCTCCCCACTCTGTTTTAAAAACAAAGCAAAACCAAAAAGGCCGGTGAATAGTTTGGCACTGTATGCTAGAGTTGAATATGCATCCAGTGTGAGTCCTGGAAAACATGTTGACTGAACCTCCTGATATGTCTTTGGCTTTTGCTCCACAGACCGCCCAGGCTTGCTGAACGTGAAGCCCATTGAGGACATCCAGGAAAACTTGCTGCAAGCCTTGGAGCTCCAGCTGAAGCTGAACCACCCCGAGTCCTCTCAGCTGTTTGCCAAGCTACTCCAGAAAATGACAGACCTCAGACAGATTGTAACAGAACACGTGCAGCTATTGCAAGTCATAAAGAAAACAGAAATGGACATGAGTCTTCACCCACTCCTACAAGAGATCTACAAGGACTTGTATTAGCAAAAGAGTCCTAAATCACTGACAAAGCTTCCTTCCTCAAACTGCACTATTATTTTGAGGGAAAATCTGACACCTAAGAAATTTACTGTGAAAAAGCATTTAAAAAAAAAAAAGGTTTTAGAATAATAGATCTATTTTAAGCATATTGTTTATAAAGATACATTTACAATTTACTTTTAATATTAAAAATTACCATATTACGACATTGCTGGGAGTATTTGAAGTCTGAGTCTGGTGTGTTTCCCACCCACCCCCTTGCACTCCCCCCCGCCCCTCTTTTTATTCTCAGTCGTCTTTATTTTTTTCCTCTCTTTCTTCCCTTCTTTCTTTCTCCCTCCTTCCCTTTCTTCCTTCCTTCCTTTTATTTTTTTATTATTGTATTTTAAACAAGGGTTTACAGAACAAACTAGCTTCTCATTAAACAATTAGTACACATCATTTTGTGACATTGGTTACCAACACCATGACATGTCAGCGCTCTCCCTCCTCAAACTTGGGTTCTCTATTACCACCTTTCCTGTTCCCTCCTGCCTTCTAGTCTTTGACCCTGGGCTGGTGTGCCCCTTTAGTCTCATTTTGCTTTAGGGGCCTATCTAATCTTTGACTGAAGGGTAAACCTCAGGAGTGACTCCATTACTGAGCTAAAACAGTGTCTGGGGGCCATACCCTCAGGATTTCTCCAGTAAGTGTGGTCTTTTGTGTGTGTGTGTGTGTGAATTTTAATTTTTCTACATTTTTTGCCAGCTCTGTCCGGGACCCTCTATTACGATCCCTGTCAGAGCAGCTGGTGGTTGTAGCCAGGCACCATCTAGTTGTGCTAGACTCAGTCTGGTGGAGGCTGTGATAGTTGTGTTCCATTAGTCCTTTGGACTAATCTTTCCCTTGTGTCTTTGGTTTTCTTCATTCTCCCTTCCTCCCTATGGGGTGAGACCAGTGGAGTATCTTAGATGGCGACTCACAAGCTTTTAAGACCCCAGACGCTACTCACCAAAGCAGAATGTAAAACATTTTCTTCATAGACTATGTTATGCCATCAATTTAAAACTTTTCTGAACCCTACACACGCAGGGTTGCCATGAGTCAGAGTCAACACCATGCTATTTTTTGTTTGTTTTTTTATATCTGCCTTAACAATCACAGCTTAAGAGGGAAGGGAAACTTCAGTACCAAAAACTTCTCAGAATATGTGTGTCGTACAACCTGCATGTGCTAATTTGGGTCATATCCCCATATTTACCAAGAATTCAGATTTCTTCCATAATCCCAACCCAGTTGTTCACTCACCAACAGCAGCCTATGCAACACTCCTATTGATGGAATACAAACACAAACCCAAAAGCGCAATGGCAAGTATTACCTGAACACTGCACTGCTAGCAATGGTGGGTGATACAGAAGTGTTTCAGGATTTGATACCTGTCAAAAAGAATTTATAATGGAATTGAGGAGAAAAGATCCATCTGCTTAGACCAGGTTATAATACACAATAGTAATCATGTGCCAAATGAATGGTTCAGACTCTTAAATGGTGTGAAACTTCAAAGGAAATAAAGATTAATGAAAATTGAAATAGTCAAATGAATCTGTAGAGTAGATGGGATTTGAAGTGGCTCTCAAAGGATGTGTTCAACTTGGGAGAAGTAGAGAGTAGGAAGGAAAACATTCTAGGAAAACAAAATAGCAGGAATAACAACAAAAAAATCTAAAGAGAAAATAGACACTTTCTGGTTCTTTCTTACGTAATTTTGCTATAGTTATTTCCATCTTCTTCCTTGGAACCACTTTACCCAGAGATCTCTCACATTTCTGAACTTAAAAGGTAATTTTCCGTATCATGTATGTAACACATGCCTCCCCAGTAAACAGATTATAGGTTTCCTACAGACAGGGACCTTCCTGGCACAATTAATAGATTTGTTAGTTGATTGAAGCCATCAAATTCTCTAGCATTGGTTACCCATGCACTTATCAAGAATAGTCTTGGCAGAATGCCTTATAATCAAACTATCTCAAGGCCTTTGTTCTCCAGGAGGGTCATTGCCACAGCCCTAAGTTAGTTCTGGAGCCCTGGTGGCACAGCGGTTAAGAGCTCAGGCTGCTAACCAAAAGGTTTGCAGTTGGAATCCATCAGCTGCTCCTTGGAAACCCTATGATGGGGCAATTCTACTCTGTCCTACAGGGTCGCTATGAGTCAGAATCAGCTTGACAGCGATGAGTTTGGATTTTTTTAAATTACTTCCCTTCCACTTCTCCCTTAGTTTATCTTTCGTTATGGTATTTATACTCAGGAGGAAGTAATTTTAAATTTGAGGCATTCAAGCCAAAATATCAGGAAACAGCTTCTCATCCTTTACCTAAAAATAAACGGATCTCCAAGAATCAAGGGATAAGAGAAGTCAGTCCTGTCCCCAGCCCTAAAAACTTAGGATCCCTAATGCTGTGGGAGAAACAACTTCTGAGCCCAAACCTTTAGGATGACAGGTACAGCCAAGTCATTTTGGGACCAAAGTCTGAAGCTGTTGTCTAAGTGACATCAAAACATTTGGAAGGAAAGTGACAACTCCAGTCTCTTGGCTACTCTTTTCTTCCTGGCTACCAAACATCAGCATATTCTGAAACATGCAGAGAGATGAGTCACCAGGGTTTGCACTGCCGTTCCATATGGAGAGATTATCATCAGGGAGACCTTGAAAAAGAAAGAATGTGCAAGCCGTAGACAAGGTAAGGATCCCACTCAGAGGAGATGGCTTGTTCAAGAGATTTCTCAAACAAAAAGTCTTTCAGCTCCCTGCCTGATCTCAGCTCCCATTGCCCGCCATGGCCCGTCCAAGCCCTTCCCACATTATCGGGCTGTCGTTGCCAAAGGAGGGAGGAAAGGAGACGCTCTCAGTTCCTTGGCACTGATGGTTAGCATTAAATAGCTTTTAAATACTGGCAACATTCACATTCCCATCTCTCTGGCTTTTCCCTGTGGCTTGGATGATCATTTGCTAAATATTTTACAACACATTATATACAGCCTCCAAAGCTCCTGCTCCATCTCCCCCAGGGTGATTCATAAGTTAATCAACAAATGGATCATCCTTTATTCATAGTACTTTCTCTGGACACAAACACACTAAGGGATTTGTGTTCATAAAAATAGGAAGAAAAGTGACTTTGGGTAAGAGTCAAAAAGAGTTTCCAGGCTCCCACCAGGGCCCTACTCCCAGCACCTCCCTTCAGTACAGCCTGGCTGCCTTTTCTACCTTCCTGCTGTTGTGAGCATGGGAAGACCAGGGTACACATGGAGGAAGCCCTGACTGCACACCAGCTACAATCAAAAATTGGGCTGAATCGAGTATCTGGCTTTTCAAAAGTTGGGTGAGGAGAGAGGAAACTGGGGCTCTTTGATAAGAGCTCAAGAGAGGCAGGCAGCACTCCCTGTGGTGACACCCCACAGATTCTCGAGCATACGGTTGAGGGCAGGAACCCCAGGGACAGTCGCATGAACTCCACTAGGGAAAGGGGGAAATTAGGCTTCTGTGGAGGGCTTACTTAGTCACTAATGAATCTCAATGAGATTTTCACAGCTCCCCTTGAGGCTTCCAAAGGTGAATCCTTTTTGTGGGAAGGCTCTAACTTGCTTGATGTCTGCACTAATTATGTGGTGCTGAGAAAATGGGCTAGGGGTGGGAGGAGTTGGAAATTGGACCCCCGGATACCTATTCCCTTGGAAATACCTACAGGAGAGTTGGAGTGGGGGACTCCTAAATAAAGCCAATCTCAGTCCTAAATTCTGAGAGACTCCTTTCCACCGTAATCATCCCCTGCTCTCTCTTTCCTCTTCTTGCACTACACAATTCCTGCAACAACGTGGGGTCTATTCTTCACTAGATGGCCACCTCCGTAGTTCCCACCCCCTCCCCCATCAGGGTTCTTGGCCCTGGTTCCTGGTTGTTTACATTATGATCACTATTATTATTGGTATATCCCCAACCCTCACCATGTGACATGTCCATGGTAGGCCCTCAATTAAATGCTTACCGAAATGAAATAGAATAGCAGAATCTCAGAGTTAAAAGGCTCTCGGATGTCATCTAGTCCTGCCTCATTCGCTCCATATATACTCAGTTCACACTCTAGTCACGTCTACCAAGATATGAAGATGAATGTGACTAGCCCTGTTCTCAGTCTGTTGATGCAGACAGGCACACAAATAATTACAGCTCAGCAGCAGTGGTGAACCATCCAGAGATGGGAAAGAGGATTCACAGAGGGTATGGCACAGAAGTATAAAAGTACTTCATGTATTCAGAAACAGCAGGAGGTTGGGTATGGCTGCAGTAGCTTAGAGGATAAAAGGTTAATGTGACAAAGTCAGTGTCAGACTGTGACAAGCCTTACAGTCCATGGTAAGGAGCTGTCTTGGGCTGTCTTCATAGGAAGTTGTGATCCAGTGGATGGTGGCAAGCAGAAGAGTGACATGATCGAATTTCCTTTTGGAAAGTCAGCTCCCCAAGCAAATTCCCATAAAAGTAGAAATTCCCTCAACAATGCTTCCAATGGCTGTCTAACCCCTGCATAACTATGTGAAGAGACTGGATTTTCTCTCCCTTCTAAACCTCTTGGCAATTTCCATCCAGTAGGGCAGCTCTGCCCTAGGGGTCACACGTACCACATGCTTGTCATTGCCCCACTTCATTCCCTTCAAAGACGTATAAATCTTTTGGCCTAATCATGGACAACTTAAGGACACTCCCCTTTTACTCTTCATTCCCGACTCTTCCTTGAAGCCAGTGCCTCATATACCCTTAACCTGCAAAGTTCCTGTACTGTGATGACGAGTTCATTTCTACTCTCATGATACAAAGCTTACCTGTCCAATGTCCAATTTCCAGAAAGGTCCTGCATTTGTCATAGAAATCTAGAAAATTAGAACCAGAATCACCCAGTTCATTTGACAGATGAGGAATCTCAGAATCGAAGAAGTAACGAACATGCCCAAAGTCCTAGAAGTCTCATAGGATTACTTTATTCTAAGGTGTCTTATTACACACATACTCCTACCAGCGCTAACACCTCCTCTGGGGCGATTGGCAGAGAACCTTGAAGTGGGTGACAAACTTGAAAATGGTATGACGGATGTGATAGCTGCAGTGAAGAGAAAGAGAAAAGAATGGAGCAAAGTTTTGGGAGGGATTATCGTGAAGCTTGGAAACCCAGGTGGCACAGTGGTTAAGTGCTATGGCTGCTAACCAAGAGGCTGGCAGTTCAAATTCACCAGGTGCTCCTTGGAAACTCTATGGGGCAGTTCTACTCTGTCCTATAGGGTCGCTATGAGTTGGAATCGACTCGACAGCCATGGATTTGGTTTGGTTTTGTGAAACTCAAGAGATTGTTATACAAGACACTTATTTAACATGGTCTGTGCTCAAGAAGTGCCAACTGTCATTGAGGCAATATCCTAAAGTGGACTTTAGAGTTAGACTGATTTGGGTTAAAATTCCAACTCCACAGCTTTCTAGTTTTGTAGCCATGGGGCTTTGAGAAAATCTCTTTAACTGCTTTAGGTCTTAATTGCCCTCATATGTAAAATGGGATAATACCCATCTTTTAGGGTTATTGTGAGGATTAAACGTAGTAATGGTCATAAAACACTTCACACAGCTTCTTGGCACATCTTAACCCGTCACTATGTGTTGCCTGCTGGTAATATCACTGTTATTATTCAAGTGCCCTTCATTTAAGAAGGCATCTTGGGCCTGTGGAACAGGCTCTTCCTGTTCAAGTATTCTGAGACTTACCTGAAAACTTTGTAGATTGGAAGCTAGGCAGAGGGTCGGTATGAGTCGGAATCCACTCAACTGCAACAGGTTTGGTTTGGTTTTAGTTTAAAGGGATTGAAATTTCTGCATTGGCAGTATGGTAAAAATATTCTCTCAATAGCATTCCATCCTCAATCCATAAGCTCGGAGAAAGCAATTACTCGAGAGACAAATGCTGTGTTCTGATTCAGAACAAATGCTCAGGATGAGGGTAGGAAAACATTTTCTCCAAAAGTAGTGGGGCTTTTCTCTTGTGACTTATGCTCCTAATTTTAGACTGATATTACATATTTTGCATTTCCAAAGGGGTTACAAAGAATAAGAAAATTGCTAATTTGGTTCTGTAGGCAGTGGGTTGGGATATTCCCATCCCCTCTGGAGTTTTGTAAATATATTCCAGGCCAAAAGCTCCCAGGAGAATGCCATTCCTGGGATCTATTTAGTGCCATAGGCTGGGATGGAGGAGGGTCCAAGTGGCTCTCTGCAGGAGTTGGAAGACAGTGATCCTTTGGCCACTTTGTCACATAACTGGGGGCTGTAAAATGTATGTTAGAGCATCTGCTGGCTGCTTGAGGCTTAACTCTGCCACTTTCAAGGTGTATGACCTTAGGCAAGTCACTTTCCTCTCTGAGGACATAGTACCTGGCCTATATAAGTCCCTCGGCAAATTAAATGAATGAATAAAAAATGGGTCTTAGCTTCCCTATGTGTAAAACAGGAATGATAGGACTTACCCTGCGTTTTGGGAGTCCCTGGGTTGTACAAATGGTTAACGTGCCTGGCTGCTAACTGAAAGGTTGGTAGTTTAAGCCCACCCAGAAGTGCCTCAGAAGAAAGGTCTGGCAATCTGCATCCAAAAAAATCAGCCATTGAAAATCCTGTGGAGCACAGTTCTACTCTGATGTGTATGGGGTTACCATGAGTTGTAATCGATTTGAAAGCAACTAGTACCTCCATTTCTTATAGAAAATAATATGAAAGAAGCAGGGCAGGTCTGATTGCCACTATTCACAGGTAAGAAAGTGAGGAGAGGACTAGCCCAAGGTTACACAAAGGAAAGTCAGAGGCAGAGCTGAGACTGCAACTCAGGTTTCCTAGGTCCACTCCATCTTCCCTACTGCTCTATCTTCTCTCTGAAAGAACCAAAGACAGTGCTGCCTCATGGGCAAACCATATCTCTAGGGCATAAAAGACCTAAGCTTCAATGTTAACTCTGCCACTTACTAGCTGTGTGATGTCAGGCAAGTTGCTTTCTCTCTCTGGGCCTCAACTTCTTTGTACAGTTCATGAAGATCCCAATTCCCATCTTATAGGGTTGTTGTGAGGGTTAGAGGTCACATGTGGGTCACATACCTAGAAGTCCCATACAGGATTAAAATCTTTTAAGGACAAACACCTCCAACTTCACATATTTTGCTAGAAGCTAGTCCTGACCAGGAGTGCCTGGGTGTTGCAAATGGTTAACATGCTCAGCCACTAATCAAAAAGTTGAAGGTTCGAGCTTACCCAGAGGCACCTTGGAAGAAAGGCCTGGCAATCTACTTTGAAAAAATCAGCCAATGAAAATCCTGTGGAACACAGTTCTACTCTGACACACACTGAGTCACCATGGGTCAGAATCGACCTGGCAACTGGTAGTCCTGACCAGAAGGTATTTGTGACCAGCCTCTTTAAAGGGAATATAAACCTTCTCTTCTTTCCAAAGGGAAGAAATAATAAGACTCCGCCCTGTGAGGAATTGTCCAGTGTTGGCCTGGATTCAAACAGTGACATGCAGCAGCCCTTAGGAAACGGCTTTCTCTGAGCCTCTGTTTCCCCAACTACGCAGAGTGCTATTCTGCCCTTCCAGCTCTGACATCCCAAGACCTTGGCGGGGGTCCGCAGGGAAGGCTGGAAAGAAAACAGAATTCTCTCTGGCTGAACATCAGAGGCCCGTGTTCTCAGTTGCCTGAGCTCATGTTCTCCCCTCAGAGCAACCAAGGCCTGGACTAGGCCACAGCCAACACTCATTAAAGCCCTGGGGCTGGTCCAGCCAGAGGGGTAGCCTCCTCCAAGAGGAGGGGAGGTGACACCGGATGGCTGGTTGGTTCCCACCCAAAGCCAAGCTGCTGAGAGAGGGGCGTTGTGCTGAGTCAGCGAGTTGGCGGCTCAGGCCTGGGGCTCCCTAGCCGCCTGAACCGGCCAGATGGGATGGCGCCAGGAAGGCCTCCAAGGAGCCCGGCCTGTTATCGATGATGCTGCCGCTGCTGCCACAATCAAGGGAAGCGTGCCCTGAAAAAGCTTCTCCCCAACCAGGCCTCCCAGGGCTTGTGGGTGGGATGTGGCTGTTGGCGAAGGAGGACATTTTTAGATGCTGCCTCCTCTTGGCAAGATTCTAGCCAGGGTTGATTCTACCTGCCTGTGTCTGCCCACTCTGTCTTCTCAGGACAAGCTTTGCTTACAAACTGCTTTGTATCCATTTAATCCTTCCAAAGTCCCATGAGGTAGTTTATGAGGCAGGATCCCAACAGGAGACAATGGCACACTCAAAAGGGGTAGCTGAAGAGAGCTTAGTGAAGGCACTATTCACAAAGCAGTGGGCTTGTGAGATACCCCGAGGCTGGCCACAGCAGAAAGTCTTCACCACACTCAAGCATGAAAGGGCAGGGGGAGAAAAAGTTACCAGAACCCAAGAGAACTGTAGCCACAGGAGAGGGCCACCTGACAGGAGTTGTAGCCTTCAGGGTGGCAGAGAGGAAACTGGGGAATAAATACCCTGTCCTCTTTCTCCTTTCACCCTCCTGCCAGAATCTTCCATTGGCTAAATCCATCGGGAGCCAGAGAACAAAACAGCCAATTGATAGAATCAAACAGTTGAGCCTCCTGGGCCCCAGACCTTGAAGAGAAAGGTGGAGGGTGAACCTAAAACAAAAAACCAAACCCATTGCCGTCGAGTCGATTCTGACTCATAGCAACCCTATAGGACAGGGTAGAACTGCTCCATAGGGTTTCTAAGGAGTGCCTGGTGGACTCCAACTGCTGACCTTTTGGTTAGCAGTTGAACTCTTAACCACTGCGCCACCAGGTTCCTTTAGGGTACTATTAATTAGTTGTCATCTTATTTATATAATAGACTATTATATAAAACAAGATATATATATCTTTTTACACATAATGAGATAGACTAAATAAGTTAGACACATCTTTCCAACCAAAAATTGCACTCGTGATCCAATATCAAAGTAGATTATTTTAAATTCCCAGATAAGCTGAGCTTCACTGTTTCTGTTGCTATAGAACTGTGGCAGAGGTTTAACTGTGCCTGGGGCAATAAGTGAAGGTTTCTGAGAGGAGGTGGCATCTAAGGTAAGACTGAAAGGGTTTAGAAGCGTTGTCCAAGCAAATAAGGAAGAAATGCCAGGCAAAGGGCTTATCATACAAAGGCACGTTGGGAAAGATGAATATTGTGGTGGAGCTGGAACATAAAAGGTGCGGAGAGGAGGAGAAAGAGCTAAACCAGTAAATTAGAATCAAATTAGGGTCAGGGCCTATATGAAAGGACAAAGGTGTTTGGACTTTGGCCTCAAGAGAGTGGAGATCCATGGGAGATTTTAAGAAAGGAAGTGACAAATCAGATATGCACCCCAGCAATCCCTGTCGGCAAGGACATGGGATCCGGTGGGAAGGTGAGAAGACCATTAGGCGCCTATTAGAGTTGTGCAGACCAGACAGGGTGTGAGCAAGGGGAGGACATTGGTAAAGGGGCTGGAAGGCACAGACTAGATTTGGGAACAGCCTAGGATCTTTTTAACTTAGAGATTAGGGAAAGGAAGTACTCAGGGTGATACCCAGGTTTTGACTTGGGCAACATGGACTGTGGGATAGTGACAGGCTCTTTATTAAGGTAGGGAGTTTGTGTGAGGGAGAGGTATTGTCAAGTGTCATTATTCACAGTAGTTATTATATTCTATAAAGTCATCAGGAACACTGAATTAACAAATACCAAGCCATTGCTCCTTGGGGAAATACAGGATTAGGTTCCCATGAGCCTCTGGTCACGTTTTTTGCCAACCGGTCAATATATAACCTTGTTTTATATGAGCATCTGTTTAAAGGAAACGTTTAATTGAGAGGAGCCCTGGTGGTACAGTGGTTAAACGCTCAGCTGCTAACCAAAAAGTAAGGGTTCAAACCCACCACCAGTGGCTCTGCACAACAAAGATGTGGCAATCTGCTTCCGTAAAAGAGTACAACCTTGGAAACTCTATGGAACTGTTCTACTCTGTCCTATAGGGTTGCTATCAGTCCAAATCAACTTGACAGTAATGGGTTCGGTTTTCTGGGTTTTTTTTTTTTTTTAATTTATTAATTTAGATTGTTGATTCATCAACGTTAAACTCATGGCCAACAGCTCTGTAACTCATGTCTAAACAAAGCTTACTAACGCGCATATTTTTAAGGTATACACACCACAGCCTTCTTGTGCTTAGAAACTCTAGACAGCACCTAAGCACTCCACTTGGGGACCATTTTAAAGAGCAAAATCACCAAAAAAAAAAAAGGCACAAAAATGCAAAAAACATGGCACTAAATAGACTAACAAAAGACACTTTTGTCTGTGAGTGACCACAAAAGTGCCCCAAGTATTGATTTTAGGGGTTAAAAAATAAATGTTAGCAAGTAGCTGAATTTGCAAATATGATATCTGCAAATAATGAGAATCAACTATAATAAATTCTGTTTTAGAAACACTGAGGGTGAGATAACTGTTAGACATCCAAGTTGGACATACAGGTGTCTGGAATTTAGAGGTGCAGGCTGCCCTGGATAAGAAGTGTGGGAGCTATGGAAGAGGCTGAGGACAGTCACAGGAGCAGTGACATTAAAAGAGAAGACCAATAAATACTTCTGCCAGAATACCGTGTAGGACCTTGGGTAAATCATTTTGACTGTCAGCTCCATTTTCCCACCGAGGTCTACGGGATATTTGACTTTCTTAGTTTTCCTTTTATTCAGTTGTTTCCTAAATATTTGTTCAGTGCCTTCTCGCCTTCTGTGTGCTAGGGCCACCACTCATCTGTCAGTTTGCTGGACTGTCAGTGTGCTTTCATGTTGCTGTGATGCTGGAAGCTATGCCACCAGTATTTTACATACCAGCAGGGTCACCCATGATGGATAGGTTTCAGCAGAGCTTCCAGACTAAGACAGACCAGGAAGAAGAACCTGGCGATCTACTTCTAAAAAACTGGACAGTGAAAACCTTATGAATAGCAGTCGAACACTGTCTGATATAGTGCTAGAAGATGAGCCCCTCAAGTTGGAAGGCACTCAAAATACAACTGGGGAAGAGCTGCCTCCTCAAAGTAGAGTCAACCTTAATGACGTGGATGGAGTAAAGCTTTCGGCACCTTCATTTGCTGATGTGGCATGACTCAAACTGAGAAGAAACAGCTGCAAACATCCATTCATAATCGGAACATAGAATATACAAAACGTGAAGCGAGGAAAATTAGAAGTTGTCAAAAATGAAATGGAACTCTTGAAGATCAATATCCTAGGCATTAGTGAGCTGAAATGGACTGGTATTAGCCATTCTGAATCAGAAAACCATATTGTCTACTATCCCGGGAATGATAAATTGGCAAGGAACAGCATTGCAGTCATTGTCAAAAAGAACATTTCAAGATCTATCCTGGAATACAATGGTGTCAGTGATAGGATAATTTTCATATGTCTGCAAGAAAGGCCAGTTAACATGACTGTTATTCAAGTTCACACACCAACCACTCATGCCAATGATGAAGAAATTGAACATTTTTACCAACTTCTGCAGTCTGAAATTGATCAAACATGCAATCAAGATGCATTGATAATTACTAGTGATTGGAACGCAAAAGTTAGAAACAAAAAGAAGGATCACCAGTTGGAAAAGATGGTCTTGGAAATAGAAACGATGCCATAGATCGCATGATAGAATTTTGCAAGACCAATGACCTATTCGTTGGAAATACCTTTTTTCAACAACATAAATGGCATCTATACACATGAACCTCGCTGGATGGTATACACAGGAAGCAAATAGACTACATCTGTGGAAAGAGATGATAGAGAAGCTCAATATCATCAGTCAGAACAAGGCCAGGGGCCGACTGCAGAACAGACCATCAAGTGCTCATATGCACGTTCAAGTTGAAGCTGAAGAAAATTAAAACAAGTCTACAAGAGCCAAAGTACAACCTTGAGCATATCCCACCTGAATTTAGAGACCATCTCAAGAATAGATTTGGTGCATTGAGCACTAATGACCAAAGACCAGACAAACTGTGGGATTAAGGACATCATACATGAAGAAAGCAAAAGATCATTAAAAAGGCAGAAAAAAAAAAGACCAAAATGGATGTCAGAAGACACTCTAAAATTTACTTTTGAATGTACAATAGCTAAAGTGAATGGAAGAAATGATCACATGAAAGAGCTGAACAGAAGATTTCAAAGGGTAGCTCGAGAAATATAATGACATGTGCAAAGACCTGGAGATAGACGACCAAAGGGAAGAACACACTCAGTATTTCTCAAGCTGAAGAAAAAATTCAAACTGTGAGTTGCAATACTGAAGGATTCTATAGGCAAAAAATTGAACGACACAGGAAGCATCAAAAGAAGATGGAAGAAATACACGGTCACTGTACCAAAAAGAGTTGGTATTTTTGGTTCAACCATTCCAGGAGGCAACATATGATCAAGAACCTATGGTATTGAAAGAAGAAGTCCAAGCCACACTGAAGGCATTGGCGAAAAAAACAAGGCTCCAGGAATTGAAGGGATACCAACTGAGATGTTTCAACAAACAGATGCAATTCTGGAAGCACTCACTTGTTTATGCCAAGAAATTTGGAAGATCGCTACCTAGCTAACCAACTGGAAGAGATCCAAATTTGTGCCCATTTCCAAAGAAAGGTGATCCAACAGGATGCAGAAATTTTCAGGCAATATCGTTAATATCACATGCAAGTAAAAATCATTTTCTTTTTTTTTTTTTATTGAACTTTAGATGGCTTACAAAACAAACTAGTTTCTCATCAAACAGTGCATACATTATTGCATGACATCAGTTAACAACCTCACAACATGTCAACACTCTCCCTTCTCAACCCTGGGCTCCCTCTTACCAGCTTTCCTTCTTCCTCCTGCCTTGCAAGTAAAATTTTGTTGAAGATAATTCAAAACCAATTGCAGTAATGCATCAACAGGGAACTGTCAGAAATTTAAGCTGGATTCAGAAGTGGACATGGAGCAAGGGATATCATTGCTAATGTCAGATGGACCTTGGCTGAAAGCAGAGACTATCAGAAGGATGTTTACCTGTGTTTTATGGACCATGCAAATGCATTTGACTGTGTGAATCATAACAAATTATGGATAACATTGCGAAAAATGAATTCCAGAATACTTAACTGTGCTCATGAGGAAGTTGTACATAGACCAAGAGGCAGTTGTTCAAACAGAACAAGGGAATACTGAGTGATTTAAAATCAGGGAAGCTGTGCGTCTGGGTTGTATCCTTTCATCATATCTATTCAATTTGTATGCTGAGCAAATAAGTCAAGAGGCTGGACTATATGAAGAAGAACAAGGCATCAGGATTGAAGGAAGACTGATTAACAACCTGTGACATGCAGATGACACAACCTTGCTTGATGAAATGGAAGAGGACTTGAAGCACTTATTGACTGATGAAGATCAATGACTACAGCCTTCAGTATGGATTACACCTCAACATAAAGAAAACAAAAATCCTCACAACTGGACTAATAAGCAACATCATGATAAACAGAGATAAGATTGAAGTTACCAAGGATTTCATTTTATTTGGATCCACAATCAATGTCTGTGGAAGCAGCAGTGAAGAAATCAGTGGGTAAATGTGCTGCAAAAGACATTTAACAGGCGATGCTATATCTACATTCAGCTACATTTTCTGCCCCCGGCGGTTCATTGGCAGGCGTTTGAGCCACTTTAGTACGTTCTGGCATCACGGTGGATAATGGTGCAATTGCCTAAAAAACAAGGAAGTTGGTCTGCACCACGTTTGAGTGTTGAGAGTCTTTCATAGGAGGGGATGCTGCCCGGAGGAGTGATTGTATGAAACTTTTGTGTCTCTTGGCTTCTGTACGGCGAGATAAGGCTTGCAAGTATGTTTACTATTTCCTTTGTATTATTGGGAAGGTACAGTTACCGGCATTTGGAAATTTTCAAGTAAATGAGTTATTTTTGGTGCGAAAACAGTTTGTGATGCACTTCCTGGGCCGTCGTACCGATATGTGCCGCGCATGCAATATGCTTCATGGAACATGGAACCAATATGGCCTGCTTGCTTTAGTCACCATCCCGATGACATCTTTTATAAAGTGCTTGGCTCCCTGAAAACAGTTTGAGATGCACTTCCTGGGCCATGGGACTGATATGTAGTGTTTGTGAAGTACTTCATGGAACATGGAACCTATATGGCCTGCTTGCAATTGGCAGCCCATTTTTTCAAATAATAAAAAACTACCAACGAACAATGACTCAGCATCCATTCCAATAGCGAAAAAATGTAGCATCACCATAAAATTCCCCACCCCCCCGCCCCAAAATTCATTCTTCAAAGTGTTAAAAACCAAAGATGTCTCCGGACAGCACCGAACAACATATGTGCTAGGGGCTTTTGGAGAAATAGGGTTCCAACCCAACTACCAGTTCTTAATAGTTGTTCATAGTTAAGGACATATGTCATCTCATTTCTCCTCCTACACAATGATCATCTGAGGTAAATAAGTATTTCCATTTCATAGGTGGATAAACTGAGGCTAGAAAGCGCTAGAGCTATGATTTTGACTCAGGTCTTCTGAATTCAAGTATAGCTTCTATTGTTCTAGGCCCTGCTATCCTCATACTGGTAGAACAAAAGACATCTAGGAATTAGGTGTTAGTTGTTGTTGTTAGTTGTCACTGAGTCAACTCCAACTCATGGTGACCCCATGTATGCAGAGTAGAACTGCTCCAGGAGGTTTTCGAAGCTGTGAACTTTCAGAAGCAGATCACCAGACCTGTCTCTTCTGAGGTGCCTCTAGGTGGATTCAAACATCAATCTTTTGGCTAGTAGTTGAGAACTTAAACGTTTGCACCACCCAGAGACTCCCATAGGGATGAGAGACCTCCATCAGTGGGTCTCCCATAGGTGTTTCAATCCATTCTCTACAGATACACACACACACATATACACACACACAAAAGAGATGTGCCTTACTCTGGCTCCTTCATAGGACTTTATTCTCTTGGGTAACTCAAAAGCAAACTCTCCTGAACTCCTGTCTCTCTTCTTAGAGAGTTTTATTATCAGGAAGCCCAGACAAATGGTGGGGCCCCAGAGGGCAGAGTCCTTTTACTTCTTAGGTTCCTTCTCTCTGTACGCTCCTACCACCAGTTTCCAGCCTAAGAAACACCCCCTGCCTCACCCAGGTTCCTGGACCTAAGCCAGAGCCCCAAACTAGATTTACTGTGGTAGAAATTCAGCCCCCAGGTCTGATTTCCCAAGTTTCTTTCCTCCCCACCCCCATTTTTTTCAGTACTAAAACTTGGGGCCTCAGTTTTCTCATCAATAAAATGGAGGTAGCAGCCGTTTAACAAGGCTGTTTTGAGGATCAAATGAGATAATAGGAGAAGAAAGTGCTTTTCAAACACTATAAACTGGAAATCATGGGGCCGCTGAGTTATTATTACTGTTATTAGAGCTGCTGTCTCTATACCTGTCTCTCATGAGTCAGGTCCCAGGATAGGTACTGACAGACGAAAGGTAAACCACTTGGTCTTTGACTAGGAACACAAGCCCAGGACACTACAAGGCCACCCCCAAGGGAATCAGCTTTTCTTCCTGGAGCTAGTGGAGGCTGTCAAGCAAACTCTTTGCCCAGGTTTTATGAGCTCCGTGAGCGGGTTTATACCATGACTAATATCCCATCCTCTCACTCCCTGGTCACCACTACCTGCTGGGCAGGAAATCAGCAGGACTCAGCCCCCCTTAATCACCGCCACCTCCCCATGACCCGCCTCAATCACGGCTCTTTACAGTCGGGCAGAGCCGGCTGGGCCTCCTCAAACTTCCATATCTGCGCCAGGAGATCACTGATACGGCTAATGGCGTTTGCTTGCTTCCACGCCCTGGGCCCAGCATTCCGAGAGTCACGCAATCCACACAGGCCTGGGGCGGAAACTGATTCCCACAGTAGCAAGACTTGGAGGCCTGAGGAGCGGGAGCCTCCCCACCCCATAAAATATATTAAATGAGTCTTTCTTCATGGCCACCTGGCAGGCTTGCTGCAAAGCCATGTGTCAGGCTTCCATCTCCTCCCCAAGCACTGCCTACCTGCATCACTCCTACCCCCTGCCTCCTACCTGTGTTCTTGCTCCCCATGTTCACACTGTCTGGGATCACCAGGCCCCTTGTTTCTTCTGGCAGGGAGGAAGAAATCTGTGAACCTGATAGATACTCTACTCAATAATTTATGCATTCATTCATTCAATACTCACCATGCATCTTCTCTGAGCCAGGCCCTGTTGCTGAATGCTGGGGACATAAACACGAATGAGAGAGTCCCTGCCCTCAAGGAGTATGTGTTGTTGTTAGCTGCCAACTCATGGCGACCCCACGTACAACAGAATGAAATGTCTCCTGGTTCTGTGCCATCTTCACAGTCACTGGAATGCTTGGACACATTGCTGCTGCCACTATACTCTGAGTGTCTTCCGACCGAAAGGGCTCCTCTTCCACCACTGTATCAAACACAACTCTCTTTTGATCCACAGCGTTTCCACTGGCTGGTTTTCAAACGTAGATCACCAGGCCTTTCTTCCTAATCTGTCTGGAAGCTTCGCTGAAGCCTGTCCACCATGGGTGACACTGCTGGTATTTGAAATACCGGTGACATAGCTTCCAGCATCATAGCAACACACACGCCACCAGAGTAGGACACACTGACAGACAGCTGGTGGCTAGGAGTATGCAGTTGAATGGGAATGGGGAGAGTGCAGTAGGGAGACCATTAAGAAGGCAGCTGCACTCCTACAAATGTAGGAGGCCCGCCCATATCTCTTGCCCTGACCACTTGAGTGCACACCCCTTGACTTCCAACTGCTGGTCCTTGTCTTTTTACCTGAGGGCTTTCTCTAGCCATAGGCATCCACTTGGCCCTCCCAGGCAGGAGCCTGAATTCAGCAGGGTCTTAATGCTCCCTAGGAGCAACCCTCAGCCAAGGACTGAAGGGAGTTGGGGTATAAATACCCCAGTTCCCTCACTCCTCAGGTAGGATATCTCTGAGATGTGTGCTCTATACTGACTCCCAGAGTTTCCCCAGTGGGGATAGGATCTGGTTCCCCACAGTGGGGGCCTGCTTGAAAGCACTCCTTTGTTGGCTGGCTTCCCTTCTAGTCTCACTTCCTCACTCCCCTGTTGGCATTCTCTTCACCTCCCAAAGAAATGGTTTGTCAGGGAAGCCCATACTAAGATACCAGGTTAGCAATTAGGGTGGTTGGGGTTAGGACAGTGGCATTCACTCAGTGGCATTCACAGACAGTCTATGAGCACCTACAGTGTACCAGTCCCTGCGTGCTGGGGACACTAGGGTGAATCAGGCATGGTATCTGCCTTCAAGAAACACAACATCTACTGAGAGAGGCGCACAAGTAAACCAAGAATTACCACTCAGTGTGATGCAGGCGATGACAGAACTTAGTGCTGGATGCTGTAGAAACGCAGAGGAGAGGTGCCTAACTCAGCCTGAGGGATGGAGGAGGCAACCACTAAGCTACGTCTGAAAGGTTCCACAGAAGTTGGTCAAGTGGAGAAAAAGAGGAAGGGATAGTACATGTAAAGGCAAAGAGGTGTGACAGAAAATGACCCAGTTCTAGAAACATCCCCATATGGGATAGGGCACTGGGCTCATATGGAAAGAATAGTGGGAAATAGGGCAGAACTCAGATCCTAAAAAGCTCTTATTTTTCCAATATCTGCATTTTTTAAAGGGAAATCTGAACAGTGCAGTACTTAACCTCAAGAAATGAAGCTCTAATGGGGGTGTATTTCAGACACCAGAGGAGCAGCTGTAATAAAGATGGTCCTTGGCTTCTCCTTGTCCTGCTTCATTGATGTTCTTCACATGTCATCAATGTCTGGCTGTGACCAAATGGCTGCTTTCTAAGGGTGCTGGAAGCAGTCTGTGCAGCAGTGACCCACACACTTTGGAGGAAACATGAGATGAGGACATCAAGCAGGGCAGCATCCAGCTTCCCCTCTCCAGTCAGCAGAAGCCAGCCTCGAAAGCCGCTCCCAGCCTGATACCTCCAGCACCCAGCTCGGGCTCTCCTTCTGAGGTCCAGACAGCTCCTGGGATGGTCTGAAAACTCACAACCCCTGATGTGAAATACGGGAAATCGGGCTTTGGTTATAATTTGTGAAGGAGGGGGATGGTTCCGACATGACTGGCCACCTCTGGTGAGCTAGTGGAACAACAAAAAAAACCGTGTTGCTGTCCAGTCGATTCTGACTCCTACCCACCCTCTAGCCAGTGGGACAGAGTCCCAAAAGCCAATGCCCAGAGCAACTTCGGAGCCTCTAAAGAAGAGTGAATTCAGTAAGCTTCTGAGGAGCTTCCTTCACTAAGGATGCCGTCCGGGTGGCGGGTGCAATTCTGAGCACTACTTGAAGGCTCTCACTTAACTCTTTTCCTTTTCCCACTCCAGAAACTTATGTCTGAGTCGTAGGAATGAAGACAGCCTGAAAGAGCTATTTTAATAAAATCTCCTGTCCAAATTCTTTTCATGAATTTTCTCACTTTATCTTACCAAAAGTCAGTAAGGCACTTACTAGATTATTAAACCCATTGCCTGTGGAGTCAATTCCAACTCACAGCGACCCTATAGGACAGGGTAGAACTACCCCCATAGGGTTTCCAAGGAGCAGCTGGTGGATTAAAACTGCTCCAATAGATAACTAGGCCCCCCATTTTTTATTATTAATTTTTATTGTGCTTTAAGTGAAAGTTTACAAATCAAGTCAGTCTCTCATACAAAAATTTATGTACACCTTGCTATATACTCCTAATTGCTTTCCTCCCAATGAGACAGCACACTCCTTCCCTCCACTCCCCATTTTCAAGTTGAATCGGTAAGCTTCTGGCCCCCTCTGTCCTCTCATCTCCCCTCCAGACAGGAGACGCCAACATAGTCTTATGTGTCTACTTGATCCATGAAGCTCTTTATTCACCATTATCATTTTCTATTCCATAATCCAGTCCAATCCATGTCTGAAAAGTTGGCTATGGGAATGGTTCCTGTCTTGGGCTAATAGAAGGTCTGGGGACCATGGCCTCCGGGGTCCTTCTAGTATCAGTCAGACCATGAAGTCTGGTCTTTTTACGAGAATTTAGGGTCTGCATCCTGCTGCTCTTCTGCTCCCTCAGGGATTCTCTGTTGTGTTCCTTATCAGGGCAGTCATCGGTTGTAGCTGGGCACCATCTAGTTCTTCTGGTATCAGGCCGATGGAGACTCTGGTTTATGTGGTCCTTTCTGTCTGTTGGGCTCGTAATTACCTTGTGTCTTTGGTGTTCTTCATTCTCCTTTGCTCCAGGTGGGTTGAGACCAATTGATGCATCTTAGATGGCAGCTTGCTAGTGTTTAAGACCCCCTACGCCACTCTCCAAAGTGGGATGCAGAATGTTTTCTTAATAGATTTTATTATGCCAATTGACTTAGATGTCCCCTGAAACCATGGTCCCCAAACCCTGGCCCCTGCCACACTGGCCTTGGAAGCATTCAGTTTATTCAGGAAACTTCTTTGTTTTGGTTTAGTCCAGTTGTGCTGACCTCTCCTGTATTGTGTGTTGTCTTTCCCTTCACCTAAAATACTTATCTGCTATCTAATCAGTGAAAACTCCACTCCCTCCCTCCCTCCCTCCCTGCCTCCCTTCCCCCTCTCATAACCATCAAGGTATATTTTCTTCTCTGTTTGAACTATTTCTCCAGTTCTTATAATAGTGGTCTTATACAATATTTGTCCTTTTGCAACTGACTAATTTCATTCAGCATAATGCCTCCCAGATTCCTCCATGTTATGAAATGTTTCACGGGTCCATCATTGTTCTTTATCAATGTGTAGTATTCCATTGCGTGAATATACTGTAATTTATTTAGCCATTCATCCATTGATGGGCACCTTGGTTGCTTCCATCTTTTTGCTATTGTAAACAATGCTGCAATGAACGTGGGTGTGCATGTATCTGTTTGTGTAAAGGCTCTTATTTCTCCAGGATATATTCCAAGGAGTGGGATTGCTGGATCATATGGTAATTCTATTTCCAGTTTTTTAAGGAAGCCCCAAATTGATTTCCAAAGTGTTTGTACCATTTTACATTCCCACCAGCAGAGTATAAGTGTTCAAGTCCCTCCCCAACCTCTCCAACATTTCTTATTTTGTGTTTTTTGGATTAAAGCCAGCCTTGTTAGAGTGAGATGGAATCTCTTTGTAGTTTTGATTTGCATTTCTCTAACGGCTAATGATCGTGAACACTTCCTCATGTATCTGTTAGCTACCTGAATGTCTTCTTTAGTGAAGTGCCTGTTCATATCCTTTGTGCATTTTTTAACTGGGTTATTTATCTTTTTGTAGTTGAGTTTTCACAGTGTCATATAGATTTTAGAGATCAGGTGCTGATCAGAAATGTCATAGTTAAAAACTTTTTCCCAGTCTGTAGGTAATCTTTTTGCTCTTTTGGTGAAGTCTTTGGATGAGCATAGGTGTTTGATTTTTAGGAGCTCCCAGTTATCTAGTTTTTCTTCTGCATTGTTAGTAATGCTTTGTATACTGTTTATGCCATGTATTAGGGCTCCTATCCTTGTCCCTATTTTTTCTTCTATGATCTTTATCGGTTTAGATTTTATATTTAGGTCTTTGATCCATTTTGAGTTGGTTTTTGTGCATGGTGTGAGTTATGGGTCTTGTTTCATTTTTTTACAGATGGATATCCAGTTATGCCAGCACCATTTGTTAAAAAGACTATCTTTTCCCTATTTAACATACTTTGGGAATTAGGCCCCTTTTTAAGAAGAGGTAAGTGAGGAACAAAATTGCTAACCACTTTGCTCAAGGTTTTCAGTGGGCAGAGAAGGGAGGGAGCCAACTTCCTACACTGCACCTCAGACCAGGGTGAAGCTTGGACATTCCAAGAAGTCCAGCAACATCGTTGCAGCCCCCAGCAGAGCAGGGGCAATGCCTGGCAGGAAAAAGGCAAGGCCCCCTCACACTCTCCAGGTTTTAAGTCCACAAAAACTGCGGGTCTCTGAATGGACCAGCCAAGGTCACATAATGCACCCTCCAAACCAATCACCGTGTCCAGGGGATGCCACAAGCCAATGGGTTTAGCCCTGTGTCACACGCCACACCCTTGAATCAGGGAGTGGAGTCCTGCCTAGATGCTGCTGGGAAGGGGAGAACTTCTCCACCTAAAAACCGGGGCTGTGGCTAAGGAAGAATGAAAAGGTTGCTAGAGGAGCAAAAAACTTGCACCTCCCCAGTCTTGAGAGGAAAACCTGTGATGTATTCAATCTCCGCCAAAGGCATGGAATGCGTGGACAATTGTGTGCAACTCCTCGTCAGTCGGGATCCCCACGGGATCCTCACAAATCCACGGGTAATTTGAAGAGACTTTAATAAAAAGATTGTTTACAAAAGAGGTAGCCAGGATCAGTGGCGTCACTAGGAGGTTGTGGGGGGTGCGGACAGTACCAGGTGACATTGTCACAGGGGGTGACACCAAAATGACTGTCTATAAAACTTTTGAGCAGTGTTTCAGCAGAAAATTATTTTTTATAAAAACATTCTTGTATTAGTAATAACAACAAAAAATGTTTTGTAAGCTCAGCTTAAAAACCAAAAAGAAAAACCACACTTGTTGCCATGCAGTAGATTCCGACTCATAGCAACCGTATAGGACAGAGTAAAACTGCCCCATAGGGTTTCCAAGGAGCAACTCTCTCAGTAGATAAATACTCCCTGCATTTCTCACCTAAAGGATAGCTCTCATTCCCCATTGGTCGAGGATTGTCCACCTTCTCCCTGTGTTTACATGTGGGCAGAGAAGCCTCCCACATCTTGGAGAGAAGTCCTGGGGCAGAATGTGACAAGGTGTGATGCAGGGGCCTGGCATAGGACTCCCAGCAGTGCTGGGCAAGTCCGGGCTTGTACAAAGCAACCCACCGCAACTGGAGCAGAAATCAAAAGTGGGCTGAGGGGCGTGATGTAGGATACCAGATGCATATCACCTGCAAAAAAGGTCTTCCATAGAGCCCAACCTCTGCATTTTAGGCAGATATCCCAGATGACCTTGAAAAAGAAGATCACTAAACCACACTTGGAAAACACTTCCATGAAGGATAAAACATCATGTTTTAGGCACCAGGGGCTGTAAGCAAGTCAGAGTCCCACAAAGAGGAGATGAGTGGTTAATCCAACTGATATATCATTTTGTACCCCCAGTCTATCAGTTATCTACTGCCGCGTAACAAATTACCACAGACCCTGGTGGCCTAAGACAATGATAAACATTTATTATCTCATAGAGTTTCTGTGGATCAGAAATTCAGGGGCAGTTTAGGTGGGAGGTTTTGGCTCTGGGTCTCTCATGACTTGTCAAGATATCAGCTGGGGCTGCATCATCTGAAGGCTTGACTGGGGCTGCAGGACCTGCTTCCAAAATGGCTGATTAACATGGCTGTTGGCAGGCAGCCTCAGTTCCTCATCACATAGACCTTCCTGCTTGACTGTCCTCACAGCATGGCAGCTGGCTTCCCCTAGAGTGAGTAATGCAAAAGACAGCAAGGCAGAATTCATAATGTTTTTAATGACCTAGCTTTAGAAGTCACATTCTGTCATTTCTGCAATACCCTATCGATTGTACAAGTCAGCCTTATTCACTGTGGGAGGGGACTGTATCAGAGCATGAATCTCCAGAGGCAATGATCTTTAAGGTTTCTCTTGGAGGCTGCCTACCACACCTAGTGTTAGCACAGACCCTGGCATGTACAGCTACTCAGTATTTGGTGAATGTTAACTGTGCCCTAGCACTGTGCAAGGCCTGATCCATATCTCCATTCCCCAAGAGCTTATATTATTTTGGGAAAGTTAAGGTATAGATTGAATAAGGAGAGACCAGTACAAGCTAGTGCTCAAGAGAACCATAAATTGCATAGGCTCAAGTGGCTAAAAGTGGCCCAGGAGAGAGTCTACCTAATTTGTTGGTGGGCAGAGAGCCAGCGGTGCCCCCGCTCTGACCTTGCAAAGGGAAGTTCCTTAGTGCTTGGAAGTCAGGGGCAGGAAGCCCTAGGCCTCTCTGCAGCTTGCCCTTAGGCTCTAGCTGAGTGGCCAAGTGACATTGAGCTGAGTTTGCCCCTCTGTTTCCTGCCTGATGGCTGACACCACCCAAGATTGCTGTTCTAGTTATGGACAAGCCTGGGCACTTTAAGAGCTGGAAAGGCCCCCGGAGACTGTCAGGCCTCAAGTTTGACATGAAGGAACTCAAGCCCAGAGAGAAAAGGGCGTTGTCTAAGGTCACACAGGAAATTAACACATATGCAGCACCCACTTCGGGCTAGGTCTTGTCTGGAACTTTCACTCATCATGTGATTTAGTCCTTATGACAGCCCTGAGCCATAGGAATGATAAATCCCATTTTACAGATGAGAAAACTAAGGCTCAGGAAAGGAAAGTGAGTTGTCCACAGTCACATAGCTAAGAAGTGGTAGAGTCTAGATTTGAACCCAGGTCTCTCTGATCCTTATGGCCCATGTCCTTGCAGGGCAGATAGTGGACACATGAAAGAGATGGTCGAGTTGGACATCTGTGCCCTACCAGCGGTGGCTGTGTAAGACCATGTGTCTCTCCAGCCCTTTCCAGCCCTGCCATGCCCTCCCTGAATGGTGCCAGGGACACACGGCTATGTTTAGCAATTCCCCAGTAGACCGGGCCCGCTCTGGGATGGAACATGAGGTGGTGACACCACCAAGACTTTGGCTGCCTACATACCCCCCATTGCAAGAAGAGTGGCCGCCATGTGAGGCAATGATTGCCACACGCATGGGGCTCAGCAGCTTAGGAGAAGGCCATGAGGACTCCAGGGACCTGAGCTCTGGTGCAAAGGCTCATATGATCAGGACCAACGTTGTGCAACGGTTTGGGTCAAAGGTTTACCAGTCAGAGGCCCTGATAAACAACCACGGGCTCCTTAGATACAAACACGACAAGCTTTCATTGGGTGTCCTTTGAGTGGTGGCCAGAGGACAGGCCACTGAACATACATTTATTTCATGTCTTCACGGCAGTTCTGGGATGGGGAGGTATCATCACCACCTTTAACAGATAAGGAAACTGAGGCCCAGAGAAGAGAGATAGCATACCCAGAGTTACAGAGTCATTAAGTGCTAGTGTAAGAATTTGAATCCAGGGCTAACTTGACCCCAGTGTGCACCTTCATTCTAAGGACAGGACTGTTTGCACTGAGTATGCACGGTGGGGCAGGAGGCCATTTCTTTGTGTTTATGGTAGGACCCCTATTACAGTGACTGTTCAGATCCACAGTGTACCCCAGGGGTTAAACGTGGAACATTAGATTCCTAACAGACCTGAATTCAAATCCTAATCTGCCACTGGTTAGTTCAGTGGCTTTAGGCAAGTCACTTGGCCTTTGTGAGTCTCAGTTTCCTCATACCTCCCAGTAATGAGAGTCTGCAGCCTGCAGAGCTATGGTGAGAATTCAAGGAGCTGATGCCTCTGGTGTGCCTGGCCTGGGCCTGCTGGAGCCCTCGGTAAATATTTGTTGATCAGATAGGTGTTTATGAATCTATTTATCCTCCATCCTGAAAGGAGGATGGGAGATCAGAAGCTCCATAGGCAAGACCTTGAGGTCTACGTGAACCTGGGAGCCCCTTACAGGCAGAGTCACAATCACTAATCTTTACATCTGCCTAACACAGAACGTGGCAAGCTCCAAGGGATGGTTCAAGGCCCAGCTCAAATGTCATCGCCTCTGAGAAGCCTCCCTTGATTCCACTGACCCCCACCCCTTCCAAAGCAGACTGAGTTGTTCTGGCTTCTGAGTCCCCTCCACATCCCAGACAGACCTCTGTCTTGGCGTTGACCATACTAGAGGAGAATATCGTTTTGTTTTTTTTTTAATTAACTTTTATTAAGCTTCAAGTGAACGTTTACAAATCCAATCAGTCTGTCACATATAAGTTTACATACATCTTACTCCCTACTCCCACTTGCTCTCCCCCTATTGAGTCAGCCCTTTCAGTCTCTCCTTTCGTGACAATTTTGCCAGCTTCCCTCTCTCTCTATCTTCCCATCCCCCCTCCAGACAAGAGTTGCCAACACACTCTCAAGTGTCTACCTGATTTAATTAGCTCACTCTTCATCAGCATCTCTCTCCCCCCCCCCCGCTGACCAGTCCCTTTCATGTCTGATGAGTTGTCTTCGGGGATGGTTCCTGTCCTGTGCCAACAGAAGGTCTGGAGAGCATTGCCACCGGGATTCCTCTAGTCTCAGTCAGACCATTAAGTATGGTCTTTTTATGCGAATTTGGGGTCTGCATCCCACTGATCTCCTGCTCCCTCAGGAGTTCTCTGTTGTGCTCCCTGTCAGGGCAGTCATCGATTGTGGCCGGGCACCAACTAGTTCTTCTGGTCTCAGGATGATGTAGGTCTCTGGTTCATGTGGCCCTTTCTGTCTCTTGGGCTCTTAGTTGTCGTGTGACCTTGGTATTCTTCATTTTCCTTTGCTCCAGGTGGGTTGAGACCAATTGATGCATCTTAGATGGCCGCTTGTTAGCATTTAAGACCCCAGACGCCACATTTCAAAGTGGGATGCAGAATGTTTTCATAATACAATTATTTTGCCAATTGACTTAGAAGTCCATAGAGGAGAATATAGTTTGATGGCCAAGAGTAAGACAGATCTGGAATTGTATGCTACCTCTGCCACTTTCTAGCTGTGTGGCCTTGGACGAATTGCTTGGTCTCTTTGAACCTCGACATCTTTAACGGTAAAATAGGAATGACAACCCCTTCCTCTAAGGGTTATTATGAGAATGAAATGCTGGTCAAACTCTTAGCACAGGGATTGACACAGAAAAAATGTTTAGTAAGTGGCTAACCCGTTGCCATTGAGTTGATTCTGACTCAGAGCCACCCTATAGGACAGAGTAGAACTGCCCCATAGGGTTTCCAAGGAGCTGGATGGTGGATTTGAACTGCTGACCTTTGGGTTAGCAGCCCATGCTCTTAACCACTGTGCCACCGGTGCTCCAGTAAGTGGTAGCATCATGATTATTATCACCATCATTGTTAACCGCTGTGATGCACGTATTTTTTTTTTTTCTCTGCCTCTCCCCTCTGGCCCTGAGAGGAGGGAAGTAGGTGTGTGGCCTCTACTGAACACCTATTATCTGCCCATCTCTGTGCTGAGGGCTTTGCACTCACAATTACCCGAATTTAACCCTGGCAAATAATGAGATGGATTGACACAGTGGCTGCAACCATGGGCTCAAGCATAACAATTGTGAGGTCAGTGCAGGACCAGGCAGTGTTTCGGTCTATTGCACACAGGATTGCTATGAGTCAGAATCAACCCAACAGCACCTAAAAACAACAACCCTGGTAACAGCCCCCTTCTGGGAAGGTTGCATTTTCCTCATTCATACAGAGAAGTAAACCGAAGCTCAGAGAGCTTAAGAAACTTGTCAAAGGCTGCACAGCCAGGAAAATTTAGAACTAGGATCCTAACTTAGGTCTACCTGAAGAAGCTCATGGTCCTTCCACCAGATCTGTCATATTCATCTTTGCATTCCCAGAGCCTAGCATAACGTGGACTCAATAAATGCCTGTTGAATGAATAATCATCATCAAGGCTCATTTTGATTGAGTGAGGCAGGAGAGGCCCCCCTCCAGTTATCAGGCCCTAGGGTTGTATATTTGCAAGGGTAGATAAGGACACTTTCACAAAAGGGTTATGCAAATGCTAATGTTGGGATGGATGAGGGTTTGATGGACAGCCTTTGGAATCTGGTCCCACCCTCCCTGCCTAGCCAACCTTATTGCTCAATACAGGCTCCCTTCTGTCCTGCCTGTCCTCAGTTCACCCCAGCCTCGTATCACCTCCAGGCCTTGCTTATACCACCCCCCTCCCCCCACCACCCAGAATGTCCTTCCTTCTTCTCATTTATCCAGGACGGGCTCAGGGCAGGGAGTGGGGAATAGTTCCCCACCTCACCTTTTAAAAATATTTCAATTATTATTATTATTTTTTTTTTACTATGCAATTCATAAGGAGCCCTGATGTCGCAGTGGTTACAGTATCCACTGCTAACCGAAAGATTGGCAGTTCAAAACCACAAGTGGCTTCACAGGAGAAAGATGTGGCAGTCTGTTTTCATAAAGATTTACAACTTTGGAAACCCTACGGAGTCACTGTGAGTCAGAATCAACTCAACAGCAGTGGGCATACAATTGATGTTCGTCGTAGAAAAAAAGTCAGTAGAGACAAACGAAAATAAGAAATTGAGAATCAACTACAAACCTGGTCAAGAGACAACTGCCATTAACATCTTAGGAACATTTTGTGCTCTGTGGGCTCCATACGCTGATTTTTCAGGAGTAGATTGCCAGGCCTTTCTCCAAGGAGCCTCTGGGTGGACTCAAACCTCCAGTCTTCAGGTTAGCAGTGAGCACATTAACTGTTGGCACTACCCAGGGACTCCAAGATACACTTACATAAATTTTCACCAAAACACTGTTTGGAAGCCTGTTGCATATTTTAGAATAATTTTTATGAAAAAAATAAAATTCATGTTCATTCTAGAAAAAGTCAAAGCTGTAGACAACATAAAGGCAAAAACAAACATCACCACCACTGCTAATATTTGGTAGCAACTTCCTTTCAATCGATTTTTGTATGCCTGTATAATGGGGTGGATGCCTGGGTGGCACAAACGGTTGACACTCAGCTACTAACCAGGAGGTTGGCAATTTGAGTCCGCCCAGAGGCACCTTGGAAGAAAGGTCTGGCGGTCTGCTTCTGAGAGGTCACAGCCATTGAAAACCCTGTGGAGCACATTTCTACTCTGACACACATGTGGTTGCTATGAGTCTGAATTGACTGGACAACAACTGGTTGAGTTTTTGTTGTTTATTTATATGATGAGGTACAAAATATAATGGATTCCATGACACTTGAGTATAAAAATAAATATCTTTTCTTTCTAAATCAAGGTGGGGGCAATCAGGATGCGTATCTCATGTTCAGTCTCTCATGGCTGCTTCTGCAATATTCATTGTTGGTTCAAAGCTAGTGACTCCATCCTTGCAGGCCAAGCTGGGGTGGGAGGGGTCCCTTGCCAAGATCCAGGCCATGGCACCAGTGTCAACCCCCACAAGCCTCCATGCAGCCCCTGAGCCACTCAGCTTCCTCCAGGCCACCTCTCTGGTCCCCACCAGTCTCAGGGAGCACAACCCTTTCTTTCCCCAGTTGGGCCATTTCTGTTCTCTCTATCCCATGGGCCTCTCTTCATTCAGAACAGTCCAGCTCCATCACATCTGGGAGCACAGGCTTTAGGGAAAAAAAAGATTGGTATCTTCTTCACCTGATTTGGGATGGATGACGATAGCATTCGTTCTTTCCTGCATCTTTTACATTAGTGAAAACAAGTCAGAAATTAATATGCCAACAAATGGTCCTGCCAAAAACATATACCCATGCTGAATAAAATGGGATCACACTATTTTATAACCTTTTTTTGTTCCCTCTTTCCCTCTATTATTTTCTCTCCTACTTATGCTCTTCTTATCCTCAGTTCACTCCCATGGTCTTCCCAGCCCCCAGTGGCCTCCTCCTCTTTTGAACTCTATGGCTGTAGGATTATGGATCTTAGAGTACCTGAAGGAGGTAACTCGGGGGTAACTCAGGCCACTGCTGCCTGGGCTGGGCTTGGGTGGTCTTTGGGCACATGTCCCGAGCCCCACAGTGTACAAGGTTGGCATCTGCCCTTTGTGATGCTTGGGAGGAACCAGCTGGTGGCCAGACAGAAGCAACTCTTGATGGAGGGCCAAGAAGATAGACAGTGGACACCTGTTCCCAAGCCTTACCTTCACTGATGCAACCTGCAAGTTTTCCCCTAGGACACATCCATAGGATCAGACCAGCAAGTGTTGGCTGGAGGTTAAGGGTGAACCTGGTGTTTACGGTTACAGTGGAACTATGGAGAAAACTCAGGAGAAGGTTAGGCATTATTTTCTGGAGCTGGAGTCATGGGGAAGCCCAAGGCTGACAACCATTTTCCAGGGAGGTAGAAACAGTATCTGTGCAAGGTGGCCTGAAACCAGGTGAGTAAAGAGCCAGGGAGTCTTGGAGTGTCTTGAGGACGTAGAGGTGAATGATGGTATTCTGGCTAACACAGTGACCCCAACAGTAGAGTGGCCCTCAACTCACTAAAATTTATTTGTAACCCCAAGATCAATACTCATGGTGCTTTTGCAGTCACTCATGGACACGTTTAGAACAGGAAAAAATTTGAGTCACCTGCCGTGCAAGTTCCCCCCAAGGCTAGACAATGTGACACTCCGCCTTCATGTTTCAGCCCTCAAACTGTAAACAAGTATTACAATTTTCACATTTTTGTGGTTTTTACTGGTGATTTTGCTGTTTAAAATGGTCCCCAGGTGTAGAGCTAAAGTGCTGTCTCATGTTCCTGAGTGCAAGAAAGCTGTGATGTGCCTTACGGTGTGTCTGATAAGCTTGGTTCAGGCATGAGCTATAGTGCTGTTGGCTATGAGTTCAATGCTAATGAATCAACAATGTGTATCAAATAAGGCATTGAAACAGACACACACATAAAGCAAGGTAATGTATTGTTCAGTTGATGAAAATGTGACCAGAGGCTCACGGGAACCTAATTCTGTACTTCCCTTGGAACAGTGGCCCAGTATTCACTAATACAGTGTTCTCAGAGACTTTATAGAACACATCTACTGCAAATAACAAGACTTGACTATATTAAATCATTTCAGAATTTGGTAAATACCTAACACAAAGCAGGCATTCAATTAGTATTTGCTCCTTCATTCGAAGAAGAATTGACACCTTTGAATTGTGGTGTTGGTGTTGGCAAAGAATATGGAATATACTATGGACTGCCAAAGGAATGAACACATCCATCTTGGAAGAAGTAAAACCAAAATGCTCCTTAGAAGCAAGGATGGTGACACTGCCTCTTACATACTTTGAACTTGTTGTCAGGAGGGATCAGTCCCTGGAGAAGGACATCATGCTTGGTAAAGTACAGGGTCAGCAGAAAAGAGGAAGACCCTCAATGAGATGGATTGACACAGTGGCTGCAACAAGGGGCGCAAGCATAACAATGATTGTAAGGATGGCGCAGGACTGGGCAGTGTTTCGTTCTCTGGTACATAGAGTCATTATGAGTCAGAACTGACTCAACGGCACCTAACAACAACAACCTTCATTCAGTCAGGGAGTCTCAGGAGGGGTCTAAAGGAGGGTCTCTCCCTTCTCCACTGTTGAATCAAACGTAACTGCCATCAGATCAGTCTTTCTCAAGGCCGACTCCCTTACTCATACACCGTCCATGGCTCCCCATAGCCTACATGATAGAATTAGAATTCCCCATCACAATCAGACTTCAGCTGGCCTTTCCAGCCTCTCCTCCTACCTTGCCCCTTCACACACTCTTGCATTCAGGGTACACAGCTATTAACAGTCAATTTATCCCCCAAGGCAGAACCTACCCTGACTCCCTCCTTTTATTCGAATCCTCATCAAATTCAAACTTAGATTACTATAGGATTTTGTCTACATAGACTGGGAGCTTCTTGGGGATAGGAGTGTTTTTTAGCTATGTATGCTCAATGCCCTGTGTTCAGTACGAGCTTAGTAAACACCTAATCACCAAGCTAGGTGCTTGTTCCATACAGAATCTCTAATCACTATGACAACCTAGTCAACTAGGCAACACTTTCCCCTAAACTACATCCCAGGTTAAGTAACTTGCCCAAAGTCATCCCTGCTTAATTTCAAAGGCAGAACTCTTTCCAATGTTCCTTAAATATGTCTAATGTGTGTGTGCTTTTAAAAAAAAGTTACCCTGCTTCATAAAAGTGACATTACCTATGGGGCAGTTCTGCCCTGTCCTGTAGAGTCGCTATGAATCGGAACTGACTTGACCGCAACTAACAGCAACAACAGTGCCACCTCGAAGGAGCCTTGTAGCCTTGTAGCTGCTAACCAAAAGGCCGCCATTTTGAACCCACCAGCCGCTCTGTGGGAGAAAGATGTGGCAGTCTGCTTACGTAAAGATTACAGCCTCGGAAACCCTACGGGGCAGTTCTACTCTGTCTTCTAGGGTCACTGTGAGTCAGAATCAACCCGACAGCAATGGGGTCTCATCTCCTTGGACCAGCACATTCTAAGAGCTCCCTACCCAGGTAAATCACCCCCTTCTATGAACTTCAGCGTCCTCTACTGTCAAATAGGCATGCTCTTCAGACCTTCTGCCAGATGGCTGGAAGCGATAACTTATAAACCATGTGGTACTGTGATAAGTCATTGCTTCTTCCTTCCTGGGTGCTCTACCCGAACTCCCTGCAGCCCAGATGCTTGATCAAGGGCTGAGAAATGCTGGCTGGGGGCAGGTGCAGGGTCTGATCTCTGCCCTGACCGTCCAGAACCACCCAAGCAGCCTCCATTACAGCTGACCCCTCTGGGTGAGGAGGGAGCCAGGCTCCCCAGGACGCTGATGAAACACGTGTGTTGTGGGCCTATTAGGAAATGCTGAAACTGAGGAGGAAGGAACAGCAACTGGCTGTCTCCTTGCCTGGTCCAAGGCTACTTGAGCAAGCCCCCTGGCGGTTGCACCACCCACTAAACAGGGTGATGATACCCTGGGGTGTGCTGTTGCACCATTTTCTTAGAAAGCTGCCCCTGCACACATATTTCCACTTGGGGCCTAGGCTGGTTTTGTTTAATCGCTGTCCTTTTTACTTCCAGTTTCCGAGGGTAGACTGGGAAAGAGTGAGATGGTGAAACGATTGTGATTAGCCCACTTTCCCGGAGTGCATTCTTACTTTGTGCTGTGCACTGGGCTAAGTGCTCCATATATGTGAGCTTGTAGAACCCACATACCGGCCCTCTGTGGTAACTGCTATTCTTCTCCATACTTGCTGGATGAAGAAACTGAGGCACAGAGATGTTAAACAGCTTGCCCACGCTCATACAGCTTGTAAATGGTGGAGCCATCCTTTGAATTCACACTGCGAGACTCTAGGACCCACACTCTTAGCCTCTACTCATGCCCCTAATGAGAGAAAAGAACCTGGGCTTTGAGATCAGGGCTGCTCTGGTACATTAAGTGTTCTAGTGAGTCATCTCTCCTCTCTGGGCCTCAGTTTCCCCATCTGTAGAGTAAGTGGGTTGGAATAGATCACTGGTTCTCAAATTTTGTTTTAGCTTTTAAAAAAAAGAATGCTTTAGAGACAGAAAGTGAATTGGTGGCTGCCAGGGCCTGGAGGAGGGGGAGATGAGGAATGACTGCTTAATGAGGTTTCCTTTCGGAACTAGATAGAGGTAGTTGCACAATACAGTGAAGGTATTAAATACCACTGAATTGTTCACTTAAAAATGGTTAATTTTATATTATGTGATTTTCACCTCAAGAAAAATAAGTAATTAAAAAAAATTTTAATAGAATGTTTGGAGTGGGGATTGACCACAAACGGGCACAAGGGAGCTTTGTAAGGTGATGGAAATACTCTAAAGGGGGATTTAGGGGTTGGCTGCACAACTCTAGAAATTTAATAAAAATCATTCAACCACTTACAGTGGGTAAATTTTATGGTATGTAAATTATAGCCTAGTAAGGCTGTAAAACAAAAATAGAATGTTTCCTGACACATCAATATTCAGCCCTCTTGACTTCACAGGATTCAGTTTGACAGCTGTGGGCTGGGTGATCCTAGATGGCCTTTAGATTCTGACCTTTTGGAATTCTGAGTGTATTTTTAGCACCTACTTTGTGCAGATCATGGGGCCCTTATGGTCCAGGGGTTATGTGCTCGGCTGCTAACCAAAAAGGTCAGCAGTTCGAATCCACCAGCCGCTCCTTAGTAGCCCTGTGGGGCAGTTCTACTCTGTCCTGTAGGGTCTCTATGAGTCAGAATCGACTTGACGGCAATGGGTTTGGTTTGAGTTTTTGTGCAAATTGCTATAGATTATATGTGGATGGGGATTCTCTCTTCTATACTGTCAGCCCAGCCCCACACAGCACCTGACTCATAGTCATGCTGGCTGAGCATTTGTTGAATGGAGGAATAACTTGGATGTTTTTTAAGTGCATACCAGACTTTGAGTAGCTTAGAGACAGACTCTGTGTTTCCATTTTGAACCCCCAACACCCAGCACAGACCTGGTACATAGTAGGCCCGTGATAACAGTCTGTTGAATAAATAAGTGGCTGAATGAATAAATGGCTCGGTTTCTGCCCTTGAGATAAAGTGAGGAGGCAAGACAGCTACATATACATATACACCCTGTGTATTAAATACAAAGCTTAGGTTGCAAGCAACAGACACCAACTGTAACATTAAGGCAAACAACATTTATTGAGAAGATACGGGAGAGGGGGCTCACAGATCATGCCTTGAGGGTGGGGAGGGGTAACCAAACCTGTTGCCCTCGAGTCAATTCTGACTCGTAGCGACCCCATAGGACAGAGTAGAACTGCCCCATAGATTTTCCAAGGGGTGCCTGGTGGATTCGAACTGCCATACCACGGAAAGGACAAGCCAAATGCAGCTTCCAGGTCTAGGCAGCAGGAAGTAAGAGTTCATCACTTTAAGAAACCTCTATGGGGATAAAATAGGCTCTAACTATTTTGGTCCTTGTGTTAGTCCCTTTGAGATTCATATCCCCAGGAGAATAGCGTCTGATTGGCTTGGCCTGGGTCAGATGCCCTCCTTTCGTTCAAAATACTGGGGCCAAAAATTGACAGTCTTGTAAAGACTGCATCTAATGAAGAAGGGGAGAAGGTGTCAAAACCCAGACCGGTCGCTGTTTCTAGAAGAAGGAGAGATGAATGCTGGACAGATAAAAACAACCAATGTCCACTACCCACTAGAAAGTTCCATAACAGCAAAAGATGTAAATGAGAGTGAAAGAATTAACAGAGATGTCACAAAGCCAGGTAAGCTCAGAATCACGGATGTGGGGTTACCCCTGGGTGCCATGGGGGGGAGCAGAGAAGGAAGTGAGCGCTGTGGGGTGAGAAGCTAAGGAGAACTGGGATGACTTATAGCTTCTTCTTTTTTCTTCTTCTTCTTCTTCTTTTAAAACTCTTGGCTAAGCTACTGACTAATACTGATAGCCATCTCCTAGCACCAGGCCATTTCCTCTCTGTTCTGGAAACTTTAGGAGCCCAGCAGCTTTGATTAAATAGTCCCTGAGGAGGACTGCTCTGGGAGAGGGGTGTTTGTGAATCTGCACTCAGATGAGCCCTCACCAGAGGCTCTTGTTGAGCAGACTTATCCAGGGGCTCCAGCTCCAACTCCTATTTAAGAGAAAATGGGAGTAAGAACTAGTATTCCCTAAGCTCCTTCCGTGGTAATTATTGTATGTCTATTTCCTGATTTAATGTTCACAGCAATTCCATGAGGTGGCTATGATTAACCCCATTTGGCACAAGGCGACTTGCCCAGTGACAAGTGGCAAAGCCAGGATTCGAACCCAGGACCAGCTACGGCCAAAGACCCTGCTAGTCTGCCTTACCATTCAGCCTCCCGACTGGTTATTTTAGCTTAGTCAAGTCATGTCACTGCTCTGGGTTTCCCCGTCTGCAAATCAAGGAGCAAAAGGAAGGTTCCTTTCAATCCCCAATGAGTAGGATTAGAAACTTCCCAAGTGGCTTCAGAGGGCTGTGGGGGTGCAACCCGTAGGCCTAGGGCTCCACAATGCATCCTTCCCAGCTGGAGGTGACAGATTTAAGGGCCATTCAGCTAGAGGAGTCCTGGGAGTCAAGGCAGCCAGCGCCCCCGCAGGCTGGAGGCAGGCCTGAGCATGTGAGTCACCCCATCTTCTCCCTGCCATCAGAAGGGCCCCTCGGGTCCCTTTCAAGATCCCAGGGGTGTCCTGTACACCGGGGCACAGCAGGCTCTGAGGCCATGAGGAGTACGTGCTCAGACACACACACAGACTTTGCAAACAATGCAGGGAAATAAAGTTCTCACAGGAAACATTATCATATTGACTCACGACAGACCCATCCATAAAACAAACTCGGCGGTACCTGGGCCGGCTCTGAGCGCAATGCGGCTTGGGAGATAGCAGCTCCAGCCGCTGGGCCCGGGAGGAAGTGGGTGCCGCCGCCTGGGGGGAAGGGCAGCTTCCCTTGGCTGTTCTGACAGTAGCCGGGGGAATCTGAATTATTTGTCAAAAAGAGAGAAAAAGGAGATTTAAAAAAAAAAAAAAGAAAGAAGAACAAATCCCAGAGCGCTGTGGTCTCCCTGCCTTGACACAATAACTCTGTTGCAAAACCCCGCTTAACACCGTGGTATTTTGCAAGTCGGTTGCCAGGTCTATGCGAAAAATATTTCTGTCTCCAGAGGCCGGTGTCTTCATCACCCCCTGCTTAGCAACACCGACTTGACTGTCGCCAGTGTAGAAAGAGATTTGTTTCCAAGTCTGTTTTCAGATTTGGGAAGCAGCTTGGTGCATCTGCTAGGCATCAGATGGATAGGCCCCTTGGAATCCATTTAATTGGAGCCTCAGTTTCCTCATCTGCAAAATGGGAGTAGTCATGAGGATTAAAGTAAAAAAGTATGTATAGCACATGGCGCAGTATTCATTTCCTGTACACTTTTTGGGAAGCAACCTGCAATAGCAATTTAGGCATCCAAAGACCTTACACCTGAGTCTTGACTCTTGTTCCAAGTTATTGTTAGTTGCCGCCAAGCCAGCCCAGACTTATGGTGACCCCCAGGTACAACAGAACGAAATGTTGCCCTATCTTGTGACATCTTCACGATCATTGGTACGCTTGAGCTCATTGTTGTGGCTATTGTAACAATCCATCTCATTGAGAGTTTCCCTGGTTTTCATTGACCCGCCACTACTTAGCTCTATTAACCCGGGGACCTTGGGCAAGTCTTGGCGCCTCTTTGTCTCTCTGTACCTCAGTTTCCTGGTCAGTAAAAGGAAGGGGTCTAAGCAGCCCTGCCCTGCTTGCCTCCCAGGGTGAGCTTTGGCTCTAAGGGAGTGGGGCTACGAACCAGAGCACAGGCTTTGGCTGCTCAGTGGTGCAAACGAGGGATTCAAGCACCCAGGAGATGTTAGGGATTGGGGCTGTTGCAATCTCAGCTGAGCACTGCCATTCTCCCAGCGTGGAATTACGGTAATAACATGGTATCCTAGGATCTGCCCTGAAGGGGGAGCTAGTCAGCACCTGTGTGGGGACTGAGCTGGGTGACCACTGGGAAGGGGTTATCAGTGGTCAACAAGCACCTGTCCTTGAGGCACCTGTCAGGTCCTAACTTCCCTGAAAGCACTTCTAGCTGACTGCCAATCCCAGGTAGCTGGTACGGTGCTGGGACATTACAAGTCCACGGGCCCTGCCCAGCACAGACTTACATGCTCCCAGAAATCACTCCCAGCCTTGCTCACTCCACCCATTTACCCTTGTGGTAGCCAGGGTGCTCTCTCAAGAATTCAGTCTGGCCAGATCGCTTCCCTGCCCAAAACCCTTCCATGGCTTAGGCCAAAACTCCTTAGTTTGGCCTCCCAGGCTCTTTGAGAACCAGCCTCTGCTGAGCTTTCCCTCCTACCATTTCTCTCAATACCCCCTCCCATGCTACAGACTCAGTGGAGGACTTCCTGAACCTGCCATGGTTTCACATCTTGCTGCCATACAGGTGGCCTTCTGACTGGTAGGTCATTCCTTCTATTTTCTTCTGATGAACTTCTATTCATCCTTCAAGGCCCAGCTCAAATGTCCCCACTTCTGTGAAGACAACACTAAGCCATCCTCCTCTGTGCTTTCACAGTCCCTTGTTCATCTCTCTGTCATAGCACTTTCCACACTGTCTTATGATTTACTTCTTTATATATCTGCCTCCTGCCCTGCACGGCAGTCTTAATAGGTTACAGACTATGTCTGATTGATCACAACATCTTCAGTGCCCAGCCTAGGGCCTGAAAGTAAATGTACATAAGCTTAATTAACTGAGTTCTGGACAGGACTTTGGGGAAAGAAGATGAGGGTATGTTTTTAGGCCCAGTGCTGACCCCCTTCTGACCTATCCTATCTGTCGTATGTGGCAACAAATGAGTCTCTCTAGGTTTTCTTTGAAGTCTTCGTAAGTACCAAATATTATTTCGTGGCCAGGATTTCCTTCAAAACCCAGGTAGGGCAGTGTGGAGGGAGGAAAGAGCTCTCAGCAGGAATCAGAAGTTCACATTTTGGCTTCTTTCTCTACATCTGTACAGCCTTGAGTAAGCTCTTCTGCCTCTCTCAGCCTCTGCATTCTTGTCTGTAAAATGGGGATGTAACTGACCTTGGAGGATTAGATGAGATCATAAATGTCAAAAAGGTCATGTAAACAATGAGGTACAAGGGACATGATTTCTCCATCTCTGATCTTCTTGTTCCGTTAATTTCAGAGTCTTTTGCTAAGAACTTTTAAACTTCCCACACCATGTTAGGAAAATCTCCGTCCTCTGAATGGTGGCTATGTGAGTTGTTGCTGTTGAAGGAATCTCTGATGGTGCCTGGATTTACATCCAAGGGTCCTTCAAGAGAGCAGACTTTGCCTTTAAGCTTCAGTAACTTGCTTTTCTACCAAATAGACTCCAAACAGGTCTGCAGTGACTGGTGCACGAATGCCAACTGATGCATGCCTGAATTTTAAATAGCTTTAATGTGTAACTGTTTCATTCTTCCAAGGGAGATATTTTCTAGGCGATAGAGATATTTTGTCAATAATATACTTATTGAGGGTTGGAGGAAAGTCAGGGAAGAAAAAGTCAAAACACCAGAAATAATACTGTTTGGCCATCCCCTAAGTCAGGTCTGGAGTCCCTGGGTGTTGCAGGTGGTTAATGTGCCTGGCTGCTAGCTACAATGTTGGAAGTTCAAGTGTACCCAGGGCTGCCTCTGAAGAAAGGGCTGATGAAATACTTTTGAAAAATCAGCCGCTGAAAACCCTGTGGAGCATGGTTCTACTCTGACACACGTGGGGCTGCCATGAGTTGAAGTTGATGGCAACTTTTTTTTTTTTTTAAGGTCAGGCCAGTTGATGAGAAATAGGATGCATTTTAGCCTCAAAGCATGAATTTCTTGGGATGAATGTCTTTCAGGCAGAATCATCTGGACTGCTTCCAAGAAATCTTGACCTGTCACTGTAAGCGAGGAAGGCTAATTAAAGGAAGTAAAGAACTAGCAGCCAGGAGATTCCAATATGCTAAAACACAAAGGCAGCCAACCTGCAAATTGCTAAGTAAGCTCTAAGTAAGCTTTCTGCCTTGTTCCTGCCCAGCCACCAGGGCTTCAAACTGGTTCCTTCCGGTTTGACCCCCTGTTGAGAATTTTCCTTTCCACCCCAGATATACTGAATCAGAATCTACATTTTAACAAGATTCTTATTTATACATAATAAGATCTGGGGATCTTGTTAAAATGTAGATTCTGACATAAGAATCTATGTGAGCACCTCAAGGGCTGGCACTGCTCCTGTGTCCACCGTAGGGTCCAGGAGCAGAGTGGGGTGATTCAGAGTGTGTACAGGTGAATGCAGCAGATAAATGCAAATTAAAACTACTAGACAGCACTGTATCTCCAGCAGGACAACTAAAACTGAAAAGACTGACCATAGCAAGTGTTGGTGTAGATATGGAGCAACTGGAACTCTCATGCATTGCTGCTGAGGAAGCAAAATGGTGCAGCCACATTGGAAAACACTTCAGCAATTTATTATAAAGTTAAATATACACTTTACTGTATGACCCAGCCATCCACTCCTAAGTACTTTTTCAAATGAAGTGAAAACATGTCCACACAAAGACTTGTACGTGAATGTTCATAGCAGTATTATTCATCATAGTCCAAAGGTGGAAACAGCCCAAGTGTCCTTCAGCTAATGAACAGATAAATAAAACATGGTATATCCATACAATGGAATATTATTCAGCCATAAAAAGTAATGAAGTATTGGGAGATGCTACAACACAGATGAGCTTCAAAAACATTAGGCTAAGTGAAAGAAGCCAAACACAAAAGACCACATACTGTATAATCTCATTTATAGGAAATGTCCAAATAGGCAAATCCATAAAGACAAGAAGTAGATTAGGGGTTGCCAGGAGCTGGGGGGTTTAGAGGGAAATGGAAAGTGACTGGTAATGGGTATCAAGTTTCTTGTTGGAGTGATGACAATGTTCTAACAGTGATGGTGGTGAGGGCTGCACAACTCTGTGAATACACTAAAAACCATTAAGTTGTACACTTGAAATGGGTAAATGGTATGGTAGGTGAGGTGTATCAATAAAGCTGTTACAAAAATAAATAACTAAAGAAGTAAGTGGTGGTGTTGACAGTCCTTCCTCAAGCCCAGGTCAAGCACACATGCAACCTTCCGAGTCCCACAGTAGCACCTTGCAGGCTGACTTGTGTCATAGGAATCGTGTTTGGCTGGAAGCGTGGTAAAACATCATTCAATCTCTCTGCCTTTAGGCTGGGCACACGGTCTCCAACCTCCTCGCCCGCCTCCCCACGTAGTCTTTCAGCACACAGGGTTGACTCATCTGCATGACCTGCTTGGCTCGATTTTTCCACCCTGCGCTAAGGTGCAGAGGACCCCTGCAAGCCAGGCTGGGAAGGACAAGGCACTGACCTGTATTGAGCTCCTAGGTGCCACCTTCCCTAGTGCTGTCCCAAATGTTATACAACCCAGGCAAATAGGGTTGACTCAGTAGAGACTGGACACTGGGATTGGGCTTCGCAGCCAGTGTATGACTTGTCTAATGCACCATTGTATGTTCTTTTGCATAATAGCAATAGTAGATAGCATTTGTTAAGCGCTTACTGTGTGTCTGGCCCTACTGTAAACCTTAATATGTATCATTGTTTAATCCTTTTCATATTGCCTCCATTCTGATTATCAGTAAACTGACAAGGAGAGGCTGTGCACTTGCTCAAGGCCACACAGCTGGCAAGGGGTGGAGCAGAGACTGGAATCCCAGATGGTGGGGCTTCAGAGCCCACATGTGGCCTCACTGGGGCCCGGGTAGCCTGGCCAGAAGGGACCAGAGGTGTGTCTGCACCTACCACCACATGAGAAAGCAGAAGGTAAGCAGGAAATGGGGCTTGCCCAAGGGTCAGCAGCTGCTGTGTGGCAAAGCCAGGCTGGAGTATTCAGTCTCGGGACTCTCCATCCAGTGCTCTTCCTGCCGGACTGTGTCCAGATAAGGAGCACAGAGAAGCAGTGTATTGAAGCAGTCACCCCCACCAAATGAGACGCCGGGAGGCTCAGCAGACCAGGGAGGCAGAGAAGCACTACGGCATTCCTATCCTGAGAATGGAAAGGTCAGATCTGGAAAATTACCAGGCAAGGAGGGTTTCACACTGATCAGAATTCTGGAAGGAAGAGGGAGGGAGGACGAAGGAAGGAAAGAGATCTATTCAGCTCAAAGATATTTAGAAGATGAGGGGTTTTGTTTGTTTGTTTGTGCTTGCAGGCCATCAATAAAGGACAACGTATAAGTTCAGTTGCCTGTTTAAAGTAGTTTCCTGAACATTCTTATTTAAGAAAATCTCAGGCAGCCAGACATTTAGCTCCCTGAGTTCCCAGCCCTGCCTAGTTCTTTATTCCTAACACTGTGTCTTCCACTCCATCTCCCATATAATAAAAAAAAAAAAAAAAAGATATAATAGCTGCTCAAAATCTTGGTTTTGAAAGGTTCTGGGGTCGCTACGATTCAAAACTGACTCGATGGCAACAGTTTTTTGTTTCTAGTTTTTGTTTTTGTTTAATTCATTTAAGAGATAGTGAGTTTTTGGTCCCTTCAACAAACAGCGCTGGCAAAACTGGATTTCGACAAGCAGAGAAATTAAACAAGATCCGTATTTCATGCCATACACAAAAACCAATTCAAAATGGATCAAGGACCTAAACATTAAATCTAAAACCATAAAGTTCTAGGGAGAAAATATAGGAATAATGTTTTGGGACCTAATTTTTTTCAAAGATAGTTTATCAAACACAATAATGAATGTGTAAACAATAGAAAACAAAATAGATAACTGGAACCTCATAAAAGATAAATACTTATGTTCATCAAAAGACTTTATCAGAAGGGTAAGGAGACAACCTACAGACTGGGGAAAAATCTTTGGGAATGATATAACTGATAAGGGTCTAATATCTGCAATACATAGAAAACTTCTACAGATTAACAACAAAAAGACAACCCAATGAAAAACTGGGCAGAGGACATGAACAGACACTTCACCAAAGAGAAATGGCCAATAGACACATGAAAAGATGCTCAATGTCATTAGCCATCAGAGAAATGCAAATCAAAACTATAATAAGATACCATTTCACTCGCACTAGGATGGCTAAGATAAAGACAAAAAAACAGAAAATAAGAAGTGTTGGAGGGGATGTGGAAAAATTGGTACCCTCATCCATTGCTGGTGGGAATGCAAAATGGTACAGCCATTGTGGAAAACAGTCTGGCAGTTCCTCAAAACACTAGAGGCAGAGCTGACATACGATCCAGCAATTCCTCTCCTAGATATATATGGAAGAGCTAATAGAAGTGACACAAACAAACATACATACACCTATATTCATCACAGCACTATTCACAACAGCAAAAAGATGAAGACAACCTAAGTGCCTATCAGCAGATGAAAGGGTAAGTAAAATGTGGTATATACATACAACGGAAAACTACTCAGCAATAAAGAAAAATGAGTTCCCAAACACCTCACAACATGGATGAACCTGGAGGACATTATGTTGCCCAAGTTAGTCACTAAAAAACAAATATTGTGTGTTCTGGCTTTTATGAAATGATAAACAAATATGTAAATATGCAGGAACTCATATTCATTAATGATTACCAGCAGGAGTAAGAGGTAAGAGGGAAAAGTACTCCCTATGTAGTAGTCATTTTTTGTTTATAGAAACAGGAGAAGTGGGTAATATGAGTGATGTTTGCATAGTATGACTGACGTAACTGATGTCAATAAGCCGTACATAGGGTATAGGGATGAGTGGGCAAATGCTAGTTTGTGTATGGTTTTGCAACAATAACAACCCCCCAGAAAAGGGGGGGGCTACAGATGCCAATCACCTCATGGGATGAGTTAACCAATCACCTCATGGGATTAGTTCTTTTGGTTTGGGGGCTTACAGCCATGGTCTCATGGGAAAATCCAATCAGTTGGCATAATATAGTTCTTTAAGTTTGTTTTACCTCCCAGTGTGGTGAGCAGTGTCTGGGGTCTTAAAAGCTTATGAGCGGCCACCTAAGATAGGAAATTTGGCCTTTATTTGTCTGGAACAAAAGAGAAAAAAGGAAACCCAAGAACCAGAGAAAAAACTGGACCACAGGACTAACAGTGTACATGAACCACTGCCTCCTCCACCTTGAGGCCAGAAGAACTAGATGGTGCCCGGCTACTACTATTGAACATTCTGATCAGGAACAAAGTAGAGGAATCCTGATAAAAAGGGAGAAAAAAGTGGAACAGAACTTCAGATTCTTAAGGAAGTCAGACTTACTTAACCTATTGAGTCTGGAGGTCTCCTTGAGACTATGGCCCTGAGTTGCTCTTCAAACCTTGAACTGAAACTATCTCCTGAAGTTACATTTAACCTAAACAACAGTTAAAGACTCTCACCCTTGAACACTGCATTACTATAAAAAAAAATTATATAAGACCAAAGGGTCAAGAGCTATTTTAAAGCATGGAAGAGAAGGGGGCAGGGGGTGGGGACAGGAAGGTTAGGTAAATAGAAATATAAGAACTGGAACAGAAATAACGAGAATGTTAGGCACAATGTGAAGAACATAACCAATGTCAGTGATTGGTATTTCTAGAAACTATGTAATGGCAATGGGTTTTGCTATGTATATTTTCACCAAAAATAAAATAAAAAGAGAGAGAGAGACTCTGAGAGCTAGCTACAGGTCATGTTATTATGTACAACTCATTTGAAACATCATGTGAGAAGTCAAAAAAATAAGTTTTATGCCATTGCCAAGTAGTTATGGTAACAGTAGCTGTCACTATTGAGCACCTAAAGTCTGCAGTCACTGTGCTGGGCTTTTCTGCACACGCTCATCAAGCCTTTCCGGTTCCTTGCAAAGCTCACTCTCTTCTCCTCTTTTCACAGATGAGCAACCTGTGGCTTAGGAGGTTATGACACACAAGTTCACCCAAGTGGCAAGCTCTCAAGTTCTCCAATTTTTGAGAATAGATGCATTTCTTTTTTATCAGTTTTGACCTTTGCTGATGTCAGGCAGTAGGGCTTCCCCCTGCCTAGCTCTTGAACAAGCATTCCAGGTGGACTTCACATTCTGCAGGTTATATGGAAAGTTCTCATTCACAGGGTTGATCATTTTAAAAAATCCAGATCACGGCCTACAAACAAAACAAACAGGAAGCTGTATTTATGAAAACAGGTGTTAAATTGTGCCAATCAAAAGACCAAAAAAGCAGCCATCCAGCGGCTGGCCCTGCCTCCTGGTCACTCAGCATGCATCCATGATGCCCCTTTGGAAAGGGTCAGGTACTGTGTTGGGCCCAGTGGACACAGAGATGAATAAGACCCAAGCCCTGTCATGCAGAGCACCCAGGCCATCAGGGGTGACAAGACATGCTTCTTAAATCACAGTGAATGCCAGGTCTTGAGTGATAAGAGCTGTAGGAAAGCTCAGATGAAGTGTCGTGAGAGTGCAGAGCAGGGAAAGGGCACTCCTGTCTGGGGGAATCATGCCAGGCTTCTAGAGGGGAGAACTGGAAATACATATGAAGACCTGGTGAGGAAGGGCAGGCTGGGCAAGGAACCAGCTTCTTCCTCATCGTCACTGCTGCTAACACAGACAATCGCGTGCCCAACCATGTGCTATGTACCACACAGACATCGAGTAATGTAATCCTCAGAGCAACCCACTGAGGCAGTGACTACCACTGCCCCATCTTTCAGAGGAGAGAACTGAAGCTCCAAGTGCTTCCCAAGATCACACCGCAAGTATGTTCCAGAAGCTGGCCTTGAATCCAGGTCTATTTGAAGCCAGAGCCCCTGCTCTTCAGTGGATTTAAAGTTTTCAAAGAACTTGCAAATATGTTATCCCATTTGATCTTTCTGTACCCAGAGTTTCTCTATGTCTCACCAGCCTGTAGGCACAGATGAGTCACTCTACTACCAGTAATAACTTGAATTTTACTCCTTCCAACCCCTCCTCCCTGCCTTGCTCACCCTGGTCCTCCAGCCAACTGCAAAGTCTCACCCACTTCGTGGTGAGAGTCCCCGGATTGTCTACAGTCTCCTTTTCCTCCTCAGTCCCCACACTAAAGGTCACAAGAAGGCATGCTCCCCCAGTATGACAAGCCCCGGGAGGCTACTCTTGGGCGAGAGCAAGATGGCTGAGGAGTAAGGAGACCAAGGCACTAGTACCAACTCTGCCTCCAACCCCCAGTGTGTGGCCTGAGCCACATCCATCATCCCCTCTCTGAGAGCCTCAGTTTTCCTATCTGTGAAAGGGGAAGAGTCGATTCAGTTCCACACGTTCTTTCAGCAACAGCTGAATGCAGCTCATTGGACTAAGTGCCATAGGAAATGGGAGAATCAGGTCCAGGCCTTCAATAAGACACACACATAAGCAATTACACCCCCATTCCTGTGGGGGGTGGGGAGCTAAGGCCACAAGGGAATCAAACAGTATTGTGGGAAGGACTGTTCCTGGCTGGGGAGAGCCCCATATGGCAATCATTCATGGAGACATTAACGTACGCCAGATCCTGCGCCAAGAGCTTTCCTGCTTCATCCCATTTAACTCTCCCCAAAGCCATTTGAGGTGGGGACCAGCATTATTTTCCATTTTAGAAACATGGAAACTGAGGCTCAGAGAGGTACAGTCACTTGTCCAAGGTCACACAGCTAGTAAGTGGTGGAAAGCAGTAGAATTAGGGCTGAGGGAGTTCAGAACCTGTGTTCTTAACTCCTATCTTCACAGGAGTGGGGCCAGTACAGCTTGGCTTTGAAAAATCAGCTCTGTTTTGATACTGCTCAGCTCCATCCTTTCCTGCATTATGATTCTTTCCTAATATGCACAGTCAGCTGGAACAAGAATTCCTGGAGCTCAAGTAAAACCACGGGGATCTTCTCCCAACTCACAGAAAAAGTTAAGCTGATTGTCAAGGCTGTTTCAATGTAAGGTTTTCCTCCTGTGTGGCTTTCAGAAGGCGCCGGGGCCTGGTGCCCCTTGTTCCTGCCAGAGCCGAGTGTAAGATGGTATCTGGCTGCTCAGTGATCATCATCATAACCAACATCACTGAGCTCAGCCAAGTGCTTTGCCTGTTTTAATCTTCTCCATGACAATATGGAGAAGATTCTTGATCTTGGTTTTATAGACAAGAAAACTGGGGCTCAGTGAGGTGAACTGAATTGCTGGAGGTGACTCCAGTACTAAGTGGTCAAATGGGGCTCAAACAAGGTCTGCATGTCCTGAAAGCCTGTGCTCTTAACCACCACCTTGTACCATTTTCTTATTGTCCATTTTCTTGGTGGTTCTCAACCTAGGCTGCTGTTCTTAGTTGCCGTTGAGTTGATACCAACTCAAGTCAACCCCATGTGTGCAAAGCAGAACGGTGCTCCATAGGGTTCTCAAGGATGTGACCTTTCAGAAGCAGATCATCAGGCCTGTCATTCAAGGTGCCTCTGAGTGGGTTCAGACTGCCAACCTTTCAGTTAGTAGTCAAGCACTTAACCGTTTGCGCCACCCAGGAACTCCCAACCCAGGCTACACCGTTGAAATACCTATGCCTCGGCCCATTCTAGGGAAATAAAATCAGATTCCCTAAGGTGGGCCCAGGCCTACGTACAGCCCAGACTGAAGACCTTGGCCCTGGGTTGAATTCATGGTGTTCAGCTCTGAGGAGCCCTGGAATGAAAGGGGAAAAAGATACAATTTAGATGATTCTTCTCTCCCTTATCTGCTCTTTCATCTGTTCTGTTTTTTCCAGCCCACCCAGGAACTAGCCTCCAGCCTCCCTCTTGGTCTGAAGACCATTTGGCATTTGAGATAAGAATTGCTCTGTGGCCCCTACATCAGATGGTGTCTTGTAGAGCCTGGCACATAATAGGGTGCTCAGTAAACACCTGTTGAACAAATTAATGAAGAGACAACTCCAGCCATTGGTTACAGGCAAACGAGATGATATCCTCTATTCCATAGCAGTTTAAAGAACAAACACAAAGAGAACGAAAGTTGGCTACCCAAACAACAGACACCAAACCCATCAGCAGGACATGGAGGTGTCCCTTTCACCACCCCTTTGCCAGCAGTACGTATTAACCTAAAACAAAATCCTTCCTACTCTAACAGGTAGAAAACAATTTCAGTTTTGGTTTGAATTTATATTTCCTTGAATACTGGTAAGAATCAACAGTTTTTTCAGATGCTTATTAGTCATTTGTATTTCTTCTTCTGCGAATTGTCTGTTCCCAATTTACTAATTTACAATGAGAAATATAACTGCCAAAGGGACCGGATACACGTGTCCTTCAGCCAACACATCGGCTCCCTGTAGGCACAGTCTACAGAGAGCCAAACTCTAATCAGAACGGTGCTTGGTGACCACAGAATGAGAAAAGGGAGGCTGGGCTATGGGATTCCAGTGTTTAATGGCATCAGGCAAGATAGACCTACCGCTGGGATCCAAAGAATCGTTGGCCTGGGGCATCCTCCCCCTTTCTCTTTTCTCTGCCACCCTGGCTGCCCAAACCTTCTTCCGATGGACATATTCTTCCTCTAGAAACATGACTTCTTTCATTTAGGTCTATCTCTGGCCTGGGATCACTTCCTGATTTTATGCTTGAACACTCAGAGTACAATCTTCATTCCTAAGTCCTCTGCCTCCTTAGACTGCCTACACATTTCTCAGGGCTTTATGAAATGCACTTGATACCTTTTGGGGTGTTCACCTTCCTTGTTTTCTTGGAATTGCCCCCATCCATGAGTGATAGCAGCTTCAGAGGTTCTATGAACCTCTACAATGCATTCCACATGGACAGTTTAGGTAATTGTACATTTTTCTGGGGTGAAGGTCTCACCCTTTCCTTAGACTCTCAGGGGTCTCTGACCTCCAGAAGGTCAAGACTCATTGCTATAGAAAACTTCAAGAGTGGAAAGGGAGATGCTAACTCAAAGGATAAGAATAAGAAGACTCAGAAAGAATGAGAGGAATCAGGTGCCCAGCTACCACTACTGAATGTTCTGATCAGGGATATACTAGATAGGTCCTGAAAGAAAGGGAGGAAAATGTGGAACAGAAATTCACATTTTTAAAGAATCTAGACTTATTGGACCTATTGAGGTTAGAGGAGTCCCTGAGACTATTACCCTGAGTTACTCTTCAAACCCTGAATTGAAACTATCCCCTGATGTCACGTTTAACTAAGTAACAGTTTAACTCAAAAAGTAAAGATTGTCATCACTGAGTATTGTGTTCTTAAAAAAAAAAAAAACTATATGAGACCAAGTGAACAATGCTATTTTAAGGCATAGATAAGAAGGTGGGGAGAGGCGGGCAGACAGTTGAAGTCAATGAGAGTGAAACAACTAGAACAGAAATAAGGAGAATGTTGACACAATGTGAGGAATGTAACCAATGTCACCAATCATTATGTCTAGAAACTGTTGATTGGGAGTGGGTTTTGCTGTATACGTTTTCAACAAAAATAAAATAAAATATTACTAAGAAAGAAAAGGAAAAGAGGGGCTCAGAATAGGTGAGCGGTCTGGAAAGTTTCCTGTAGAAGGAGGCAGAGTCTTGAAGCTCAGAAAAGATTTCATTCAAGGGCAGAGAGAAGAAAGAGGATTTTAGATGGGCCATGGCCTAGGTATCTCTTGTCTGAAATACACAACCACCTCTTCCCCGGGTGACCCTCAGCCTCTCTTCATCCCCTTCCAACTCAGGCCTCCAGAGTGATCTTCCTAAACCAAATCTGATTGAATCACTCCCCTCTGTGAACCCTTCCTTGTGTCTCCACCACCCTTGGGATAAAACCAAACACCTGAGTACAGCATTAAAGGCCCTTTCAGGCCTGGCCCCAACTTTCCTTTCCAGGCTCAGCTCTTCTCTCCAGTCGACTTCTGGATAATTCCTGAATATGCCATGCATTTTTATACCTAAGGCCAATTTCTTAGACAGGTCCTTCTGCCTAGAATGCCCTTCCCACCCTGGCCAGTTCCTCTTCGTTTTTTAATACCCAGCACAAATGTCCACTCCTCTGTGAAGTCTTTTCTGAGCCATCTCTACCCCTTCTTGGAACCCCTCTCTCATATGCCACACGGTAAGAGAGTTTAACTTTTCCAGGACATCCTCCACTGCTAGACTGTGAGAACCTTGACATCAAATATTGTTTTGCATTTTTCTGGGTCCCTAACCTCCAGCATAGTGCTGGCGCGTAGTAGGAGCTGAATGAACAAGAATGTTCCCATTATAGACCTGTTCATGGGAAAGCATTATGTGGAGATAACTAGAAGACCTGGAATCTAGTTCCAGTCCTATGATCTTAGACAATTTACTTATTCTCTCTAGACCTCAGTTTTCTCATTCATCAAAACAGAGCCTTGGGACTCAACTATTTTGCAATGCTATTTATTAAGCACTTAGTTTGTACAAGGCATTATACTGGAAATATACATGCTTATAAGAGTCGGATTTGACTCGACAGCACTGCGTTTTGTTTTTAGACTGTATATAAATATTCTTAGTAGAGTGGAAATATAAAGACAAAATCCCTGATGGACTCTCAGTCTAGTTCTGGAAGCAAGGAAAGCAGAACCAAGGCCTCTTGGAGGGGAGAATTTAAACTTCAGGGGATGGGTGTTACTTCATCATAACATTATGTCACTCTTGGCCCTGATAAGATAGTGTGGTAACATGAAATAAACATGGATGTGAGAGTCATGCAGACCACAGCTGATCCCAGATCCCACTCTCTAGCTGTGTGACCTTTGGCAAGTCACTCTACCTCTCTGAGCCCTGAAAACTGGAGATGATCTAGCTCTCTCTGAGAGTTGATGTGAGAACTCAGTTGGATGTAGGACTCCATGAATACAAAGAATCCTTTCTTTTTAATCCCAAAGCCTGTGAACTATAAGGGAAGAGAGCTTGGACAAGGCACTTCATCCTTCTAAGCTTTGGTTTTCTCATCTGCCAAGGGCATAATAAGAGCCACTCTTTTGGTAAACTGCTTTGAGGTGAACTGAGATGGCAGATATAGAGAACTGCACTGGGTATTCAGTGAATGTTAGCTCTCTTCCCAGTTGGCAGTGGGGCATAAACCCAGCTCCATCATCTTAGGCAAAAAGGTTGAAACAAGGAATTCGGGGTTGCTCTGGAGACAGCTGAGAAGGAAACATAGTCAAGAAAAAGAGGCAGAGGAAGGCTCTGGAACATGTGATGATTTTCCTTCTCTCATCAGAAAATGCTCTTAAACAAACAGCAAGTTTCCTCCATTAATAAGGCCTGCGGAATGCAGCTGAGTTTTTTTCCTCCTCCTTTTTGCTGATTAAGTTCCCCCAAAACCCCCTTAAGAATTTTAATAAGAAATGCAAAAATCAACAAAAGTCCAGCAAACCCTTTCCTGTTATTAAATAAAGGGAAAGTAAATATTGCAAATTGGACATATTTCATAAGAGGATGTTTTGTTTGGGTGAGAGAAAAAAAAAACGAGAAAGAAAAGAAAAAAACATTTACTTTCTGGCAGCAGATACATGTCTTTGCTGACTTTTGGTTTCAGATTTGATGACTAGGGCATTATTGCTGGTTTGCCTGGAATTCAGGCCTTTTGACATCTGAGGCAGACATACCCAGGCAAGCAGGAAAGCCAGAGTTTAGCCATGTTGGGTCTCCTCTGCCTTCTCTCCTGTGAGCAGACTAGAGGGTTCTTCAGTCACCCAGGAAATTATGATGCTGTGCTCAGAGGCAAGGAACTATGGAGTCACACACAAGACAAAAGCAATTTGGAACAAAGAAGATTTCTATGTTGTATTGAGAGAATGAAACAAAACAAAAAAACCCAAAAGGTTCGCTGTACCTCCTTTTAGGATAAGGTATAAGACCATATGACATATTGTATCAATACAATGTAGTTGTTAAGCAATTGGGTCCTGTACTCAGGTAGAAAAAAAAAATTTTTTTTTTTTTTTTGTACTCAGGTACACCTGGGGTTAAATCCTACCTCTGCCACTTATTAGCTGGATTAATAAATTTACCTTGGGTAAATTACTTAACTTCACTGATTCTCATTTTTCTCCTCTTTTTTTTATTATCTGGCGATAATAAAGTATGTACTAAAAGAGCTGTTAATGAGGAATAAATGAGTGAAAATGCAAGTAAATCTCAATATATATCATATTCTTTCGCATAGTATGACAAATACAAAGAAAGAGAGAAAAAGACATTTGAAGAAAAAGAGAAAACATTTCTTTGTGGTGCTTAATAGTTTACAAAAACCATTAGCATTCATGATTTCCTGGGCTAATTACTACAGCCCTGGGAGATGGGAAAAGTGAGAATTAGTTTATATTCTGTTTGAAGCACCTGGTGCTCAACAGTGGCCCTGACCCCCTCAAAGAAACACATAAAAAGGCCATCTATCTGACCACAAGCACAGAGAAAGTGACCAAAGGAAAAGGAGGAGGGGAGAGAAGCCAGAGTGTGTGGCTCCTTCCAGCCACTTCCCTCCCACAGTGGAGTCACATCTCCCCTTGGTACCCCACAGCCTGCTCCTCAACCTTCTCTTTCCTCATCGAAAGGATTCCCAAGGCCTTATCTGGCACTCACTTCTCCCTGGCAGAGAGGGTTTTCACAGGCGGTGAGACCCTTTGTGGGATGCCCACCTATATTCCTACCACCATATTTGTTTCTAGTGTTTTGTTTTTTAATTAAGAAATACAACCTTAGACCCTGTCTTAGTTATCTAGTGCTGCTAAAACAGAAATATCACAAGTGGATGGCTTGAACAAACAGAAATTTATTTTCTCACAGTTTAGGAGGCTAGATGTCTGAATTCAGAGCACTGGCTCACAGGGAAAGCTTTCTCTCTGTGTGTCAGCTCTGGAGGAAGGTCCACATCAATCAGGACAGCCTCTCCTCAGCCATGTCCACAGGCAGGCCTCTCTCTGGCCCTCAGCCCCTCAGCCCCTTTCGGCCTTTGCCTTGCTCAGGCAAGTGTTACAAGGCTCTTTAGTTCCACCCATATGTGCCCAGATGCACCCCACTCCGCCAGTAAGCCTCCTGCCCCAAGGCACTCAGCTCTCTCTTGCTCCCTTGGAGGACACAATTCAATCCATAACAAACCTTTTCTTGATGAAAACCCTGAAGAATATTGGAATAGAAGGGAAATTCCTCAGTATGATTCAGAGCATATATGAAAAGCCAACAGCTAATGTTACACTTAGTAAAGAAAGACTAAGAGCTTTCCCCTTGAAATTGGGAACACGACAAGCGTGCCCACTTCCACCACTTCTATTTGATATTGTATTAGAAGTTCTAGCTGGAGAAATAAGATAAGAAAAAGAAATTAGAAGTATCCAGATTGGGAAAAAAAGAAGTAAAATTATCTATATTCATGGATGATATGATCCTATATGTAGAAAATCCCAAAGAATGTGCAAGGAAACTTCTAGAGCTAATAGAGGAATTTAGCAAAGTTGCAGGGTATAAGGTCAACAAACAAAAATCAGTAGGGTTTCTATACACAAGCGGTGAAAAATCTGAAAGGGAAATTAATGAAACAATTCCACTTACAATAGCATCTAAGAGAATGAAATACCTATGAATAAATCTAACTAGGAACATGAAGGATTTATACAATGAAATCTATAAAACATTGCTGATAGAGATTAAAGAAGACTTAAATAAATGGAAAGATGTTCAATGTTCATGGATTGGAAGACTGAATATTGTTAAGATGTCAATACTACCCAAAATGATCTATAGATTCAATGCAATCCCAATCAAAATTCCAACAGCCTTCTTTACAGAAATAGAAAAAACAATCCTCAACTTTATATGGAATGGCAAGGGGCCCCAACTAGCTAAAGCAATTTTGAAACAGAACAAAGTAGTAGGACTCACACTTCTTGATTTTAAAACACAATACACAGCTTCAGTAATCAAAACAGCCTGGTACTGGTATAACAATAGACACACAGAACAATAGAATAGAATTGAGAGTCCAGAAATAAACCTATACATCTATGGTCAACTGATTTTTGACAAGGGTGCTAAATCCATTAGATGGGGAAAAAAGAATCTCTTCAATAAATGGTGTTGGGAAAATTGGATTTCCACATGCCAAATAATGAAACAGGACCCATACCTCACACCATACACTAAAACAAATTCAAAATGTGTTAAGGACCTAAATGTACAAACTAAAACTATAAAATTCTTAGAAGAAATTGAAGAGTGAACACTGTCAGGCCTAGCTTTTAACAATGAATTATCTAAGATAATAATACAGGCACAAACAGAAAATGACAAAATAAATAAATGGGACCAAATAAGAATTAAAAACTTCTGTTCATCAAAAGACTTTACCAAAAAAATGAAAAGACAAGCTACCAAGTGGGAGAATATCTTCCGAAACCATATAGCTGATAAGAATTTAATAACCAAAATATACATAAAACTTTGGGAACTCAACAACAAAAACACAAACAACCCAAACATAAAGTATACAAAGGGCTTGAATATACATTTTACCAAAGAGGACATTCAAATGACCACCAGACACATGAAAAAAATCTCAGTGTCATTAGCTATCAGAGAGATGCAAATCAAAACCACAATGAGATACCATTTCACGAGTGGTGTAGTGGTTAAGTGCTATGGCTGCTATAATCAAGAGGTCGGCAGTTCAAATCCACCAGGCGCCCCTTGGAAACTCTATGGGGCAGTTCTAGACTGTCCTATAGGGTCACTATGAGTCAGAATCGACTTGATGGCAGTGGGTTTTGGTTTTTTTAGGATAGCTAAGACTTTAAAAACAGAAAATAACAAATGTTGGCAAGGATGTGGGGAAACTGGAACCCTTATCCATTGCTGATGGGAATGCAAAATGGTACAGCTGTTGTGAAAAACAGTGTGGCGATTCCTCAAAAAACTAAAAATAGAACTACCATATGACCCAGCAATTCCATTCCTAGGTATATACCCAAAAGACTTGAAAACAGACACTCAGAGACTTGTACACCAGTGTTCATTGTAGCACTATTCACAATAGCCAAAAGGTGGAAACAACCTAAATGGCCCTCAACAAATTAATGGATAAACAAAATGTGGGACACACATATAATGGGTACTACTCTTTTTTTTTTTTTTTACTCAGCCAGCAGGAGAAACGAAGTCTTGATGCATGCTACAATATGGATGGAGCTGGAAGACATTATGCTGAGTGAAATAAGTCAATCACAAAAGGACAAATATTGTATGACCTCACTTACATAAAAATGCAAGAAAAGACAAACGTATAGAGACCAAAGTTTATTAGTGGTTACTAGGTGCGGACAGAGGGGGAAAAAGGTGGTTAACTGTGATGGAAAAATCCCATTGATTAAGGGTAGGGTTGCACAGCCGATTATCGTAATTGCTGTCAGTAAGTTGTATAGGTGTAAAAAGTGGATTGGCAAATATAAAAATAACCTTAGAGATAAAGCTAAAATCCCCTAATCTACTACCCAAGTCCCACAGATAACAACAGTAATGAATTTGGTGCATATCCTTCCTGTTATTTTTAAATAGTTTAACATATCTGTACATTCATTCAAGGAGCCCTGGTGGTGCAGTGGTTAAGTGCTCGGCTGATAAGGGAAAGGTTGCTTCCAAAATGTCACAGCCATGAAAACCCTATGGAGAGCAGCTGTACTCTGCAACACATGGGGTCGCCACAAGTCACAATCAACTCAATGGCAGCTGGTTTTTTAATCTCTAAAAGAACACCTGGAAAGTGAAAATGGTGTCTAAATAGCTCTTATCCTGGATGTTATAGGTGTTTCTCCTTATGGGGCAGTTCCACTCTGTCCTATGGGGTCGCTATGAGTCGGAATCGACTTGATGGCAACAGGTTTGGTTTGGGTTTTCTGGAAAGGATTGATCACAGCTCTTTTGTTCTTTTGCTCTCCAATTTTAAAAGGTTGCTTCTACCACACAAACTACACTTGGTAGTCAGGCGTGACTTTATTTCTCCGTACTTTATCAGAGGCTCAGGTGGAAGCCCTTCAGAGGTCCTCCTCAGCTGCGAAGGGCAGAGCCAGGGTGCAGGCCAGCTCAGGGGGCTCCAGAGCCTGTACCACCGAGCTACCCTTTCTCCTTAAGGCTGTGAAATTATCTGAGGTTTTGTCTCACCAGCAGAGTGAAGCTGGACTATGTCCCCGATTGGATTTTTCGCTTCGCAGTCCTTGTAGCTTATGCCGAGATTGCTGGGGATAATCACGTGGGGGTTGCTGGGGTCCCTGCATCGTTTTTATCGCAGGAAACGCGGGCGTCCAGGGAAGACTGGTTTATATTTGCTGAAATATCGCCATCTAGTGGAGACGCGGCAATACTGCGGGGTTCGGCCACAGTCCCGGAAAAACAATAGGGCGACAGCTGGGGCTGCCCTGCCCTGCTCAGAAACGCCGGGTGGCTCCCCATTGTCTACGGGGTAAAGTCCAAAAGCCAAGCCTGGAATTCAAGCGTCTCCGCAATCGGGCCCCGCCCCGCCTATCGGACCTTATCGCCGGCGTCGCCCGTGAGGACCTCCTGCCCCGCCTGGCCCAGCTCCTCCCTGGTTCGGAACCTCAGAGCCCGTTCCTGCCTCTCACGTGGGCTGCCCTGTGCGCCAGACCGCCCTCTGCTCTCCTCGCCACCTCTCCCACCGCGGACCCTTATTCTAGGCTCCGCTCAAAGGCCACCGCTTCCCAGAAGCCTCCTCGGCCCTTCAACCCATCCTGGTCTCCCGTGACCTCCCACCGTCACTGACCGTCCCCGCTGCTCGTGTTTATGTTTCGGTATTTAATGCTGTGTTTTGTCAATCACTGCCCTCAGTATCCGACATGCTGAATTACAATGAATACACGGCCGGTAGATCTGGCTGCTCATCTGGCCTCCACTACTTCCAAGCTACGAGAACGTGGGCAAATGAGGTACCCTCAACTGTGAAATGGAGGCAAAAACACCTATCTCATGGGCCTGTTCTGAGAATTAAATAAGGTAATGCATGCAAAGTGGCTGGCACATTGTAATTGCCCAATAAACTGGCACTAGGGTTGCCAGATAAAAGGCAAGACACTCAGCTGAGTTTGAATTTCAGATAAACAATGAATACTTTGTTGTTAGGTGCCCGGGAGTCAGTTCCACTCATGCATTCTATGTACAAGAGAATGAAACACTGCCCAATCCTGGTCCATCCTCACAAACATTGCAGTTTGAGCCCATTGTTGCAGCCACTATATCAATCCATCTCTTTGAGGGTCTTCCTTTTTTTTCCCTGACTGTCTACTTTACCCAGCATCATATCCTTCTCCAGGAACTGGTCCCTCCTGACAACATGTCCAAAGTACTTGAGATGAAGTCTTGTCATCCTTACTTCTAAGGAGCATTCTGGCTGTACTTCTCCCAAGACAGATTTGTTCATTCTTCTGGCAGTCTAGGCCAGAATATATTCAATACTCTTCACCAACACCATAATTCAAAGGCATCAATGTATACTTTAGTATATCCCGAATAATACAAGGGATTATTTGTAGCATTTCACGATAAATAGTGTTAAGTATTATTGTTCGTTTTTTTAGGTGTGCTAATGATGTTAAGGATGAGTGTGTGTAAAGCCAGTTGCTGTCCAGTTGACTCTAACTCATGGCAACTCCAGGTGTGTCAGAGTAGAACTGTGCTCCGTAGGGTTTTCAATGGATGATTTTTTCAGAAGTAGATTGACAAGCCTGTCTCCTGAGGTGCCCCTGGGTGGACTCAAGTCTCCAGCCTTTCCGTTAGCAGCCGAGCACTTAACCATTTGCACTTCCCAGGGACTCCAAGACTTTATCTATTAGAGATATATACTGAAACACTACGGATGACATCATAGGATGCCTGGGATTGCTTTAAAATACTCCAGCAGGTGGAAAAAAGTGTATGTAAAGAGAGTGTAAAAGAAACACAATGCTAAAGGTTGTGGAAGTGGAGATTCATCCCAGTATTTTCTCTACTGTTGTGTACGTTTCCAAACGATCATAACAAAAAGTGTACATTGAGGAGAAAATCTTGGGAGAAAAGTCCCTCATTTAATAGCTTTCCCTCTGGACCCTCTGAGAGGCCAGGTCTCCCACGTGATGCCACTTTGGATCCCATTATTAGTGGATCCCTCGCACTTCAGTGTTGAGCACCGGGCTGGGATCCAGAGACTTAGGCTGTAGCCTGAGCCCTGTCTCAGACTTGCTCTGTTACCGCTAGCAACTCACAGTGCCTCTCTGAACCTGTTTTCTTATCAGTAATATAAGGAAGTTCAACTGGACAACCTGTGAATGCCCTTGCGTTGTTAAACCTTCTAATTCTCAAATCAGTAGTTCCTAAAGTGGCATGTTCCGTTAGGATATTACTGCTTCCCTCCAGCTGCCTCTTCCCTGCCCAGTCCATCCAAATAACCACTGTTCTGTGAACCTTCCCAAGTTCTCTTTTCTCTAGGACACTGTAACCTTGAAGCTATTCTGATTATATAAAGCCCAAACCCTTAGCCTAGCAGTTCAGGCCCATGCAGGCAGAGCATTCTGTAAGCCACCTCTGGAGCTCTTTCTACCAAGAGTTCTCAGTCCCAGGAGACAGGGACAATACAGGGTATACCAACAAAAAGTTGGCATTTCAAATACACCCACTGGCGCCACAGAAAAAAGGCTTGGCAATCTACTTCCATTAGATTACAACCATTGAAAACCCTATCGAGTACAGTTCTACTCTGAACACATCTGAAATACGTAGAGTTGCCGTGAGTAGGAATTGACCCCACAGCAACAGGTTATTACAAGAATGCAGAGGAAAGTCACCCAAGCAGGCCAGAGGTAGGTAAGAGGAAGTCTCCTGCAAGAGTGATGTCTGAGCTTGGACCTAAAGGAAGACCAGGAATTACCACAGTTAAGAGAGAGGAGAATGATGTTCCAGGCAGAGGCAACGGCGTGTGAGAAGGCCAGAGGGAAGAGAAAGTTGAGAAAGGTCCAGAATTCAGTCACACCCAGCCCATGTACCTCTCCAGCATTACTTTCTACTCTTCCCTGTCATCCATCCTCCCTACATCCAGGCCTGTGGGCTGCAAACTTGGTCTGGAAAATATCATTCCTCCGAAAAGTCCACCTTTAATGATTCAATTTTGGGGAGGTATGTATTGGACTCCCCAACAGGCCTCCTTTAAAATAAACCCTCCTCAGATCAGGAGACATTTTTACACTTTCCATTGCCTTCTTGTTTGCTCATCTCTCATAATCCTGACAACCCATTGTTCCGCTGAGGAAACTGAGGCTCTGTAACGTTGTCACTGAAAACCACACAGCCAGTGAGAGGGGAGATGGGGATTCAGACCGAGGTCTGGCTCCTGGATTGTTGTCCTTTATCCTGCACAAGGCAGCCCAGTGCACACGGTGGATTTTTGGTCAGGTGTCCGGGAGCTTCCTGACAAGTCCACTGCATGCTAGTTTATAATACAGGTGGGTTCCAATTGCCCCTATTTTACATAGAGAAAGCTGAGGTCGGATTCAGGGCCGAACTCAGCTGACCCGTTTTCTCACGGCGGGGTCTATGTAATAATAAAGTCCGGTCCCCTCTAGCGTCCTATCCTGGCGATGGCTAGACCTGGGTTCGAATGTCAACTCCACTACTTCCTAGCTATCTGCCTTGGCCAACTCACTTGCCATCTCATCTGTAAGATGAGACCTTGCAAAATCGTCGTGAGAACTAAGAAAGGATTTTGCCCATACAGCAGGGAAGGGCAAGAACGAGGTGGTATAAGCACTGCCTTATTATCACTGTTACGGTCGCGCAGATCGCACAAAGACGCGCCTTCGAACCATGCGCAGGCGCAACTCGCAAAGACCCAGCAAGTGCTCCGGCGGGCTCTGCGCCTGCGCACTCCTTCGGCTTTGCGGCCGCATTGCTTGACGGCAGCGGTGTGCCCCCCCCCCGGCCGGCGTTGCTGGGGTAACGGCGAGCGCGTGAGGCAAAAGCAGGTAAGGCCGTCAGTGCGTGGAGTCGGCGGCGTCTTGGGTGCAGGGCGACGCGACTCCGGGCCGCGGGGGGTGTTTCGCAGCGGGGGAGACAGTGTCTCCCCCTCAGAGCCCAGTAGAGCGAGAGCGGAAAGGGTTCCGGTCACGTAGCCGGACCAGAAAGTCCTGGACTAGGAGCCAGGCTTCTTAGTTCTGCTGGTAATAGCGCCCTCCCATCTCCTCTGTGCACCTGTAGCCCTTCGTACTTGCTTCGTTCTTTTAGGAAAGACTGGGGACTCGCCCACTGCTGGGCCTTGGGGACATCGAGGTGCTTTCGACACAGCCTCTGCCCACGAGGAACCTCAGCAACTAGTTGCGGGGCGGGGAGGGAAAATACTTAAGAAGAAGAAGCAAAGGGGTAAGACAGGGAATTACGAATTTGTCCCTTAACACATTTCGGCTTGTACCTGCCATCTGGAGAGAAGTTTCCACGTGGTGGGCCCTGTTCTAGGCGCCTTCGCACAATTATCTCAGTTAATCTTCACAACCTTCAAAGGTTTAGCGTTTGTTTGTATGTCTTAATTGTCTGATTCGAACTTGAAAGCTCCCCAGCGGCGGGATTGTTTGTCCCTTTCATCCTTTCCTCCCTGAGTCCAGGAATTATACAGACTTGAAGCTTAAAACGTGGCTTTTAATTGAGAGAAGGTGAGCTTTGCTGGGTGGAAGGTTTTTACCAGACTTGCTTAGCACGTGGTCCAGGGGGGTTAGAAAATTAAATGGAGTCACCTCCCACTTTTCTGTTTGCTTCTTTTTTGGAATAAACATTTACTGAGCATCTAAAAGGTGTTGTCTGCTGCAGGAGGAGTGAGGAACAGGCCCTACTTCTGATTGAGAAATAAATTTACTTTACAGTCACTCTGGAGTCAGGCAAGCCCAGGTTCTAGGGAAGGAAAAGTAACAATTGCTTACATATGCATAGCATCAGCTCCTCTGAGTCTCTTCCCTCATCTGTATAATGGGAGTAATAATAGTACTTATCTAGCAGTTGGAATTTTGTAAGAGTTTGAATAGGTCATCTTATCACCAGTGGTTGGCAACCTTGGCTACACCTGAAATCTTCTGGGTCCCAGCCCAGAAATTCTGATAGAATTGGTTGCAGTTAAGGCCTGGGTATTTGTTGTTGTTAGGTGATGTTGAGTTGATTCTGACTCAGTGATCCTATGTACAACAGAACGAAACATCTCCCGGTTCTGCGCCATTCTCACGATCGTTGTTATGCTTGAGCCCATTGTTGCAGCCACTTGTGTCAGTCCATCTCCGTTGAGGGTTTTCCTCTTTTTTGCTGACCCTTTACTTTACCAAGCATGCTGTTCTTCTCCAGGGACTGATTCCTTCTGACAACATGTCCAAAGGATGTGAGACAAAGTCTTGCCATCCACGTTTCTAAGGAGCATTCTGGCTGTGCTTCTTCCGAGACAAATTGTTCTTTTGGTAGTCCATAATATATTCAGTATTCTTGGCCAACAGCATAATTCGAAGGTGTCAATTCTTCAGTCTTCCTTATTCATTGCCCAGCTTTTGCATGCATGTGAGGCAGTTGAAAGCACCGTGGCTTGGATCAGGTGCACCTTAATCCTTGAAGTGATACCTTTGCTTTTTGACACTTTAAAGAGGTCTTTTGCAGCCCATTTGCCCAGTGCAATGCGTTATTTGGTTTCTTGTCTGCCACTTCCTTGTGTATTGATCGTGGATCCAAGCAAAATGAAATCTTTGACAAATTTATTCTTTTCTCCATTTATCATGCTATTGCGTATCAGTCCAGTTGTGAGGATTTTGTTTACTTTGTGTTGAGGTGTAATCCATACTGAAGGCTGTGGTCTTTGATCTTCATTAGTAAGTACTTCAAGTCCTCTTCACTTTGAGCAAGCAAGGTTGTGTCATCTGCATAACGCAGGTTGTTAATGAGCCTTCCTCCAATCCTGATGCCCCAGTTTTCTTCCTATAGTCCACCTTCTTGGATTATTTGCTCAGCATACCAATTGAATAAGTATGGTGAAAGGATACAACCCTGATGCACACCTTTCCTGACTTTAAACCACACAGTATTCCCTTGTTCTGTTGGAACGACTACTGCTTGATCTATGTACAGGTTCCTCACGAGCACAATTAAGTGTTCTGGAATTCCCATTTGTTGCAACGTTACCCATGGTTTGTCATGATCCACACAGCCGAATGCCTTTGCATGGTCAGTAAAACACAGGTAAACATCTTTCCGGTATTCTCTGCTTTCAGCCGGGATCCATCAGACATTAGCAATCATATCCCCTATTCCACACCCTCCTCTGAATCTGGTTTGAATTTCTGCCAGTTCCCTGTCGATGTACTGTTGCAGCCACTTTTGAATGATTTTCAGCAAAATTTTACTTGTGTATGATATTGTTCGATAATTTCTGCTTTCAGTTGGATCACCTTTCTTTGGAATAGGCATAAATACGGATCTCTTCCAGTAGGGTGGCCAGGTAGCTGTCTTCCAAATTTCTTGGCATAGACAAGTAAGCATTTCCAGCACTGTATCCCTTTGTTGAAACATCTCAGTTGGTATTCTTTCAGTTCCTGGAGGCTTGTTTTTCACCAGTGTCTTCAGTGCAGCTTGGACTTCTTCCTTCACTACCATTGGTTTTTGGTCATACGCTGTCTCCTGAAATGACTGAAAGTCGACCAGTTCTTTTTGGTATAGTGACCGTGTATTCCTTCCATCTTCTTTTGATGCTTCTTGCGTTGTTCAGTATTTTGCCCATAGAATCTTTCAGTATTGGAACTGGAGGCTTGAATTTTTTCTTCAGTTCTCTCAGCTTGAGAAATGCCGAGTGTGTTCTTCCCTTTTGGTTTTCTAACTTCAGGTTTTTGCGCATTTCATTATAATACTTTACTTTGTCTTCTCGAGCCACCCTTTGAAATCTTCTTTTCAGCTCTTTTACATGATCATTACTTCTGTTCACTTTAACTACTTGATGTTCAAGAGCAAGTTTCCGAGTCTCTTCTGACATCCATTTTGGTCTTTTCGTTCTTTCCTGTCTTTTTAATGACCTCTTGCTTTCTTCATGTATGATGTTCTTAATGTCATTCCACAACTCGTCTAGTCTTCAGTCATTAGTGTTCAGTGTATGAAGTCTGTTCTTGAGATGGTCTCTAAATTCAGGTGGGATATACTCAAGGTTGTATTTTGGCTCTTGTGAACTTGCTCTAATTTTCTTCAGCTTCAACTTGAACTAGCGTATGAGCAATTGACAGTCTGTTCTGCACTTGGCCCCTAGCTTTGTTCTGACTGATACTGAGCTTCTCCATGGTCTTTTTCCACAGATATAGTCAATTTGATTCCTGTGTATTCCATCTGGTAAGGTCCACGTGTATAGTTGCCATTTATGTTGGTGAAAAAGGGTATTTGCAATGAAGAAGTGGTTGGTCTTGCAAAATTCTATCATGCGATCTCCAGCATTGTTTCTGTCACCAAGGCCATATTTTCCAATTACTGATCCTTCTTTGTTTCCAACTTTTGCATCCCACTCATCAGTAATTATCAATGCATCTTAATTGCATGTTTGATCAATTTCAGACTGCGGAAGTTGGTAAAAATCTTCAGTTTCTTCATCTTTGGCCTTAGTGGTTGGTGTATAAATTTGAATAATAGTCTATTAACTGGTCTTCCTTCTAGGCGTATGAATGTTATCCTAACACTGACAGCGTTGTACTTCAGGATAGATCTTGAACTGTTCTTTTTAACCATGAATCCACCACCATGTCATTTCAGGCATAGTGGACCATATGATTGTCTGATTCAGAGTGACCAATACCAGTCCATTTCAGCTCACTAATGCCTGGGATATCTATGTTTATGCATTCTGTTTTATTTTTGACGACTTCCAATTTTCTTAGATTTGTGCTTGGTACATTCCATGTTCCGATTATCAATGGATGTTTGCAGCTGTTTTTTCCCCTTTTGTGTTGTGCCACATCAGCAAATGAAGGTCCCGAAAGCTTGACTCCATCCAGGTCACTAAGGTCAACTCTATTTTGAGGAGGCAGATTTTCCCCAGTGGTATTTTGACTGCCTTCAAACCTGTGGTGCTTATCTTCCGGCACTATATCAGACAATCAGGAGGCTAGAAGTCTAAATTCAGGGTTTGGCTCTAGAAGAGGTTCTTCCTTGTCTATTCAGCTTCTAGTAGCTGCGAGCGGTCCTTGGTATTCCTGGGCTTATAGATACATGTGTCGCCATTATCTGTCTTCCTTGTCTGCCAGTGTGTTCCTATCCATTCTCCTCCTCCTGTAACGCAGAAGCAATTAGGTTTAGGACCCACCCTACCCTGATTTGGCCTCATTAACATAACTAAAGAAACCCAGTTTCCAGCAGGGTCATGTTTATATGTACAGGGGTTAGGATTTCAACATGTGTTTTAGGGGGACACAAGTCAATTGGTAATGCCCTCTAGCTTTGAGAAATAGCCTGCAGACAGAAGTGGACAGACAGGGCTGTGGCATACAGAAGAACCCAGACTGAAGATCATGGACTTAAGAATTCAACAGACCTGAGGTCATCTAACTCCACCACTTTCCGGGGCCTTTTGCAAATCCCTGTAACCTACATCTGCTTCCTCATCTGTAAACTGAAGCTGATAACGCTCACCCCACGATGATAATTATAGCAGAAACATTCTTTGTGCTCACTACGTGCAAATCCTGCCCTAAGCACTCTATGGATGTTAAGGACAAGATAAGACTCTGTTTTTATCCATATTTCACAGAGAAGGAAACTAGAGCACAGAGAGATTAAGTAACTTCTGCCCAGGGTCAGTGGTGAAGCTGGATTCCAAACCTGGCAGTCTGGCTTTAGAGTCCTTGCTCTTTAGCACTAGGCCGAGTCGTACATTATAGACTGTTATGTGAGAGTCGCTGCTGTCATTGTTATTTTTATTACTGAAAAATTGGGGGATGGTTGGCTCCTGGTGCTGCTTGTGTACTCGTTCAGTGCAGTCTTGGAACCTCTTTTGTGAAGTGGCAGCTGATAAGACTGGAACTTGCCATGGCTGACAAAAAAGCCAAGGAAGGAGTCAAAACTGAGAACAACGATCATATTAATTTGAAGGTGGCAGGGAGGATGGTTCTGTGGTGCAGTGTAAGATGAAGAGGCATACACCATGTAGTAAACTAATGAGAGCCTGTTGTGGACAACAGGGCATGTCAGTAAGGCAGATCAGATTCCAATTTGACGGGCAGCCAGTCAATGAAACAGACACAGCTGCACAGTTAGAAATGAAGGATGAAGATGGAATTGATGTGTTCCAGCCGAAGATTGGAGGTGTCTACTAAAACGGGAGTCTGCTATTTTACTCCAGAACTCTGTTCTACAATAGAACAGGAATACATTTTCAATTAGAAACCCAATTTGGTTCTACCACATCCTGACTACGACAGTATAGTTTTCTCAGCTCTTTTCGTTTTCTTCTTCCCCATTCCTTTATTGTACATAAAGTAACTGGTGTATGTGTGCAAGCATATTGCTTTTTTTTTTTTATCAAATGGCCAATGTCATGTTTTGATCAACATCAAGTGGAGATGGAATGGGGAAAAATTCTGGTTCTGTGAAAATACCCCTGTTCCCTATTAGTGGCTTGCTCATTCAGCTCTTATGTTTATAATCCAGTAAGTTACTTTTGCTGTCACTGTTGAACAAAAAAATGGCGTAAAAATCCTTGCATACCTGGTTCAGTTACAGAACTTTAATGTTTGTCATTTATTGTTGTAAAGCCAAGGACAATTTTATCACTATTTTTGTATATAACTGTTACCTGTAGGGCCATCTGTCTTTAAGTAGGGATGAATTACTCTAAAAAAAAAAAATGAATCCTAGATAGGTTTCCCTTTAAGCCAGGTGTCTTGTTTAAATAAACTTCTCGTTTAAAAAAAAAAAAGGTGGGGGGGGGAATGGTTGATAGATTTTAGGAGTGTATTTTAAGGCCCTTTATTGGAAAATGAAGTGTTCATTAATTTTAAGTATTGAGGACAGGGTTTCTTTTGGTTTCCTGTTTATATCCCTAGCACCTATGATTCTTAGGAACCCCAAGTAGGTACTCAGTAAGTGTCTGTTTACGGAGCAAAAGAGTGAAAGTAAAAGGCATGGCAGAAATCCTGTTGTGCTTGCTCTCAGAAGACCTATCCTTGCAAACTAGGCTTCAATCTTGCCAATTAGAAATAACATCACTGACTTCTTTACTTTATTCTTCCTAATTTGGATACCTTTTATCACTAGCCTCAGTGCTCTGGCTGGAACTTCCAGTGTAATATCGAGCAGCAGTGGTTAAGAGCAGGCATCTCTGTTTTGTTCCTGAACTGAAGGGGAAAAGCTTTTAGTCTTCCTACATTGAGTATGATGTTAGCTGTGTGTTTTTCATAAATGCCCTTAATCATGTTGAATTTTCCTTCTGTTCCTACCTTGTTAAGGATTTTTATCATGAAAGGGTGTTGGATTTTGTCAGATACCTTCTGTGAGCTGATTGAGATGATCATGTGTTTTTTTTTTTTTTTCTTTTTCTTTCTTTTTCAACGTGGTATATTACACTGATTGATTTACGAATGTTGAACTTGCATACTTGATCATAGAATATAATCCTTTTAGTGTTTTGTTGAGGATTCTTAAGGGATATTGGTCTGTAATTTTCTTGTGGTGTCCTTGACTTTGATACCAGGGTGATGCTAGCCTCATAGAATGACTTAAGAAGTGTTCCCTCCTCTTCTGTTTTTTGGAAAAGTTTAAGAAGGATTGGACTCACTTCTTTTATCGATGACAGGTAGAATCCCCCAGTGAAAAGCCCAATCCAGGACTTCTCTTTGTTGGGAGACCGCTGACTTCTTGGAGGTTGTTGTGGGGATTGAGATATTCTAGGCGAATGTGATTTGCTCATACGGAACATTATTACTCTGTGGCTTTTAGTTCACAGCTTCATAAATACTCTTTTTTGTTTCCTACAGACCACAAGTTTATCAATGTGTCTTCGTTTTTTTTAATCACTTTACTTATTGATTGACTATCTTATTTCCTCCTCTTTGTTGTCTATCCTTTAAGGAGCCATTAGCTTGGGAAAATGGCAGAAGCAATTTTCCGTGCCCCAAAGAGGAAGAGAAGAGTATATGAGCATTATGAATCTCCATTGCCGATCCCTTTTGGTCAGGACCGTGTTCCCAAGAAAGAATTCCAAGTGTACCGTGCCGAAATGATGGACAACAATGTAATTGTGCGGAATGCAGAGGCCATTGAGCAGCTGTATGGGAAAGTAAGCACACACAGCCTCAGTGGGACTGGCTCCTGACAAGTGTGAGCAAGCTGTCCTTTCTCCTTCTCCTCCCCACCCCTCCCACCCCCAAGACTAACCATAAAGAATGCATACGCTTCCCTTGCAGCGGTACCCTGTAGGGACAGTACAGCGTGAATCAGGTGCCCAAAGCCGTATATTCTGATGATAACGAAGTGACAGATAGGATGTCCCTGTGACCCTACATTTCAACAGTGAAGCAGAGTCAATGGATTGACCTTTTTGTCTCTTTCATTTATAAAAGCAATGCATGTTCATTGTAAAAAAAAAAAAAAAAAAAATCTAGCGATTTATATCAATGTAATGGTAAAAAGTGGAAATTCTCCCTCTCACTCCCATTCCTGTTCCCAGAGGTAACCACAGAGTGGTCATATCATTCCAGACTTTTTTCCTTCTTTTTCCATGAATTGATTTTGAAGCTGATATGTCAGAGCCACAGCTCCCTGATCTTTGTGGGAGAACAGCCTCTCTGTCACCACAAGATTAAGAATTGGGATTAGGGCATACAGGTGGCGGGCGAACGCCATGGCAGGTGTAGGAGGGTCTCCCTTCCCATGGCTGTAATTCAGGGAGCCGTTGCCCCGACTTACAGACAAATCAGATGAGAGATAAGAATGTGCTCTAGCTCCTTGTCTGCCTTGTCTCCTGCCTGGGGACCTCTCACGTGAGGATGAGCTCTAGCCTTCCCTGTTTCCCAGCAGCAGTGCCAGGTTTGGGTTGAGACTGGTGGCTGGCTTCCTTTCCGTCCTTCCTTCATATCTTCCTCTCCTCCTTTCCTTCTTTCTTTCTGTTTTCCCTGTAAAAAAAAACCATAGCCTGTTCAAATTGCTGGGGGCATTTATTTGTAAGAACTTTATAGAGGTATAATTCACATACCGTAAAATCCACCCACTGTAAGTGTGCAATTCAAGGATTGTAGTAATTTCCAGAGTTGTGCAACCATCGCCACAGTCCAGTTTTCAGACATATCCATCACTTAGTCCCCCATTTGCACTTAGTCCCCACTCCCACTCCCAGACTGAAGCAAAATCTTATCTGCTTTCTGTCTGTATAAATGTGCCTTTTCTAGACAGTTTAAAGTATACATGTTGCTTTTGGAATCAGCAGGAAGGAAAGGGATGGTTCAATTCTAGGATTAAAAAAAATTCAAGATAGTGGTTGCATGACATGGTGAATGTAATTAATGGTGCTGAATTGTACACTTAAAGATGTAATTTTAGTTTTTATTGTGCTTTAAGTGAAAGTTTACAAATCAAGTCAGTCTCTCATACAAAAATTTTATACACCTTGCTATATACTCCTAATTGGTCTCCCTATAACGAGACAGCACACTCCTTCTCTCTACCCTGTATTTTCGCGTCCATTCGGTCAGCTTCTGACCCCCTCTGCCCTTTCATCTCTCCAGACAGGAGCTGCCCACATAGTCTCATGTGTCTACTTGATGCAAGAAGCTCACTCTTCACCAGTATCATTTTCTATCCCATAGTCCAGTCCAATCCCTGTCTGAAGAGTTTGCTTTGGGAATGGTTCCTGTCTTGAGCTAACAGAAGGCCTGGGGGCCATGATCTCTGGGGTCCTTCTAGTCTCAGTCAGACCATAAAATGGCAAATTTTATGTTATATGTATTTCACTACAATAAAATTGAGAAAAATAAAAAGAATTGAAGAAGCTTTCTGTACCTGAGTAGCAGACAGGGCCCCTGCTCAGGTATGCTGTGCTCCTGAGCACGTGGTGAGAAGAAATTCTGCCTCTACCTGCCCTGTGCCTTTAGCTCACCAGACACAGACAGAAATCATTAGCTGTGAGATGAATGAGGGGTACTAAAACCTTCATAGTGCTCTTCAAACAATGAAGAGATAAAATGCTAAGATCTTTATAGTTAGTGTTAGATAATCAAAGTAAAATATAAAGCTATGTAAAACAGGGTGAACCTGTTGTTAAGTTTAGCTTGGCTTAGACATTTTTTGGGTGTTTTTTAGACATTTATAATTAAACATGAACTAACTTTGTTTTTTTTTTTTCCTCTTCTTGGAAGGGTTATTTTGGAAAAGGTATTCTGTCAAGAAGCCGCCCAAACTTCACAATTTCAGATCCTAAGCTGGTTGCTAAATGGAAAGGTAAACTTGTACATCTTTCAGTCCTTGTGGCAAATTATCATTTCCTTTCATTTTTGATCTTACACCTCAGGTTACATAGTAAAATTCTAAAGGAATAGTAACATGCTCACTGGCAACTTTTCTGCCAAAAATCACAACCGGAATAATTGGAATCAAGGTGAAAGGGTACTTATGATGGATGAAAATGTGTTTTATCATTTCTGGAGTGATCAAAAGTGTTATTCAGGCTTTTGTGTTTGCCTCGCAGAGTGCCATGTGAAGGGTAGGTACTCGTAAGTAAGTACCTGCTCACCTGTGGCACTATGCAAACCCCCCCAAAAAAACCAAACCCAGTGCCGTCAAGTCGATTCCGACTCATAGCGACACTATGCAAAATGAGTTTTATATTTATTTTCCGGAAGTAGAATTTTGCAACAGTAACCATGGCATTGATAGGTTTATTAAATCAGAGTAATGTGTGTAGTTTTCACTTGCTGGCTTCTTTTTTTACTTTTTTACAAATCTTTCATCTTAGCGTTATTTTGCTAAGGAAGTCTTGTGATAATTACTTAAGAACCAATACCAGCTGGCTACAACATAATTAGAAAAGATTTTAAAATGTTTTTATTATAAGAAAAAATGCAAATAAAAACCACACTGAGAAAACAGGATCCATGCCTCACACCATATACAAAAACAAATTTGAAATGGATTAAGGATCTAAACATGCAAATTAAAACCTTAAGATTCTTAGAAGAAAATGAAGATTCAACACTGTCAGGCCTAGCTTTTAACGGTGGATTATCTAATAGCAAAAGGCAAAATAAGTAAATGAAACCTCATAATTAAAAATTTTTATTCATCAAAAGATTTTGCCAAAAAAGTGAAGACAAGCTACTGACTAAGAGAATATCTTCGGAAACCATGTATCTGACAAGAACCTAATAACTAAAATATATATAAAACTTCAACAACTCAACAACAAAAAAGCAAATAACCCAGTCATAAAATGGGCAAAGGACTTGAGTAGACATTTTACCAAAGAGGACATTCAGGTGGTCACCAGACACGTGAAAAGGTGCTCAGTGTCATTAGCTGTCAGAGAGATGCAAATCAAAACCACAGTGAGATGCCATTTCACTTTCACTAGGATGGCTAAGAAAAAAAAAAATGTGAGGATGTGAGGAAATTGGAACCCTCATCCATTGCTGGTAGGAATGAAAAATGGTACAGCTGTTTTGGAAAACAGTATGGCAGTTCCTCAAAAAACTAAAAATAGAACTACCGTATGACCCAGAAATTCCACTCCTAGGTATATACCCAAAAAACTTGAAAGCAGACTCTCAAACAGAGACTCGTTCTCCACTGTTCATTGTAGCACTATCCACGGTAGCTAAAAGGTAGAAACAGTCTAAACACCCATCAGCATATGAATGGGTAAACAAAATGTGGTACATATATACAATGAAATACTGCTCAGCCAGTAGGAGAAATGAAGTCTTGACACATGCTACAATGTGGATGGAGCTTGAAGACATGCTGAGTGAAATAAGTCAATCACAAAGAGACACATACTGTATGACCTCACTTATATAAAAAACAAAAAAAGGCAAATGTATGAAGACCAGAGTTTATTAGTGGTTACCAGGGGAGGGAAGGGAAGGGGAAAAGGGGCATGTTTAATGGTGATGGGAGAAGTGCATTGATTAAGGGTAGTGTTAAGGGTAGAGTTGCTGTCAGTAAGTTGTACACCTGTAAAAAGGTGAGTTGGCAAAACTTGTATGATAGATATATTTACAACAACAATGAAAAAAGAGTAGCTGCTAAGGCTGCTTATGTCCAACCAAACACTTCATGGAATTTGGTTTCTTGGTTTGGAGGTTTAGGATCATAGTTTCATGGGGCATCTCAGTTAATTGTCCTAATAACATGTTTAGTGCGTCAGTTGTACCTCCTTGTTCCATGCGTAGTGCCTGGGGTCTTAAAAGCTTACAGGTGGCCATCCAAGGCACAACAATTGGTCTGTATTCACCTGGAACAACAGAGGAAGGAGAGTCAGTAATAGGAGGAGGAATGAAATGCGTGGCACATTGCCTGCATGAGCAGTTGCCTTCTTTGCCATGAGACCAAAAGAACTAGATGGTGCCTGGCTACCATTACGAAACATTGTAATCAAAGATTCTGTAGGAGAATCCTGATCTAAATGGGGAAAATACAGAACAGAATTTCAAATTCTCATGGACTCCAGACATCCTGGAGCCATGAAGGTTGGATGAGCCCCTGAAACTATTGCCCTGAGATAATCTTTAAACTTTAAATCAAAAATATCCCCTGAAGCCTTCTTAAAACGAGATAATAGTTTAGGTTAACTAGTGAAAAATGGCTGCCTTGAGCATTATGCTCTTTTAAGAACTGTCTAGATGGGATCACATTGGTAACAGCAACTCAAAAGATTAGATAGGAAACTTCGGTGGAAGTGAATTTATGTTAATGGGGGAAGAACAGCTCAGAAAAGAGGGTGAGAATGGTTACACAACTTGAAGTTGTACTCAGGCACTGAATTATACATGTGGAAACTGTTGAATCGGTATATGTTTTGCTGTGTATATTCTCAGCAGCTGCAAAAAAAAAGGTAAAAAATAAAACCAGATGACACTGAAACACCATTTTTTACCAATCAGATTGGCAAAAATCCAAAAATTTGACCACACGCTAATTGGTGAGGCCCTGAGAAATAGACAAACTCAAGCATTGGTACAACCAGTAAGGAGAGGAGTTTAGCAACATCTAGCAAAATTGTCTGCGCACTTACCTTTAACCCAGCAATCCCATTTCTAGGAATGTATCTTAATAATACTGGCAAAAATATTATGAAGAGAAATATGCAAAAGGTTACTCTTTGCAACACTGTTTGTCATATGAAAGACTGAACCCAGCCCAAGTGTCCCTCGGGAGGAGACTGGTTGAATAAACTCATCATTCACGTGATGAAGTGCTGTGGGGCTGTAAAGAGGAATGAGGGTCAAGGATAGATTTTAAGTGAAGAAGGAAAGATGGAAGAAAGTCTGTGTAGTGTGCCATGGTTTATCTGAAAAGGGAAGGAATACAAATAACGTTTTTGCTGTATTTTTTTTTTTTCTTTGTAGAAGGATAAACCGTAGTTCTTTTAATGCCTACATGGGGAGGGAGGGAAAAGGATGGAGAGAGAGAGGCAAGACTTTATAGATTTGACTTTGCAACCTTGTAAATGTATAATTACAAAATAATATTCAATTGTTAAAAGTAATTCTTTAAAAGAAAGAAACAACTGAACCTGTGTTTCTCACGTTGAAGGTGGAACCACACTGGGAGAAAACTATTTTGAGTATATTGAAAACATGGTAATTTGAATGTTCAACTCAAATGAAGTACTTAATGTCAGTTACCTGTTGCTACAATACTGCTAACAGACCACCTCAAAGCTCAGTGGGTTTAAACAGCACCCTTTTTGCTCTCAAGTCTTCAGGTTACCTGGGTAGATCTGTTGATCTTGGTTGGAAGTGACACTTCCATCTGGTCACTTGTGGATCAGCCAGTCACTCTCAGCTGGGCTTACTTGTGTCCGTGTGCTGGACTAGGATGGTCTTGGCTAGGATAAGGGGCGAGGGTGGCTCCATGTGTCTCATCCTATAGCAGGCTAGCCCAGCCATGTTCTTGTGAGGATAATGGAGGGTCCAGAACAAGCCCCCGTGTGTCAGCGCCTTTCAAGCTCTGCTTGCATCATGTTTGCTCATAGGCGTCTGGTCCAGAGTCCAGGGCTGGGGCAGATGGGAGACCTAAAGAATGGAAGCTATCCAAGCAATTAGCCTCCCATAGACTCTGAAGAAAGAAAGAGCTGCAAAAAAAAATAAAAGCTTTTAAATTGTGTTCAGCGATCATTCTGTTGGTGGTTATGTTGGTAGTAGTATTCTAAGACTGTGGTGTGTGTATTATATGACAAAGCAGATTTTGGCGTAATTGAAGGTCCTTGAGTTGCTCAAGCGGTAGGCAGTCAGCTCGAACCCACCCAGCAGTGCTTATAAGAAAGGCCTGGCAATCTGCTTCTGTAAAGATGACAGCCAAGCAAACCCTATGGAGCAGTTCTACTCTGTAACACATGAAGCTGCCATGAGTAAACGAGTTTGGTTTTTGGTTTTTTGGTTTTAGTGTGGTCAACGACCAGGGTTTTTGTTATGGAACATCTTGTACCAAAAAGCAAGGAAGCTGTCAAAGACCACTAGGCTTGTTTCAAAAGAGGCCCCTGCTGGCAGGAGGTAGAAACATTTGCGCATCAGTAAGAATAATAACTGCAGTTGATTTAAAAATTCATCCATTCATAATGATACCAAAAAAGGTTTAAATCTTCTTGCCTCACTGCCAAAAGAAATATGTTTACCTTTGGGGATGCTAAGGAACCAATTCATCTTTTTCAAAACTGGGAAATAAAGGGAACGAATCCAGCATTTATTCTGTCTTTTCTATATGAACTTTTCCTCAAGGTAACCCAATAGTTAATAAGAGGAAGTTTCTTTTTATAGAAGGATCCCTGACAATAAATGAAGAAGGAATACTTGGATTAGAATAACACCCTTCTGTAACATTCTTAGTTAATAGATGTAGGCGTTGATCAGCACTGGCGGCAACATACTGAGAGACAAGAAGACATTGTCTTCTTAGTGGAAGCACCACTTATGTATTATACTTTCTTCCCAACAAATTGAGCCTGAATCTGATCAAGCCTCTAGATCCACCAATTCACAGGAAATACAGGTGACAGGAACATGTTAAGCCAAAACCAAAAAACCAAACCCATTGCTGTCAAATCGATTCTGACTCATAGTGACCCTATCGAACAGAGTAGAACTGTTCTATAGGGTTTCCAAGGAGCGGCTGATGGATTCGAACTGCTGACCTTTTGGTTAGCAACCTGAGCTCTTAACCACTGAGCAACCAAGGCCCCATGTTAAGCCAGTGCTGTTCAAATACAGGAGTGCAGCGAGATAAGAGCTTTGCACCAGAGTGGAAGTCTGTACACAACCTCCTTCTCCGTGAAAGTCTGGATGTGAAAATAAAGTCTGCTGAACAAAACAGTATGTGGAGTGAGACAGTTGGTTAGAAATTAGTGCAGGCTCCTCGTCTCTTCTGGGACTGTCCACAAGCAGTTTGAGGACCAGCATCTGCTCTGTGGCTACCCTTTGAGTTGTTTTCATTGTTGTCAGCTGCTGTCAAGTTAGCCCCCGACTCGTGGCGACCCCACGCACAATGCATTGCGGTTGGACCCTTGTGATCCGTAGGGTTTTCTTTTGCTGATTTTTGGGAGTTGATCCCCAGGCCTTTCTTCTTAGTCTGTCTTAGTCTGGAAGCTCTGCTGAAACCTGTTCAGCATCAAAGCAACACATAAGCCTCCAGTCACCGACGGGTGGTAGCGGCGGGTGAGGTGCGTTGGGCAGGAATTGAACCGAGGTCTCCCGCATGGAAGGCAGGAATTCTACCACCGAACTACTAATGCCTCATATACTTTGAATTGTTATTGCTGTGTGCCGTTGAGTTGATTCTGACTCATAGTGACCCTATAGGACAGGGTAGAACTGGTTTCCAGGGCTGAAATCTTCATGGGAGCAGACGACCATATCTTTCTTCCGTGGAGCAGCTGGTGGGTTCGATCTGACCTGGTGACTTTTTAGTTTGCAGCTGGGTGCTTAACCATTGTACCACCAGGGCCCCTTACACTTTGAGTAGCGCTGTGTTAACAGAACAGTGGGGATATAATCGTCTGAAACCACACTGGGGGAAGTTCTACAGGACAGATGATCCATTTTTTCAGCAAATAAATTACAGGGAAAAAATATCATGGAGGGGAACCCACTGATTAAAATTAAGACATATCAATTAATTAATGCAACATATGGACCTTAGTTGGATCTTGATTCACATAAACTCTGAAAAAAGAAAAACATAAGACAATGTTTAGATTTTGGATGATGCCAAGGAATTGATGCTCAGGTTTTTTTGTTTTATTGCGCTTTAGGTGAAAGTTTACAGAGTAAATTAGTTTCTCATTAAACGATTAATACAGAAATTGTTTTGTGACATTGGCTGCCAGCCCTGCGATGTGTCAACACTCTCCCCTTCTCGACATCAGGTTCCCCATTTCCATTCGTCCAGTTTCCCTGTCCCTCCCTGCCTTCTCGTCTTTGCCTTTGGGCTGGTATGCCCAGTTAGTCTTGTGTATGTTGTTGAACTACATGTGTTACTGTTTGTTTTATAGGCCTGTCTAATCTCTGCCCGAAGGGTGAACTTCAGGAGTGACTTCAGTACTGAGTTAAAAAGGTGGCCGAGGGCTGAACTCTCGTGGTTTCTCCAGTCGCTTTCAGACAATGCTCAGTTTTTACAGTGTGATGATGATACTATGGTTAGGTTTTTTAAAAGAAGAGTCCTTATAGAACTATATACTGAAATATTTAGTGATGAAATGCTATGACATCAGGGATCAATTTCAAAATAACCTGGGGGCCGAGGGAGTGGGTGGAAGAACAGATGAAGCAGGATTGGCCGTGGTTAATTGTGAAAGCTTAGTGTGGGATTTTTTTTGTTTGTGCTGGTCTCTCTGCTTATGTGTATGTTTGAGATTCTCCACGGTAAAAAGCAGTGGGGGGGGGAAGCAATTAGTATAATGACCCTGCCAGTACCCATCACCCACCCAGCTTCAAAGATTATTAATATTTTGCAAAAACACAGAAAGTTTTCAGATAGTATAATACTCTTAACTATTTAGAATCTTGTCTTGAACCGTATAATAACTCATTTTAAATATTGGTAGAGATTTGAAGGAAATGAATTTTTGCCAAAGAAACAGAATTTTAATATTGTAGAATACACTGAAGAAATAAATCCCAAATGTCTGTTTTAGGAGGTTCTTCAAAATCTGGCTTCAACCTACTCTTCCACACTCATCTCTAATCACTCTCTTCTGTTTGCACTCTAGTCACCTGGGGCTATTTGCCATTCTGGGAATATGCCATTCATTTGCTGTCTCTCTGCATGGTTTCCTTTCCCTGTTTCCCCACTGGCCACCTGGTGAACTCCTATTTTCAAAGCCCAGCTCAATTGTCCCTTCTCTTTGTATTTTTTCCTAATCTTTCCAAGTAAAGTTAATTAGTCACTTTATAATACTTGACTCAGTTATACATCGTCTTCGGTTAGAACCAGCTGTTTCTAGTCTATTTCCCTAACTAGACTGAGTAGTTCAAGGAGAAAGGTTTTATCTTATTCTCTATCTCTAATGCTTAGCACATAGAAGGCTTTTAGTAAAATTTGCTCAATTGTCGTTGAATTACAGAGGAAGAAGGTTGTGACACAGGGAACAAATTCCTGAGGAGGTAGGAAGTAAACTCACTTTCTTATGGTTTTAAAACTGAAGCATCATCTATTCCAAGGCTTTAACCCATCAGAGATGAGGTTGAGTTTGGGAAAGGAGAAATGACTTGCCAAAGGCAGAGTTAGGAAGGACCAGGACTAAAACTCAGACCAGTAGGTGACCTGTTAAACACGTTAGGTGGAAAGACTTTTTGCACTAGCAGCCCAGAGCCGTAACTAGAACCCAGAACTTTCAGTCCCCATCCAAAACTAACCGGCCCGTAAATTTACTTTCCCCACCTTTTCTATGTACACGTATTAGTGCTTTCACTGAAGATGCTTTACGAAACACTCAAATCCAAATCCATTGCCGTCGAGTTGATTCCGACTCATAGCGACCCTATAGGACAGAGTAGAACTGCCCTATAGGGTTCCCAAGGAGACGCTGGTGGGTTTGAACTACGGACCTTTTGGTGAGCAGCCATAGCTTGCCGTAGCTCTTAACCGCTGTGCCGCCAAGGCTCCTTGTGAAGCACAGTAGAGTGGGAAGAGTAGCTTTGCTTTGGGTCAGCCGCATTTAGGGCTTCAGAATTCCAATCTGAAAGCTGAGGGAGTGAGCATTCAGAGGTAGCACGCTGTCCCTGCTGACCTGCAGTGCTGGGTTGAGAAGGGTTTTGAGTTCACATCTAAGCTCAGCAAGAAAACGGACAGGATTGGTTAGCTGCTGCTGGGGTGCAGGTACAGGGGGCGGTGGCGTATGAAGTGTTTGCCCCCGCTGAGTGAGCAGTGTTAAAGAATCTTCCAGGTGTGCAGTTTTGTGAACCTTGAAACTCTTTCGTCTTTTCTAGATTTTCGGTATTTTGACCCTTAAGGAAAATTTGTCTGAACTAATAAAGCTTTTTTGTTGTTACAGATTTGAGGACAAGCTTGCCCATAATCACTTCAAAGAAGTAAGTCTTGATGAACTTCGACTTTGGTCAAAATTGTGGTGTAGATCAAATCTGTTTTTAAGTAGCTAGTTCTGATATGGCAGTCCACATCTTTTTTTTTTTTTTGGTAGTAGATGTGTCCTTCAAAACTGTGTGGATTTAATGTGATTAAGTCATATTTCAAGTATATTAAGTGAATTTATTTTTTTAAGTAATCCTGAGCTAAGAACTAGGTGGTGCCCTGCTACCACCGGTGACCTCCCTGACAGGGAACACAGCAGGGAATCCTTGGTGGAGCAGGAGAAAAGTGGGATGCAGATCTCAAATTCTAGTAAAAAGACCAGGTTTAATGGTCTGACTGAGACTGGAGGGACCCCAGAGGACATGGCCCCTGGACTCTCTGTTAGGCCAAAACTAAAACCATTCCTGAAGCCAACTCTTCAGACAAAGATTAGACTGGACTATAAGACATAAAGTGGTAACTGGTAAGGTGTGTACTTCTTAGTTCAGATAGACACATGAGACGACTTGGGCAGCTCCTGTCCGGAGGTGAGATGAAAAGGCAGAGGGGGACAGGAGCTGGTTGAACGGACACGGGAAATACAAGGTGGAAAGGAGGAGTGTGCTGTCACATTGTACGGAGAGCATCTGGGGTCACATAACAATGTGTGTTTAAGTTTTTATGCGAGAAACTGACTTGAATTGTAAACTTTCATTTAAAGCACAAGAAAAAATAAATAACCCTAAACTAAGTCCTCTGCCAACTTACTCCCTTCCAAAATATAAACTGTGAAACAAACAAACAAAAAAAAATCCATTGCCATTGAGCGAATTCCAACTCATAGCAACCCTATAGCTGTAATGCATTTAAGTCCTGAGATGCCCAGCCTTAGCTTTTGAACTGGCATCGTGCCAGAAAAGGAGGCTTTCCCAGAGGTTCCACCTTTCCTCGTCCATCCTATACAGCCCTAATTCCTTCCTCTGGGCTTTTGTTTATGCTCGCTCTTCCCTCTTCCTTGACCATTTCTCCCTAATCCCCTAAATACACACACCAAACCAAAAATGAAAACTGCACTTGCTGCCATCAAGTCAACTGCAATTCATGGCAGCCCCACGTGACAGAGTAGAGCTGCTCCATAGGGTTTTCTTGGCTGTAATCTTTATGGGAACAGATCACCAGACCTTTCTTCCGTGATGCCAGCCTTCACCTTAACAGGCGATTGCAGACCACTTTCGCCACCCAGGGGCCTACTGCACACACACAGCCTGGCTAATTGCTGCACGTCCTTACCATCCAGCCTAAAGGGCCCCTCTCCTGGCAGCTTCTCTTCTCACCCCCTCCCCTGCCGAGTTGGGTGTTGCCCCTCTGGTTCCCACTGAGTTGGCTTTGGTACTGTTCGTGATGCTGTATGGAGCACAACAGAATGGAAGGGGCTGCATTGCCTTGGGTAAATTGCCCAACATTTATTGCATAAAGTATCATATGTCGGTTGCCCCTTTTAGACTGTCAGCTCTTTGAGAGCAGGGACCATGCCTGCCTCACCCCTGCATCCCATGGTAAGATTTTGTTGACTAAAATGGTCAGCTGTCCAAATCTGAGGTCCAAAGCCGCTGTCTCTGAGGTGTAGCCTAAGTCTCAGCTCTTACATGATGCCTTCTAAAACAACTCAAGTCTGCAGTGATTTTTCACCTTGCTTCTAGCACTCACTGTCCAAATCTGACAGCTCCTTTTTGGTTACATGCTGGGTAACCCCTTGGCCAGAGCAATGGCAGGTAAGCAGTAGCACCAGGGATGTCTCAAGGGCTGCTCTGGCCCTAGACCCCAGGCTAGGGGTCAGCCGTAGGACTTATGTCTGTGGTAAGGGCCTGGGAAGAACCTGGCAGAGCCCACATCCCAGGAGGGGCTGCAGTGTAAGTAGGGTGCTGGAACAGAGTTAGGGTTCAGAAACAGAGCAGAAACCTGCCTGTGAGAACTGTACCCAAACCAGGCCAGCAGAAAGGACAGAGAGGTTTTAGACAGGGAGATGGCCATCTAACCGAAGGTTGGCCCTTTGTAAGCACTAACAATTGAGCAATTTTTGACTCCTCCTCTTATGCGTTATTTGTTGAACATAGTCCAGAAGGTCTTTGCCATTTGAGTATTCACAATATTCCAAGGACCCTCAGTTACCAGGATGCACTAGCAAGCAAGAGTTACAGATGACATGTTCACCAATCAGCGGGCCTCTTAGAAGCTCAGTGCCCACTCACACATCCTCTCCTCCTCCCCAACACTTGGAAGTGCCTTCTTGTGTCATCACCCTGGTCGATGTTCTCTTCAGTGCTTGACTAACCTGACTGCCAGATTCTCATTTTCAAATCACCATGTGTGTAATTTGATTACTTTTCATCAACTTCATGAATCCTGTATCTTTTGCAAGATTCAAGTTTTCATTTTGCCATCGATTTGCTTTGAGTTTGTATTACTATAACAAACGACAAGAGTGGGAGACCTGACACGTAGCAACAGATCAGAATGCTGCATGAGACAGGGATGAGAATTTCAGAGTGAATAGTACAGAAACAATTATGACAGGCACTTAGTAAGCTGGGATTCACATTCATTGGCCTCCTTCCAACAGCAGTTGTCCTCGGGTGACGAGGACCTTCCCTGAGGTGAGCGCCAGCACCCTCTGGTGGAGGAGGAGAAGCTGTGGCATGTTCAGATGGGACCGTTGGGTATTCCTGCTGCCTTGAATCGGTCCCATTACTGCTTGTAATTGTAACTGCCACCTTTTCCATCTGTCGCTCTCCCCTTGATGTTTTCTAGCTTTTTCCTTTCTCTTTCTGCCACTTCTCCAGCAGTGCTTGGGGTTCATCGCAGCTGGACTTGACTTTTAGAGGCCTTGCCAGCCAACGAGAGGACACCTACTTTGTGACCTGTGTGCCATAGTCTTAGTCATCTATGTGCCTGGTCTCTTCAGCACTGCCAGCCTTACTCAGAGGCTTTCTCTGATAGGCTTTTGTACCCACTGTGCCATTGGAGCTTTCCTCATGAGCCCCCAAGATCATCAGGGGGCAGGAATACAGGTGTGGTCCTGACATTGACAGAAGAGCAGACAGAGATGTTAGGTGGCTAATCCAGAATCACCCAGAAGAGCTTCCTCTAGAACCCAGATCTCTTGGGCTGCTCTCCTCACATCACAGCCCTGCTCTCAAAGAGCAGCTAATTACCATGTACGGTTTTTCAGTGTGATGTGTTTTAAGTCGAGCTGAGTATTTTTCAAGCCCATGAAGTCCCACAATAACATGGTTGTTGTTTTTGCTGTTAGGTGCTGTTGAGTTGTACCCCAACTCATAGTGACCCCAAACACAGCAGGACAGAACACTGCCCAGTCCTGCGCCATCTCCATGATGGGTTGTAGGTCAGACCGTTGTGATTGTAGGGTTTTCGTTGGCTGGTTTTCAGCAGTAGATTGCCAGGCCTTTCTTCTTAGTCCATCTTCATCTGGGTATTTATTGAGCACTTATTACATGCTAAGCACTTTACATGTCTTTTCCCCTTTAATTCTTGCAGCAGGCCCGTGAGGCAGGTGCAGTTGTCCCTGATTTGCAGATTCATAAGTGAGCCTCAGCAAGGCAGGGCCACCTTGCTAGTGTGAGAACATGACAGGGCGAGGATTTGAACTTGTGTCTGCCTTGACCTCTCGATGGCGCAGAGCACAGCAGCGACCTGTGTACGCTCTCTCTCAGTTCCAGATCCTCTGCTGTTGACCCTTTAATTCAGTGCTTCTCTCACATTTCTGAGTCAAGGAATTTGATGTGAAAGTTGTGGATCCCATCTCCAAAGAAATGCATACTGACGCACAAGTTTGTATTCAATTTAGGGAGGTTCATAGACCAGGTTTTATAGACCCAGGAAGCCTATAAGAGCCAATGCTTTAGGTGATAGGAAGAGCAAAGGTTCTTTTTAGGTCTCTCAAGTGAAAGTTCTCTTAACTGTATGCATCAGTGGCCGTGTGACAGGCAAAAGGACAGCCTGCTATTTTATGGGCAGCCAGTTTTTTTCCTGATTATGAAAAGTAATACATACTTTTTGCAGAAAGATGTAAAGAAGAAAATATTTGCCTATAACCCACCACTCAGTGAAACTGCTGTGGACATTTTGGAGTCTGGCGTTCCAGTCTTTTTCGTATGCTTTGTTGTCCCTGTAGTTTGTCTTTTAACCTTGGAGATTCTGGTATTGTTACCAACCATCTGTCCGTTTTGCAGGTACCAGCGAAGCGTAGAATGGGCTGCAGAGCTCCTGCGTAGGCAGGGGCAGGAAGAAAGTGCCGTGCACAGCATCCTGCAGGATTACACCAAGTCACTCGAGCACCCTTGTTTGCAAAGGTACAGAGGGACTCATTTGCAGAGTGAGCTCAGCTCTGAAGTGGACCCCGACGTGGAAGGCCCGGCGGGTAGAGAGAAACTTTCTGCGATGAATGGAGACGCTGGAGAGTCAGATGATGTGGAGGACCTGAGCAACCCATCTGCCTACCCGCAGGATGGTTCCAGGCAGGACGCTCTAACTGCAGATGGCTCTGATGAACTCACGGTAGATGGAGCTGCACCCCTGCCCCATGTCCAGTGCAGCCACCATGATAACCTCATTCTCCAACGTGGCTCTCAGCCGGAGGATGACTGGCACGAAGGTCTCCTTTCTGCCAAAGAGAGGGGGACTGATCATGAGTACGTGCTTGTGGAAGAAGTGGTTAGTGATGTGAGCATGGGAAAGGATACACCAAGCGAGGAAGTAAGTTGAAGAAATCAGATTATTCCCCCAAAACCGCCTGCTTTGGGCCAGCTGAGATGTTGGTTAGCTGCAATGTCCTTTACTAGTGCCTGGGAGCAGACATTTAGGAAACACCGGGACATGTGAGAATTGTGCAGAAGCCCACACTGCAAACGCTCCAAGAGGTCCAGGAGACTCTGGGTACCAGTCCTGGGGCACATCAGATGTGAGGACTGTTACAACTAGAACATCAAATTTGTGAATGACCAGACTTAAAATGTATATAGAAATTAAAGCAGGTTTATTAATATTCTCTCTTTACTTGATAGAAATACAGTGGTAGTCACACATGATCTTGAGTATGCCCAAGGCGGAGGGTCTCGTGTGCAGATGTCATCACGAGAGAAGCACTGGAAAACAGTAAGAACCACTTTATTAGGGACTCACTGTAGAGATAGTTGTCATTGTTGTTAGTTGCCATCGAATCAGTAGATCTCCAGATCTTTCTTCCTAGTGCATCTGAGTCTGGAAGCACCACTGAAATCTGTCCACCATGGCTGACCCTGTTGGTATTTGAAATACTGGTGACCTAGCTTCCAGCATCATAGCAACACGCAAACCGCCATGGTACAGCAAACTGATAGATGGGTGGTAGAGACAGAGTTACCCTGGGATTATCTATAATCTAAAAAATTAAAAACAATCTGAATGGCTAAATAGTACCATGAAACAGCCCTTTGAAGAAATACTATGTAACCTTTAGAATGAGATTTGTGTTATCTCGTCAAGAATGCATGCTTGTAAGGTACAGTTGGCTGAAAAAAGAAGCAACACATTGACATGACCAACAGAATGTTCTAACCAGGGGTAGAATTCATGGGTGGAAAAAAAGGAAATAAAATAGTAGTAGTAGTAAAAAGCAAAACTTCCTTTTCCACATTAGTATTAAAAATTCGTCTTTTACAGGTATTGAAATGAAAAATGTTTTGTCACATATATTTTTACCAGAATAAAAAAAAATATTTATTTATTTATTTTCATTTTTACATTTACCCAACAGCATGTAGATCTTGGGAATTTTAAATTTTAAAATGCAGCCTCTTCTGTATGACCCGTAATGTCTCCATTTGTTCTAATTTTTTTTTTTTTTTTTCCCTTCAGTCGGTGCAATCAAAGAGGCTAACGTGCAGAAGAAATCCGTACAGGATCTTTGAGTATTTGCAGCTCAGCCTGGAGGAGGTATGTGTTCATCATTTCAGCCGTAGGTCTCCAGACCCTCACGGTCATTTCCTAAAGGCCTGGGCGGCACCGTGTAAATGAGCCCACCTCATCATGCGGTTTTGGGGGAATGCAGTGTTGAAGTCACCATAGGTGGCTTCCCAGGTAGACCTGCCTGAATTTCACTCTCCGGCCTTTATTTCATCAATTCTAAAATTTTACTTTTAACATTTCAGAAATTGGGGGATTTTCCTCTATCATTCCACAGGGGATTGGAGGGGTTCATCTAAGTACTTCTTTTCACATCAAGCCTTTATATTGACTGGTTATCATGTCTATGAGTTGGAACTGACTCAGCGGCACCTGACAGCCACAAGCATTCATCAGGTGTTTTTTCTTTTTTTATAACAGCTTTATTGAGCTATAACTCATTTAAATTATACACGGTAGTGGTTTTTAGAAGGTTCGTGGAGATTCACCAGCCTTTAATAAGCTGTGATACATAATTCAAGTCGTGTAGTGACTGCCAATGTGTAAGGGGACGGGTTCCAGGATTTCCTGCTGCAGAGTCACTGAGCATATGTGTTCCGTTTACTTAACGCAATAGCCACATTCTTAAAAGTTGACTAAAAGTGGTTTTCTATAAACCACATTATATTTCCCCTCTGCTTTGGAGTTCCTCTATCCTCTGGTCACACTATGTTCCTTCTCTCTTTATTTGCCATTGTTTATACTGTACAAAGGAGTCCCAGGTGGCACAAACCGGTAAGTGCTCAACTACTAAATGAAAGGTTGGTGGTTGAAACCCACCCAGGGGTGCCTTGGAAGAAAGGCCTGGTGATCTACTTCTAAAAAAATAAGCCATTAAAAATCTTGTGTGCACAGTTCTACTCTGATGCTCATGGGGTCGCCATGAATTGGAGTTGACTCGATGGCAACTGGTTTGGATTTTGTTTTGTTTTTATACTGTACGCAGTATATTTTCTGCCTCTTAAGATCGCCCCCATTCTTCAGTCTCATGCCTTGGGTGCCTCTTCTCCGGGAGCCATCTTGCCCCTCTGACAGCTGCTGCAGTGTCTGGCACAGGGCTTGCTGTGTATGTAGATCTCAACAAGTGCTTCCTGCACAGATTGACATTGGTAGTTCTACAGCTGTGCCCACAGAAGAGGAGTTGTGTCTCCATATGCTGTTGGTCTCCTGGTCAGTGCTTCCTATCTTGCAGAGAGGTCAGCAGTACAAAGCATAGACTTCCAGAGCAGGAACGGATGTTTGGAATTATTTCATCTCCTATTTTACAGATGAGACAGTTTAGTTTAAACTGTCCAATATGGTAGCCTCTAGCCATATGTGGCTATTTACATTTGAATGTAAGATAATTAAAACTAAATAATATTTAAAATTGTATTCTTCAGTTGCACCAGCCAAGTTCAAACACTCCACAGCCACTTGTGGTTGGTAGCCATGTATGGGACAGCACAGGTATAGGACATTCCCATTATAACAGAAAGCACTGTTGGACAGCACTGCAAATACCCATTTTCTTTTTTTGCTGAGAGTTTCTGTCATGAATGGGTGTTAGACTTTGTCAAATGCCTTTTCTGCATCAATTGATAAGATCATGTGGTTCTTGTCTTTTATGTATGTGATGGATTACATTGATTGTTTTTCTAATGTTGAACCACCCCTTCATACCTGGTATGAATCCCACTTGGTCATGGTGAATTATTTTTTGATATGTTGTTGAATTCTATTGGCTAGAATTTTGTCGAGGATTTTTGCATCTGTGTTCATGGATCGCTTGGGATTGAAGGGGGTTTGATGTATTTTCAAGTGCCTGTTTCTGTTTTTGAAGTCCAGCCATCATTCCAGGATGTGGAGCTCTAGGGGCTCACTGTTCTGTTGCTTGTAGAGAATGTCTGCCACATCCCCAAGTGAAGAGGTGAACCTGCTGAGATAGTCATTATATGCTGCCAGACCCCAGATCTGTAAGCTCTGTGGACAGGGCTCCCACCTGGTGACTCAAGGGCTTTACCTGCTTGTGTCATCTGTTGAATCTTCCATCTGACTTGATGATATTCGTGAACATGGGCAGGCAAACTTTTGAATTATTCCTCTTCCGTCCATTGAGTGTGTTGGCTCTTTACTATAAAAGCAGTCATAACAGCATATAGCACAGTCTCCCAGGAGAGCCCAGGGAGACTCAGGCCTCGTGTCAAGCACTTATACACCACCACCAACGCTACTCAGCAGCTCCAGGACCAGCTGGAAGGACAATTACACAGCAACCAGCAGGCCCTTTATGGCTCCCAAGGGCTCTGGTATCCTGTGGGCTACAGCTGACCACACAGAGCCCTGAGGAGTATTCTGCTTCTCCCCAAACAAGTACCTGGCAACCAGAACACACCACCAGTGCGCTGAGGAGGGCAAGCCCAAGTTGTGTAATGGTTAAGCACTTGGCTACTAACTGAAAGGTTGGCAGTTTGAGTCCACCCAGGGGTACCTTAGAAGAAAGGCCTAGCAGTCTACTTCCGAAAGGTCACAGCCATGAAGACTCTGTGGAGCACACGGTTCTACTCTGACACACATGAGGTCACCGTAGTTAGAATCAACTGGACACGACTGAGTGGTTTTTTTAACTTGGCTTTGTTCAGTGCACAAATAGAAAGTGATCTTATTTATACAGTGCCTTTAGAGAAATACTGGTAGGGTTGCTTGCAGCCAGAGGAGAACAGGCCGTGAGCTCTGGCCACTCCAGTCCCTACCTGGCCGAGGACCAATTTTTTTTTTTTTTTAATTGTGCTTTAGGTGAACGTTTACAGCTCAAGTTAATTTCTCATACAAAAATTTTTACACATATTGTTAGGTGACCCTAGTTGCTATCCCTATAATGTGATAGCACACTCCCCCTTTCCACCCAGGGTTTCCCATGTCCATTCAAGCAACTCCTACTCTTTCTGCCTTCTCATCCTGCCTCTGGACAGGAGCTGCCCATTTAGTCTAGTGTATCTACTTGAACTAGGAAGCACAGTCTTCACGAGTATTGTTTTATGTTTTATAGTCCAGTCTAATCTTTTTCTGAAGAGTTGGCTTCAGGTATGGTTTTAGTTCTAGGTTAACAGAGAGTCCGGGGGGCCATGTCTTCTGGAGTTCCTCTAGTCTCAGTCAGACAATTAAGTCTGGTCTTGTAGGTGAATTTGAGTTCTGCACCACACATTTCTCCTGCTCCCTCAGGGACTCTCTGTTGTATTCCCTGTCAGGGTGATGATTGGTGGTAGCCGGGCACCATCTAGTTCTTCTGGTCTCAGGCTGATGGAGTCTCTGGTTTATGTAGCTGAGGGCCAGATTTATACAGAGACTCATGCTAAGCTGTGAAGGGAACACATTAAAATATATAAGACACAGCTCTGGCTTAAACTCTAACAAGGGAGAGAAGCCATAGGCTCATGAGACCAGTAAGCAATTGTGTTAATTTTCAATTGCTGCTGTAATAATATGAGTTGGAATCGACTCAACGGCGCTGTGTTTTTTTTTGGGGGGGGGTTGGCTGTAATAATGACCATGAACTGAGTGGCTTAAAACCACACCCATTTATCATATAGCCCAGTGATCTTAATTCAGCTTTTCTAAATGTACTTAAGCTCCTCAAATTTTTTTTTTTTCCTGTGACACTTTAAGACTACTTTGACTCATTTCTCTTTATTTTCCTTCTGTCTGAGCTTTTAGAAAATTTTCAGTAATAAATTATGAGGAGCTGCTTTACCTTCCCACCACCTGTCTGTTAGTTTGTTGTACTGTGGTGGCTTGTGTGTTACCATGATACTGGAAACTATGCCACCAGTATTTCCAATACCAGTAGGGTCACCCATAATGGGCAGGTTTCAGTGGAGTTTCCAGACTAAGACAATAGGAAGAAAGGCCTGGTGATCTGCTTTGAAACTTAGCCAGTGATAACTCATGGATCACAACAGAGCATCATCCAACTTGCTTGCTTTGGACATTTCATCAGGAAGGATAAATCGCTAGAGGAGGACATCATGTTTGTTGGAGTAGGGCCATCAAGGGTGAGAGAGGCCCTTGATGAGATGGGTTGACGTGACAGCCACAACAGTGGACTCAAACATGCTACATTGTGAGGATGATGCAGGACCAGGCTACCCTTTGTCCTCTTGTGCACGGGGTTGCCATGAGTCAGAGCTGACTTGGTGACAACAGCAGATTCACCTTCGCCTATGCATGAGTAGACCATCTTGTCTTAATCTTTTATATTAAATTAAGTTTTTTTTTCCTTCTAAAAATGAATCAGTCTGGCCAAGGAGTGACCATTTAGGTAATTCAGTTTGAAGGCAGACTTTGCTTCCCTACGTGTTCAGTACCTTGCTCTTCACTCTGTACTGTAAATATAAATTTTATAAGCAAAAGGAAAGCCTTATTGATATTTGAATCATAACTGGGTGTGTTTCACTCAGTAGTCTTTTAAGCAAACACAGTAAACTATTCTTGACGTTTGTTGAAAATCCAGCGGATTATCCAAAACTAGATGCAGTAGAAGCACAGTTGTTTCCTCTCAGAGCCAAGTCCTCTCTTCATTTTCTTACAATTTGCACTTCTTGGTTTGTATGGTGCAGCACATCGCATGAACTTTGAGATTGACAGACCTGAGTGCACGTCTTCATTATCAGCTGCTGTTGTTGTTGTTAGCAGCAGTAGCATCAGCCCCCGACTCACGGTGACCCTGTGAACAACAGAATGAAATGCTGCCTGGTCCGCACCATCCCCATGATTAGTTGCAGATTGGACCTTTGTGATCCATGGAGTTTTCACTGGCTGATATTTGGAAGTAGAGCGCTAGGCCTTTCTTCTTAGTCTGTCTTAGTCTAGAACCTCTGCTGAAACCTGTTTGCATCATGATGTTGTTGTTGAGTTGATTCCAACTCACAGTGACCCTATAGGACAGAGTAGAACTGTCCCACAGGATTTCCTAGGCAGGAATCTTTACGGGAGCTGACCACCAGGTCTTTTCTCCTGTACAGCCTCTGGATGGGGTTCAACCACCGACCTTTTGGTGAGCAGCTGAGGGCTTAACCACTGCGCCATCAGGGCTCCTGTTCACATCATAGCAACATGCAGCTCTCCACTGACGTGTAGCGGCTGCTCATGAGATGTTTCAGCTGAGAATTAAACCCAGCTCTCCTGCATGGAAGGCAAGAATTCTAACACTGAACCACCAGTGCCTCAGTCGGTGTTAGTATAGTGTCAGTATAGAAGTTTATACGTGCATATATCCGTGTGTTAGTATAGTGTCAGTACAGGAGTTTATACGTGCATATATCCGCGTGTTAGTATAGTGTCAGTATAGAAGTTTATACGTGCATATATCCGCGTGTTAATATAGTGTCAGTACAGGAGTTTATACGTGCATATATCCGCGTGTTAGTATAGTGTCAGTATAGAAGTTTATACGTGCATATATCCGCGTGTTAGTATAGTGTCAGTACAGGAGTTTATACGTGCATATATCCGCGTGTTAGCATAGTGTCAGTACAGGAGTTTATACGTGCATATATCCGCGTGTTAGCATAGTGTCAGTATAGGAGTTTATACGTGCATATATCCGCGTGTTAGCATAGTGTCAGTATAGAAGTTTATACGTGCATATATCCGCGTGTTAGTATAGTGTCAGTATAGAAGTTTATACGTGCATATATCCGCGTGTTAGTATAGTGTCAGTACAGGAGTTTATACGTGCATATATCCGCGTGTTAGCATAGTGTCAGTATAGAAGTTTATACGTGCATATATCCACGTGTTAGTATAGTGTCAGTATAGAAGTTTATACGTGCATATATCCGCGTGTTAGTATAGTGTCAGTACAGGAGTTTATACGTGCATATATCCGCGTGTTAGTATAGTGTCAGTACAGGAGTTTATACGTGCATATATCCGCGTGTTAGTATAGTGTCAGTACAGGAGTTTATACATGCATATATCCGCGTATTAGCATAGTATCAGTGCAGGAGTTTATACGTGTATATATCCGTGTGTTAGCATAGTGTCAGTATGGAAGTTTATACGTGCATATATCCGCGTGTTAGTATAGTGTCAGTATAGAAGTTTATACGTGCATATATCTGTGTGTTAGTATAGTGTCAGTGTAGTTTATACGTGCATATATCCGCGTGTGAGTATAGTGTCAGTATAGAAGTTTATACGTGCATATATTTGCGTGTTAGTATAGTGTCAGTATAGAAGTTTATACCTGTATATATCCATGTGTAAAATGGGGGTGGTCATGCCTTCATAGTTACTGTAAAGATTCAGTGACATCAACTATGCGAAGCACTTAGGTGCTCAATTAACTTGAGTTCCCCTCTCTTTCTAATAACCATTTAGATCTCGTAGCCTGGAAAAGTTCAAGCCTTGCCTGGCAAGAGATTCCTTCCTGGTGTTTATAGGACAGAAGTTCTTCAGGAACTGATCAGTGTCTTTCCATCATCAGCGAACATTTCCGCCCTAAGAACTGATGAAACCAATGCCTCATTTTTATTTGTCTAAAATGGTGATGGTTTTTATGAATCTCTGCAAACCGCTGTTAGCTATTATAGATGGAGAGGATCTTAACTGAATTGGTTTTATTTAGAATTAAATCATCAGTAGATGGAGGAGGCCTGTGGAGGTTGATGATTCTGTCCCCTGAGATTTCATTTGTGAAATTTTACTTTTATAGCACTAATAAGATGGAGGGAAGAGTTTAATGACTGTTGTTAACGTCGTCGCTCTGAATCTAATTAGGAACCGCAAGCATCATAATGGAAAAACAGATACTAAGGAGCAATGGAACAAATTAGCTCACTGGCATGGCAATTTAGTTGTCCCTGAAATGGATACCCACAGGGAGTAAACATCAAATCTTTGTCATGTCCAGTTTAGGAAGGGTACGGGCTTACATGTTAATTACAAAGATGTAGGTCACGGAGGATGGAATCTGGCATACCTGAATTACAGCCCCAGATGCCCAACCAGAGGAAAAAAATAGCATTTACTTAAATGGTGTAGTCACTATGTATGAAAACCTAGTATTTAAGGAAAGGAAGCCCTGGGTGGCGAATATGGTTAAGAGCTCAGTTACTAATTGAAAGATTGCCTATTGACCAAAAGGTTCAAATCCACCCAGAGGAGCCTTGGAGAAAGGCCTGGTGGTCACAACCTTGAAAACTCTATGGAGCAGCTCTACTCTGACAGACATGGGCTACCATGAGTCACAGTCAACTGGTTTGATTTATTTTAAGATATATTTTATGATCCGAATCAACTCAATGCACACTACAACAAAAACAATATGATGCAAACAGATTTCAGTAGAGCTCCTAGACTAGGAAGAAAGGCCTAGAGCTCTACTTCCAAATAGCAGCCAGTGAAAACCCAATATATCACAAGGATCCTGAATGCTGTTGGTCATGGGGATGACACAGGACCAGACAGTGTTACATTCTGTTGTTCGTGGGGTTGCCATGAGTTGGGGGCTGACTCAGCGGCAGCTAACAATAACAACTAATAATGAAGATTTGTACCTAGGTCTGTCAACCTCAAAGTTCATTCTGTGTGCTGTACCATCCAAACCAAGAAGTGCAAATTACACGAAAATGAAGAAAGAACTTGGCTCTGAGAGGAAACAACTTTGTGTTTCCACTGCCCCTTTAGGGTAGATGGGTACTATCTGTGTCCATCTGGAAAGCGTGATATTCTCTATTATTAAGTATTAGGTGATGGGAAAGGAAATGGTGAAAGTAAGATTGTAGGACACTGGGCAGGGCCACCTACAACAGCTGAGAGGAGAAGCAGGATGTTAAGTGCTCACAGTGAAGAGGAGGAGCCTACAGAGTCCGAGTGCAGAGACCTGCTCTAGGGCAGCTAGATCATTTGGTCCCAAACCAAGGGCAGGATCTGGGAAACCTCCCTTTTTATTCTTTCAACACAGAAACTGAGCACCCACTGCTTAGGTACCTAGAGCTGCCATAACAGAAATACCACAAGTGGGTGGTTTTAAAGAACACAAATATATTTTCTCACAGTTCATGTGGCTAGATGTCTAAATTAGAGGTGTGGCTCTAAGGGGAGGTCCCTCTTTGTCTATTTCAGCTTCTGGCACCAACCACTAATGCCAAAGATGAGAAAATTAAAGATTTTTACCAACTTCTGCAGTCTGAAATTGATCAAACATGCAATCAAGATACATTGATAATTATGGATGATTGGAATGCAAAAGTTGGAAACAAGGAACATCAGTAGTTGGAAAATAAGGTCTTGGTGATAGTAATGATGTTGGAGAGTGCATGATAAAATTTTGCAAGACCAAAGACTTCTTCATTGCATATACCTTTTTCACCAACATAAACAGCAAATAAACCCACGGACCTCACTATATGGAATACACAGGAATCAAATCGACTACATCTGTGGAAGGAGACAATGGAGAAGCTCAATATCATCCAGTCAGAACAAGGCCCGGGGACGACTGTGGAACAGACCATGAATTGCTGATATGCAACTTCAAGTTGAAACAAAAGAAAATTAGAACAGGTCCCCAAAAGCCAAATTCGACCTTAAGTATATCCCACCAGAATTTAGAGACCATCCCAAGAGTAGATTTGATGCACTGCACGCCACTGACCGAAGACGAGACAGGTTGTGGAAGGACATCATACATGAAGAAAGCAAAAGTCATTAAAAAGACAGAAAAGACCAAAATGGATGTCAGAAGAGACTCTAAAACTTGGTCTTGAATGTAGAGCGGCTAAAGCAAAAAGGAGAAATGATGAAATAAAAGAGCTGAACAGAAGATTTCAAAGGGCAGCTTGAGAAGACAAAATAAAGTATTATAATGAAATGTGCAAAGACCTGGAGTTAGAAAACCAACAGGGAAGAACACATTTGGCATTTCTCAAGCTGAAAGAACTGAAGAAAAAACTCAAGCCTCAAGTTGCAATATTGAAGGATTCTATAGGCAAAGTATTGAACCACGTAGGAAGCATCAAATGAAGATGGAAGGAATATACAGAGCCACTGTACCAACAAAACTGATCGACATTGAGCCATTTTAGGAGGTAGGATATGATCAAGAACCGATGGTACTGAAGGAAGAAATCCAAGCTGCACCAAAGGCATTGGCGAAAAACAGGGCACCAGGAATTGACAGAATATCAGTTGAGATGTTTCAATGAACTGGTGCATCACTGGAGGTGCTCACTCGTCTATGTCAAGAAATTTGGAAGACAGCTACCTGGCCAAAAGACTGGGAGAGATCCATGTTATTTGTGCCCATTCCAAAGATGATCCAACAGATTGTGGAAATTATCGAACAATGTCATTGATATCACACGCAAGTAATATTTTACTGAAGATCATTCAAAAGTGGTTGCAGCAGCACATTGACAGGGCACTGTCAGAAATCCAAGCCTGATTCAAAGAGGTCGTTGAATGAGGGATATCGCTACTGATGTCGGATGGATCCTGGCTGAAAGCAGAGAATACCAGAAAGATGTTTACCTGTGTTTTATTGACTATGCAAAGGCATTTGACTGTGTGGATCATAACAAGTTGTGGATAACATTGAGAGGAGTGGGAATTCTAGGACAATTAGTTGTACTCATGAGGAACCTGCATGTAGACTAAGAGGTAGTCATTTGAACAGAACAAGGGAATACTTTGTGGTTTAAAGTCAGGAAAGGTGTGCGTCAGGGTTGTATCTTTTCACCATACTTAGTCAGTCAGTATGCTGAGCAGATAATCCGAGAAGCTGGACTATATGAAGAACAAGGCATCAGGATTGGAGGAGGACTCATTAACAACCTACAGTATGTGACCTTTCTTGCTGAAAGTGAAGAGGACTTGAAGCACTTACTGTTGAAGATCAACGACTACAGCCTTCAGTATGGATTGCACCTCAATGTAAAGAAAACAAAAATCGTCACAACTGAACCAGTAAGCAACATCATGGTAAATGGAGAAAAGATTGAAGTTGTCAAGGATTTCATTGTACTTGGATCCACAATCAACGCCCACAGAAGCAGCAGTCAGGAAATCAAATGACATATCACATTGGGCAAATTTGCTTCAAAACACCTCTTTAAATAAGTGTTAAAAAGCTAAGGTGTCACTTTGGAGACTAAGGTATGCCTGACCCAAGTCAATGGTATTTTCAGTTGCCTCATATGCATACGAAAACTAGGACAATGTATAAGGAAGACCAAAGAATTGACACCTTTGAATTATGGTGTTTGTGAGCAGTATTGAATATACCGTGGACTGCCAGAAGAATGAACAAATCTGTCTTGGAAGACAGAATGCTCCTTGGAAGCATGGATGGAGAGACTTTGTCTCACATACTTCGGACATGTTATTATGAGGGACCAGTCCCTAGAAAAGGACATTATGCATAGTAGAGAGCAAAAAAGAGGGAGACCCTCAACGAGATGTATTGATGTAGTGGCTGCAACAGTGGGCTCAAGTATAACAACAATTGTGAGGATGGCGTAGGACCAGGCAGTGTTTCTTTCCATTGTACATAGGGTCACTATGGGTCCGAACTGTTAGCACCTAACAACAACATAACAACAAAGTAGCTGCCAGCAATCCTTGGCATTTCTGGGCTTGTAGATACATCTGTCTTTGTTAATCTGTCTTCCCCCTATGTGTGTGTGTGTGTCTGTAACTCAGAAGTGATTAGGTTTGGGACCCACCTAACTCTGGCATGGCCTTATTAACATAACAAGAGAAACCCCTTATTTCTAAGGAGGATCACATTCACAAGTACAGAGGCCAGGACTTCAGTACATATTATGGCGGGACACAATTCAATCCATAACACTCACCATGTGCCATACTTCCTTCTAGGCAAAGTTTCTGCTCTCACGGAGTTTGTTCTCTAGTGGGAGAGACACAAGTAAGATGTTTTCAGACAGCAGTAAGTGCCGTGAAGAAGGCATTCAGGGTGGGGGTTGCATTGAAGGTGGTCAAGAAGACCTGTCTGAGAAGTGATCTTTGAATCTGGGCAGAGCGTTCTGGTAGACAAGACAACTCCAGAGGGGAAAGGAGGAAGGGAGTGAACTTAGGGTGTTCTGGAGGTAGAAGTAGAGTCAAGATAGCTAGAAAGAGTAGTAGTAAGGCCATGCAAGAGCTTGTAGGTGGTGGCAAACAATTTGGACTTTATTCCAAGTGCAGCAAAAGCACTTTGAAGGGTTCTAACCAGGGCAGCTTTCGCACGTGTATCCTTAGAAGCAAGGAAGGCCAGACTTCAGCTAGCTTACTTTGGACATGTCATTAGGAAAGGCCAGTCACTAGAAAAAGACATCGTGTTTGGTAAAGTAGAGGGTCCACAAAAAAATGAGAGAAGCCCTCAAGGAGATGGATTAACACAATAGCTACAACAGTGGACTCAAACGTACCAGTGGTCACGAAGTCGATGCAGGACTGGGCAGCATTTCTTTCTGGTATACGTAAGGTCACCGTGAGCTGTGGCCAACTTGATGGTAACTGTCAACAGCAATAAACCAGGGCAGCAACGTGCTCTTCACGTGTTAAGATGAGTTGGGCTACTGTGGACAATGGACCATACAGGGAAGAGGAAGGCGGCTAGGGATGTCCATGCCGGCAGTGGTGTGGCTGGAACCTGGATGAGGGGGTGTGAAGTGGGCCAGTAGACAGGCAGCCAGCCATCTTCATCATCAGAGAAGCTCTAGGTTTGGATTTGGGTAAAGCTAAAGTAGTGGTTCTCGAATATTTTCATCTGCAGACCCTTTTACTCTTAAAACATTGTTGAGAAACCCAAAGAACATTTTATGTGGGTTATATCTATCAGTTTACCAAATTATAGATTAATACTGAGAAGAATGTTAAACATTTGTTAATTAACTCATTTAAACTTAGTATATGTTAACAGAAATAATACATTTAAGAAAATGTATTTCTCAAAACAAAAAAATTCAGTGAAAAGAGGCACTGTTTTTCCTTTTTGCAAATTTCTGGAAGATCTGGCGGAATAGAAGCCAGCTGGATTTCCGCACCCGCTTCTGGATTTAGTCTGTTGTGGTATCCCACATCTCATAGCCTCTGGAGAGACTGTTCATGAAAAAGGCAAATAACGTCTTTATATTACTATGAAAACAGTTTTGACCTTGAGACCTCCTGGAAGGGTCTTGGGAACCCCCAGGGGTCTGCAGACCACACTCTGAGTACCACTGCTCTAAAGAGAACCATCGTCAGTTAGCCAGGCAGAAAATGACAGTGGGATGGATTTGGGCAATTCCTGAGGGATCACTTAAGCTGTTTCCCTAGCAGGACCTTGCAGCTACTTGAAACCCCCTACTTGTATATGTATAGCTTACCAAAACCAAACCAAACCCAGTGCCGTTGAGTCGATTCCGACTCATAGCGACCCTATAGGACAGAATAGAACTGCCCCATAGAGTTTCCAAGGAGCACCTGGCAGGTTCAAACTGCCGACCCTTTGGTTAGGAGCCGTAGCACTTAACCGCTATGCCGCCAGGGTTTCCTGTGTATAGCTTATGCTGTCTTAAATTCCTATGTGCATGTGGGAGTTCAGAGTGAGGAACCAAGCTTGAGGAAGTTTTGTCTGTCATTGCACTGCTGTTAAACAGAAGCATGAGGACCCTCAAGGGGCGGTGGGGGGTGGGGAGACTGTTTCTCTTTCCATGTTACACAAGAGGACACAGAAGCATTAGCAGAAGCAGAATATTTGTTTTTTGGTTATAAATCTAATCTTTAACTCATATTTAAAGAAAAGTAACCCACTTTAACTAATGGCTAGCATTTAGCCACTGCGTACTTCAATCCCATCTGTTCAGGTGTGTATGTAGAACCTAATTACCCTATACAAGTAAAGTGAACAACGTGAAACTATTTGGGTTGTACTGGTGTTTGGCATTGTATTATTTTATCAGAAAGTTATTTTTATTTCTATGTAAAGTGTTATTTTATTCAACTAGGGCCAACTCTTTTTTTGCCATCCTTCTCCCTTCCCAGCACAAGTAAAACGTGTCATTATGTGATGACATCAATGCAAAGATGAACGACTTGTGGTCGAGTCGATTCCCGCTCATACAGACTTCATGGGTGCCAGGGTAGAACTGTGCTTCACAGGATTTTCAGTGGCTGATTTTTTGGAAGTACATCACCAGGCCTTTCTCCCAAGGTGCCTCTGGGTGGACTTGAATTGCCAGCCTTTCAGTTAGCTGCTGAGGATGTTAATAGTTTGCATCACCCAGGGGCCTCAATGCCAAGATACGGCTTACTCAATAAAAGTCACTTTACAGCCAGGACGACTGAGAAGCTCACTTTTTGTGGTGCAAGCAAAATCCACACTGCCCCCCCTTTTCACAGATTGCTTTCTGTATATATTTTTTTCTCAAATTAATATGGTTATTAATTTTATTGGGGAAAATCCAATAAGTAAAGCTTTTTGTTATTATACTCACATCAGCCTTCAATTAAGCTATGTGGTTTTTTAAGGAAAAAAGAAATATGGAAAAGCTATACAAATATTTTGTTTTTTACTGATTTAAACCAGTTTGTGACATTCATATTTCCTTAGATTTTTTTTTTTTTTAATTCTTAAAATTTGAACCATTTCTGTTAAAGATATGTGACCATTTTGATGATGATTTGGGATGAAGAGAAATCAATCTGTAAAGTCATTTTTCAAGATGTGGAATGATTTCTAATGAGTGCTTTCTACCTTGTCTGTTTTTAGGCATTCTTTCTTGTCTATGCTCTGGGATGTCTTAGCATTTACTATGAGCAGGTAAGATGTTTTATTTAGACACAAACCACTTAACATTTTCCTGATGTTAAAAGCAGTGTTATGGTGGGCATGGGTAGGGTGATGGTTGGACATAGTGAATGTCACTAAGTGTACGTGTGAAGAATGTTGAAATGGCAGGTGTTTTGTGTGTGTGTGTATTTACCGCACATTTAAAAAAAAAAAAAAAGCAATGTACGAATTCCCATATTGCTGGCATACAAATGTGCTTACTTCCGCAGAGTAAAATAGGAGTTTAATTTTTTCTCTAAGAGTTTTGGGTCCGAAATTGAGACTGTCCAGGCAAAAGCCAGCTTTTACCCTTTTAGATTGATTTCATTCCCAGAGACTAGGAGAAGAGCAATATTTTATATAATGATCAGGAAATCTTTATCAGAACAACACTGAAAATTAACAAAAAAAATAAGAGCTACCAATGTTTAGTACCTGCTGAGGGAAAGGCCACGTCTTCAGCATGGAACCTGCAGTACCTCGAATCCGTACATCCATCCACCTGGGAAGATTTTTACAGGTCAGGTAGCTGAGGCAGAGAGAAATTAATTAACTCACCCAAGGTCACACAGTTAGTATGGTTAGAAGTAATATTTAAAGCTATATCATGGTTATCCCAGTGCTTGGTTTTGTTTTTAACTTTTTTTATTACTATTGTTGTAAACATATAGAGAACACAACATTTGCCAGTTCGACATTTTTCGACTGTGCAATTCAGTAAAACCAATTATATTGATCATGTGCAACCATCACTAATAACCATTGCCAAATTTTCCATCACCATAAACAAAAACTCTATGTTACCTAAACAATGGTTCCTCCTACCCCCCCTCCCCCGCCCCTGGCAGCCACTCTTAAACTCTGATCTCTATACATTACCTAGTCTAGGTATTTCAAATTAGTGAGATCATACAATACTTGTCCTTTTGTGATTGACTGATTTCATAATGTTTTCAAAGTTCATCCGTGTTGTAAAGCCTGTGTTTGTGTTCTGTAGCCTGCTTTCTATAGAGGAAAGGTAGTCACACATGGAGTTAATTCCATTCCTTGCCTCTAGGTAGAGGAGCCAGGAGGCTGGGGCACACAGGTGGGAGGGAGACTTCTCACTGTATACTTACTGTGTTCTTGAATTTTGATCTGTGCAAGTAGAATACCTAGTCAACATAATTCTAATACAATTAAAATTAAAGAGCAAAAAGTAAGCAAAACAGTAAATAGAACAGAAAAAGTATATTGTATTCTGTTCCTGAGTATATAGTTTTATCACCCATCAAATTCTAATTACAAAAATCTTTTTCACAAGTATCTCAGTGGTTTGGGGGTGGGTATCTGGCTGACGGTGACTCCTTTTCCCAGATGGTGGCCATTCATAGTCCCACCCTGCCTCCTCTCCTGGGCCTTAGCTGGAATTTGTCAGAACATTCTGGTAACCTCCTAGCCACTACATAGAAACCCTAACATGTGAAAAATGTTGGGCTATCCGTATTGGAAATGTAGCCAGAATTCTCTCTGAGACGGTTGCTTGTTGGGGGGGCGGGGGTTGAGTGTTACTTGCAGGGGTATTTGGAGAATCCGCATATGCATGGAGTTCCCACCTAAGGAGCAATTGCAAAGAAAACACAAAAAACAACTCCCAACTGTGCTACGGTGAACTTTAGGTTAAGCCAAACTGAGCAAATCCCACCGAGCGATAGATTCTGACTGTTTTTCTAAGAGCTGAAACGAAGCAAACACTTTCAGAAACATACCTGGTTTGTTTTGTTGTTCTGTTTTATTTTTTTTATATATGTCAGAATGTTCTCTGAACCAAACCATTCTCAGTCTCTGTAAGTCCTTCGTTAAAAACAACATTCTCTTTAAGTAGATGAATTATTAATTCGTGCCACCTGATAACAGATTCTCTCCTTTCGAAGACTAGATGGAGCATCTTATAGAGTGGTGGGAACTTTTACAAAATGATTGCTGGTTTTTCTGAGCATAGCCTGACCTCCAGAAGCTACTTGTTGGGGATCTGTGGAGTCTTTGGAACATGCTGCCCCTCAGCTGTGGTGAACTGCTTACACTGAACACCCTGGCACATACCAGCTCCTCTGCCTAGAATATTCTTTTGCACCCCAACGACACTCACCTCCTCCAAGACCCTGCACCACCACCCCTTCCACTGAGCTATACTTCTTTCTCATTCCCAAATGTTGCTTTCTTGGGGAAGCCTTTCTAAGTTCTCTCAAGCAGTGCTGAGAGAAATATAAGGGGAGCCACATGTATAATTTTATATTTTCTGGTAACCACATTAGAAAGATTTTAAAAAAACAGATGAAATTAATTTTAATAATATAACCCAACATATCCAAAATTATTGACATATTTTACATTCTTCTTTTCATACTAAGTCTTTGAAATTGAGTGTGTAATTCAGGCTTCCAGCACATCTTGGTTCAGACAGCCTCATGGGCCAGGTGGCTGCCACATTGGACAGTACAGGGCCAGCTCTTCTAGTTAAACCTCTCCCTTCCGGGAACCATGCTTGTTTTATATTGACTGTTATACCACCATGTCTAATATAGCTGTTGATTCACCGGCCAAATGATTAGGGAATAAACCTATAATAATGCCTTTTTAAAAATTTGTTTAATAATAAAACATTTCCCCACTCAACATTTTTTACATGTCCATTTCCAAATTATTCCCCCACCGTAAATAGAAGCTCAGACCGCCTTAAGCAATGATTCCCCATACCTCTCCCTCTCACCCCAGGTAACCACTAATAAGCTTTGGCATCTGTATATTTGTCTACTACATATAAGTGGGACCGTTACAATATTTGTCCTTTGTGTCTAACGTGTTTCACTGAACATAACGTTTTCAAGGCCCATCCATGTTGTAGTGTGTGTCAGGACTTCATTTTTCTTTATGGCTGAGTAGTATTCCATTGTATGTATATACCACAATTTGTTTATCCATTCATCTGTTGATGGACATTTAAGTTGTCTCCACCTTTTGGCTATTGTGAATAATGCTGCAATGAACTTTTTTTTTTTTTAATAACTTTAGGAGCCTCTAACGATAGTGAAGCTCTGGAAGGCTTTCACTGTAGTTCAGCCCTCATTCAGGACCACGTACATGGCCTACCATTACTTTCGAAGCAAGGGCTGGGTACCCAAAGTGGGACTCAAGTATGGAACAGACCTATGTAAGTAACTCTTGGCTTGTTGGACCTGAAAACAAGGGTTTGTATCAGATGCTGGGGTGAAATTGAATTGGTTATATGTACTGTTGCAGCTCCTTTTTAAGAAAGGTTCTTCTCTCTGGCTAAGATAAGAATATTGGATATATGGATTGAGGTCAAGAGGTAGTCCACAAGGACAGAAAAGTCAATCTACTGAGAATCCTCTAAGTCGAAGCTTGCAGCCCCAAATCAGGTTTATCCTCTTGTTTGCTTTATAACCTTAGGAAAGAGTTCTACCCCGTACCCCCAGACTCATTAGCTATATGATTTAGGGCCGTCCCTTATTCTCTAGGCCTTAGTGGCCTCATCTGACAAGTGAGAATAATAATAATAAACTGTAATAACAGTCAGGCTGTCCTTTATGGAGCACTTACCATGTGCTAAGCATTGTATTGAGTGTTTTACATTCGTTGTCTCATTTAACCCTTATAGCAGTACTTTTGTTGGGTACCCTTAGTAGACTCTCTGTTCTGATAGGAAGACCACAGTTTTGAGAGAATGGGTCGTTTGCCTGTGATAGTCTCCAAGGCCAGTAACTTCCAGAGCTGGGCTTTGAATCACAGAGCTTGTGTTCTTAGAAACTTTTCTTTGGTACTGCCACCCCGATCTCATTTGCTTAAAGTGGGAAGTCTGGGCCAGACGATCTCCTCATTCAGCAAGTAATTCCTGAAGGTTCACTATGGGCAGGTCCTGTTGTAGGTGCCAAGAATACAGAAGTGAACAAGACAAAAAGCTGCTTTCATGGGGTTTACATCTGATGGGGGAGACAAACAAATAAATATGTAATGTAGTTTCAGGGACTGATAGATGCTATAAGAAAAATAAAGCAGGGTAAAGGATAGAGAAAGTTCCCAGATGATGCAAATGGTTAACTCTTAGCTGCTAACTGAAAGGCTGGAGGTTCGAGTCTACCCTGAGGTACCTCCAAAGAAAGGTCTGACAATCTACTTCTGAGAGTCAGCCATTGAAGACCCTGTGGAACACAGTTCTACTCTGACACACCTGGGGTCTCCATGCGTCGGAATTGACTTGAAGGCAACTGCTTAATGGTGATAGTGAGTGAAGGGAGTTAGTTAGAAACGGACTCTGAAAAGGGTGGTATTTTAGCCCAGACGTGAATACAGTGAGGGAGCAAGGCACATGAGAATCTGGGGAAGAACATGGCAGCTCAATGAACAGTAAGCACCAAGGCCCTGAGGCAGGAGTCAGCTCATCAAGTTTCAGGAACAGCATGAGGACAAGTGTGGCTGGAACTGAGAGATCCAGGGAATATGGTGTGAGGCAATGTCTGAGAGCTGGTCGGAGGTTCTGTCATGCAGGGCAGGGCAAAGTCACAGGTGTTGCTCTGGTGATAGGAAGTCTTGGGAAGATTTTGAGCAGAGGAGTAGTGTGAAATGACCTAATTTTACAGGACCTTCTGCCTGCTGTCTTATTGATAGACTGAAGGGGCCCTCTTAGTGACCTAATGCTGCTATAACAGCAATATCACAGGTGGCTTTAAGGAACAGTAATTTATTTCCTCACTCTTCAGGCGGCTAGAAGTCCAAGTTCCAGGTGTGGCTCTAGGTGGAAGCTATTTTTTGTCTATTTTAGCTTCTCTTGTTGTTGTTGGTTGCCATCAAGTTGATTCTGATTCATGGCAATCCCATGTGCGCAGAGTAGAACTGCTCCATAAGGTTTTCAAAGCTATGACCTTTTGGAAGCAGATTGTCAGGCCTTACTTCCAAAGCACTCCTGGGTGAGTTTGAACCACCGACCTTTCAGCTAATAGCCCAGCACTTAACCTTTTCTGCCACCCAAGGGCTTCTGTTTCAGCTTCTAGTAGCCAGCAATCCTTGGAGTTCTGGGCTTGTAGATTCATCTGCCTGCATCTCAGACAGCATCTTTCTTCCTTGTATGCACTCATATCTCTGAGTCTGTGCTGTCGTTTATATCACCCAAAAGTGATGAGGTTTAGGGCCCACCGTACACTGACCTGGCCTCATTGACATAACAAAGAAAACCTGTTTCTAAATGGAATTACGTCCACAGGTATAGAAGTTAGGATTCCAATGCATACTTTGGGGGGACACAGTTCAGTCCATAACGGGGGCAAAGATGGAAGCAGAGAGACTTGTTAGGAAGCTGTTGGAGGAGTAATCCTGGAAAGGTTTGATGGTGGCTTGAATCAAGGTGGTAGCAGTGTGTCACAGTTGTTAGTTGCTGTCGAGTTGGTTCCTACTCATGGCGACCTTAGGTATTACAGAGCAAAATGTCGTCCGGTCCTGTGCCATCTTCATCATCGCTAGTGTGTTTGAGTCCATTGTTGTGGCTATTGTGTCAATCCCTCTCATTGAGGGTTTCTCTCACCTTCGCTGACCCTTGATGTTACCAACCATGATGTCCTTTTCTAGCAGTTGGGCTTTTCCTGAGGACATGTTCAAAGTAAGTGAGCCAAAGTCTCACCATCCTTGCTTCTAAAGAGTATTCTGGTTTTATTTCTTCTAAGATTAGCAGTGTAACCAGTGGGGAGTGTGTATTCTGGTTATACTTTGAAGATGGGACAGCGCAGACTTGCTGGTGACTTGTACGTGGGATTTGAGGGTAACAGAAGGATCAGGGATAAGTCCTAGTTGTTTGTCTTCCTGTCTTGAACATACTGAGTCAAGTGAAGATATTGAGAAGGTAAATAGAGAATTCTGGAGCACAAGAGAGCCCTGAGATACAAAATCGGGAGTTGTCATTGTATAAGTGGAGTTGACAGCCACAGGCCTGAATAAAATCACCTTGGAGTAAGCATAGATCTTTGGAATCCCTTCCAGCTCTAGGATAAGGACTTTGCTAAGTCATTGAAATGATTTCCACATCTGTCAAGTGAGGCTGCTTTCTGGGGACTATTCACAATTGTTAGAGTCAAACAAAAATTTCATGGTATTTGAGAAGACCTCATAAGAAGTCTTGGCCCTTAAGTTCTCTTAAGCTGTCACATAATTGTTCCATGTATGTCCAGCCTTTTGAAATACCAAAAGAAAGTCTGCTCAGTCTTTAAACTCTTTAAATGCTTTCCAATAGAGTGTTCTTAACTTGGAATCCCAGGGTGGTCTTCAGGAGCCCTAGAATCCCCTGAAATTTTATGCAAAATGTTGTGTTTTTACATCAGTGCATTTTTCTGGTCCAAGAGTCTGTAGCTTTCACTAGATTCTCAAAGGGGGCAAGCGATCCAAAATAAGGGGTGAGGATCGGCCATTCTGCAGCATAAAGGGTTCCTTTTGGTTTCTTCCGTGCCTGAGTTTCAGGTGCAGATACCCTACCCTGGGGTCACCACACAAACCAGCGGCATTAGCTTGAGATTACCGTGCTGGGTTTCCAGATAACCAGGTTGGCCGTGGGTCAGGTTGTTTAAGTAAGTGATGAGCCTGTTTCATTTCTCTTTATTGGCTTCCCGCCCTGCTCTCCTTTTCATGTTACTGTAAGAATAGCCGCTTGGTGTTAATGCTTGGCAGGTCTTCTCCAGTGCTCTCACATAGGGGTGAAACCAGAGTACAGTTTCCCAGTTGACAAGACTCTGATGATGCATTAAGATGGCGGCATGGGGTAACTGAAAGAGAGCTCTTTGGGTTCACAGCCCGCTCTACCTCTTACTGCCTGCATGACCTCAACAAGCTATTTGATCTCTCCAAGCCTTCTCTTATAGATTGAATTGTGTTCCCCCAAAATTGTGTCAATTTGGCTAGGCCACAGTTCCCAGGATTTTGTGATTGTCTACCATTTTGTGATCTGATGTGGGATTATTCTATGCTCTGCTAACCTCTATGATGTTAATGAGGCAGAATTAGAGGCAGTTATGTTAATGAGGCAGGACTCAAGCTACAGGATTGGGTTGTATCTTGAGTCAGTCTCTTTTGAGATATAAAAAAGAATCTAGCAGAGAAGAGAGGGACCTCATTACCACCAAGCAAGAAGAGCCGGGAACAGGGTGCGTCCTTTGGACCTGGGCTCTCTGCACTGAGAAGCTCCTAGACCAAGGGAAGATTGATAATACGGACCTTCCCCCAGAGGCAACAGAGAGAGAAAGCCTTCCCTGGAGCTGGTACCCCAAATTTGGACTTCTAGCCTCCTAAACTATGAAAGGATAAACTTCTCTTTGTTCAAGCCATCCTCTTGTGGTATTTCTGTTATAGCAGAACTAGATAACTAAGACACCTTTATTTGCTAACCATATAATATGAACAACAACGTCTTTTTAAACCAACCGTGAGAAATAAATGAGAGGATAATATGCTTAGAAGTCACTCAATAAAGGCATCTTTTCCCTACAACTTTTCATTTTCTGTGGTCAAGCCATATTTGTGGATAAGTAGGGAGAACTTATTAATTTAAAAATAAACTGTCCTATAAGGAAGGATGAATGGGCAGATGGACAGATAGATAGAAGAATGGGTGAGTGGGGGGATGGATGGATGGATGGGACGGGTGGGTGGGTGAACAGACAGATGGAAGAATGGGTGAGTGGGAGGAGATGGATGGATGGATGGGTGGGTGGATGAACAGACAGATGGAAGAATGGGTGAGTGGGGGGATGGATGGATGGATGGACGGGTAGGTGGATGAACAGACAGATGGAAGAATGAGTAGATGGATGAGGAGATTTGAAGGGAAGGGGAGGGAGAGTGGGAGGAAGGAAAAGAAGTAAACTGTGTATTTCACAACTCCCTAGAGGTCTTGGCCCCAGTTGAAGTATATCATCTATTTCTAGTCATTTGTATAATTAGCATGAGACCAGGTCTCCAATGTAAGCGTGGGGTTAAGACTGGCCCAGCGGCAACATTTAGGGTGTCTTCACATTGCCTGCTTTGGCAAAGTTCAGGAAAAATGTTAGCCTGAGAAACGAAGATCAGCTTCCTAAACTTTACCTCTTCCCCAGACTTGGCTGCATGGTGCTTGCTGATTTTTTTTAAATATTATCTTAATTTTGAAGGCCAGTGACCTAATCACATGTACCCCAGAACTGCCAACACAGGTTAAACCCAGGACAGCCTCTCTTAATCATTTCTCCTTACAGAAGTAATGACTCCAGATAAAGGGCCATTATGAAAGTCACATCTTATCAAGAAAGCGCTTCCCTTGAATAAACTTTGTCAGTCAAATTTTATTCCAGGAGCAGTACTTGGAAAAAGTGACATGGAATCAAAATCAAGTGCACTTGCCAAGCTAGGTGATCTTGATCACCTACTTTGAAAGCTAGACTAGCAGCCAGGAGGGAGCCCTACCTCGTATTCTCCACTCACAAGTTTGCATGGCTACCCAGCTCCTATGTCGAGCCAGGTGCCTTGCCCAGGTGCTTTTCTTCTCTTGCCTCATGTGATCTTCACACTGCTAGGAGGCAGGTAGTATTAGCCTCATGTTATAGCTGCAGAAATTGAGGCTTAGAAAAGGTTAGGTAAGTTACCTAACCATCACCCATATGTCAGTTTGTCATACTTGGGTGGCTTACATGTTGCTGTGATGCTGGAAACTATGCCACTGGTATTTCAAATACCAGCAGGGTCACCCATGGTAGATAGGTTTCAGCAGAGCTTCCAGACTAAGACAGACTAGAATGAATAGCCTGACAATCTACTTCCAGAAATTAGCCAATGAAAACCCAGTGGATCACAGCAGAATATTATCTGATACAGATGAGGCCCCTAGGTTGGAAGGCATTCAAAATACACAGCGGCTGCAACAGTAGATTCAGACATGAAAATGATCATGAAGATGGTGCAGGACTGGGCAGTGTTTCATTCTGTTGTACATGGGGTCGCCATGAGTTGGAGCTGACTCAACAACTAATAGCAAGTTGCATATTGTCACACACAACTAGGGCGTCTGGGCCCAAAGCTCGAAGTGCTCTCCACTACACCTGACTAGTATTGCTAGCCAAGAAGCTAAAAACCAATTTGGGATTTGTATTTTTATCTTAAGCAGGCAATTTGGTTGAATTAATTTGGTTTGGCTGAAAGGTCTAGTCACTCCTATGCCTCTTTTCCACCCCACTCCAGTTTTTGTGAGTTCTCAGCTCCCTGCAAATTAGAAGTCTCAAAACAGAAGTGGAATGACAGAAGCCATTTGAAGCCCACAGAGTTACAGGATTTCTGGAGTAGAAAGGCACCCTTACCAGTCCTAACATCCAGCCCCGAGTCTGAGAGCTGGTTCTGACACCAGGGGAGACAGCAGTGCAGCTCCGTGTCCACCTTAGAGTAAATGGGATGTGTCTTCCTTCCAACTTCCTCTTTGGTTTTGTCCTAAACCACCTCTTGGCTTACTTTTCTAGTCAAACCTTTTAACTGTTTTTGTTAACATTTCCCACATTTGCACACATGCTACACTCCACCCATAAGGACTTGTGCAAGCAGCTCCTGAGAATAGGGACAGCCTCCTATATAACTGTAATATCATATAATACCTAAGAGAATGAAAATTAATTCAGTTAAGATCATCCAAATATGCAGTCCATATTTAAATCTTCCCATCTTTCCCCAAAATGTTTTTTGTAGCTATTTGTTTTTTTATTTTGAAGTTTTTTTCTGGATACATGTTGCAGTCGAGGTCGATTGATCACATTTAGTTGTTATGTATCTCTTTTAGTTTCCTAGGGCTGCCCTGATACATTACCATGAACTTGGTGGCTTAAAGCAGCAGAAATATGTTCTCTCACAGTTCTGAAGGCCAGAAATCCAAAATCCAGGTGTTGGCTGGGCTGCTCCCTCTGAAAGCCCTCAGGGAGAATCCGTTCCTAGTCTTTTCTAGCTCATGATGGCCCCGGGTGTTCCTTGGTTTGTGGCCATATAAAATGATGGTGTCAGACCTTGTCTAACTTCAGGGGGGATAATGCGAGTCAAGATCAGCCCCAGGCTGATCTCTATGAGGTAGAGGTCAGACAACCGCCACTCTCCAAACTTTTTACCAATTCTGACATCAGCCGTCCCTCCCACAGCATTCTCTACTTCTGCTTCAAACAGCTACTGGGTTTGATAATTCTGTGTGGCAATGGCCACACAGAATTCAGACCATACTTACAGCTAAGTTGTTTATTAAGGAACAGGGTACAACTTGGGATTAGATCAACAGGCTACAACTCAGAAATCAGGATCAGGGAGCATGTCGGCAAAGTCTCCCTTCTTCAGTGCAGGATAGCTCCTTCAAGCCTCCTGTCTCAGGACAGGCTCCTTTCGGCCCCCTCAGGACAGGCTGCTCTTGGCCCTGCCATCTGCTGCCGCCAGCTCTGCTGCTGGGCCCCTTCTGGACCTGTCGCCATCTCCAGTGTTATAGCTCTTGACCCGTGTGCCTTAGTTATCAAATGCTGCTATAACAGAAATACCACAGGTGAATGGTTTGAACAAAGACAAATTTATTCTCTCACGGTCTAGGATCCTCAAAGTCCAAATTCAGGGTGCCAGCTCCAGGAGAAAGCTTTCTCTCTCTCTTTCAGCTGTGGGGAAAGGTGCTTATCATCAATCTTCCCCAGTCAAGGAGCTTCTCAGTGCAGGGATCCCAGGTCCAAAGGATGTGCTATTCTCCTGGCTCTTGTTCCTTGGTGGTATGAGGTACCCATGTCTCTCTGCTTGCTTCTCTTATATCTCAAAAAAATTGACTTAGGATACATCCTAGCCAAGTTGGCACATATTTTGAAGGGACACAATCCGATCCATGATATTCTACCCTTTGGCCCCCGCAAAGTTCATGTCCTTGCCATGTGTAAAACATAATCACCCCATCATATACCAAAAGTCTTAAATCAACTTCAAGTCCAAAATCCAAAAATTCCTCTTTACCTATGTAATCTAGAATACAAGTTATCTGCTTCCAAATTATGTTCGTGGAACGGGTACAAGGTAGATATTTCCATTACAAATGGGAGAAATTGGAGGGAAAGAAGGGATAACAGGCACCAAGCAAGTCAACAGAACACATTACATTAGCCCTCAAGGCTTGAAAATAATCCTCTGTTCTCTGAGACCATTTAGGCAATCGTCCTGCCCTCCAGACTCTACGAGTCAGCCACACTGTCCAGATTCTGTGTGAAAGCCCCTTGATCCTGGGCTTCAGCTCCAACTTGCTGGCCCACTAGAGTGGCAACTCCGCTCCCTCAAATTTGGGCAGCCCCATTCTCCTAGTCCTTCTGAGTGTCAGCTCCACCCTTTGAAACTGAGGCAGCTCTGCTTCCTGTGTTCATCTCTTCAGCTTCTGCTTACTGGTTCCTTGGCCTCTCGGCCCCTCAGGCCTCACCACCTGCCTTCCTCAGGCAAGTGTTCCACAGCTCTTTAGCTCCACCGATAAGTGCCTGGAGGTACCCGACTCTGCCAGTAAACTTGAGCCCGAAGGCACTCAGCTCTCTTGCTCCACAAGTCGGCAAGCCTAGCTCCACCAGTAAATGCCCAAAGGCACCCCACTCCACTGGGAAGCCTGTGCAAAGGCAGTCAGCTCTCTCACTCCGTGGGACAGCTCTAGTGCCATCTCACACTGGTCTCCAGGTTCTGCTGCTTCTTGCCATCTGTGACATCTCCAGTGTAACAGCTTTCCCCACTTCCTTCTGAGTCCTCACCAGAATTGTCTTTGACATCCATAATTCCACCAATAGTTTTCTTCAAGGCAATCTTAAAACTCTTCCATCCTCTACCTGTTCAGTTTCAAAACTGCTTCTACATATTTAGATACCTGTTAGAGCAGCACCTCACTCTCCCAGTACCAAATTCTGTCTTAGTTATCTAGTGCTGCTATAACAGAAGTACCCCAGGTGGATGACTTGAACAAAGAAAAATTTATTCTTTCACAGTCTAGGAGGCTTGAAGTTCAAATTCAGGGTGCCAGCTCCAGAGGAAGGCTTTTTCTCTTTCTGTCGGCTCTGTGGGAAGGTCCTTGTCATCAATCTTTCCCTGGTCTAGGAGCTTCTCAGCACAGGGACCCTGGGTCCAAAGGATGTGCTATTCTCCTGGCTCTTGTTTCTTGGTGGTATGAGGTCCCCATGTCTCTCTGTTCACTTCTTTCTTTTATGTCTCGAAAGAGATTGACTTAAAACGCAGCCTGATCTTGTAGATTGAGTCCTGCTTCATTAACATAACTGCCTCTAATCCCGCTTCATTGACATTATAGAAGTAGGATTTACAACACATAGGAAAATCACATCAGATGACAGAATGATGGGCAGTCACACGATACTGGGAATCATGGCCTAGCCAAGTGGATACGCATTTGGGGGACACAGTCCAATCCATGACACCATGTTACAGCTCCTTTAGAAGATTCCTTGCCTCTTCTTTCTGTGCTTCTACCCTCTTCCTTCTTCTTTCTCCTTCTTCCTGCTGCTGCTTTTCCTGCTCTTACTGTCCAAAAACCCCTGTGGGGTTGGCTGCTTATATACGCAACTCCTTGTAAATTGTAAGACATGGCCCCTCCCAGTGGAGGGGAGGGGAGACCACAAACCGACCAATCCCTTCCCGATGGGCCACAGACACTTCATTTGCATAGTCTATTGATCAGTCTCCTGCAAGATGTGTACAATTACAGGGCTGGCTACAGCCCAGGACCAGACAAAAAATATCAAACCAAGTTGTTCACAGCTTACTCAGGAAATGCAACAAACCCCCTGGGGTAGAAAACTAGAGTTCAGGGGAAAAATCTCTCAAACTGTTTCTCCAAAGAATCAAGGGAAAAGGCCTCCTTAAGGAACTCTTTTCACTACACGGGCACAGTACATCGTTGCTCTCTGCCTCCCTGGTCACATTGCTGCCACCCCCTTTTTTTTTTTTAATTCTTGAAATTCTCCTCCTCTTTTGTCTTCTTAAATTCCCCTCTGTTGTTCTCTTTATAAGGATCCAGGATGATCTCATCTCACAGTCCTTAATCACATCTGCAAAGATCCTTTTCCCAAATAAGGTCACATTCACAGGTTCCAGGATAGCACGGGCATATCTGGGGGAACACCACTCGACAGACGGAAGTCTCTTTTACTCTGAAATTACCCCACCACCACCACCTTCTTTTTTGTCTGTTTTTTATGACATTGACTTTTTTGAAGAGTCTTGTAAGGTGCCCCACATTCTGGGTATGTCTGGTTTTCTCATCGTTAGACTCACGTTCATCTTCTCCCGGCACTCACAGGTGATAGGAGAACTCATCAGACCACACTGGGAGGACATGGTATCAGGACATCCTACTGCTAGTGAAGCTGAGTTCGATCACTTGGCTAAGGTGACCATTGTCCGATGTCCATTGTAAAATTATATTTTTCCTTTTGAAATTTATAGGGTGATACTTTCAAACTGTATGCATATCTGGTTCCCCACCATGATGATTGCTGCCTGAATGAATGATCACCATTTTCTAATTCTGTCATCCGTCTACAACTCTTAGCTGACATTGATTTGTAAGGAAGAGCTTTCCTCTTTCTCCCCCCTGTACTTTCAAACTTTATTTTTTAAATGTGCAATACTTCTCAGACTTCTGAAGCATTCATCTTTCTACTTGGGAGGCATTTTTGTTAAAAAAAAAAAAAAAAATTTTTTTTTTTTTTTTCATTTTTCCCTCCGGGTACATATCATCATTGTAATTACTATTATTATGGATAACTTTTTTGAGCACTTACTGTATGTGAGACACTATGCCAAGACTTCTACATAATAAAGAAATTGAAGCGCAGAAAGTTATTACATGGTCTTGGCACTGCTGAGATTTCAGCTCAGGTCTGTCTGATGCCAGCGTTCATGCTTTTAACTCCTAAGCTATACCACCCTCGATTTGTTGTTGTTGTTAGCTGCCATTGAATCAGCAGTTGGCTCCGACTCATGGCGACCTTGTGTATAACAGAACAAGACATTGCTCGGTCTTGTGCCATCCTCACGATTGTTAGTATGCTCTCGAGACCATTGTTGCGGCTGTTGTGTCAGCCCATCTCATTGAGGGTTTCCTTGGTGATCTTCTACCAACCATGATGTCTTTTTCTAGCATAATTAATCAGAAATGACCTGGCTTTGTGTATATGGGCTGCTTTCAAACTGAGCAAATATTCCAAGAGTATATTATATTAAAGATGTGTAATTTGATCATACATAGTAGCATTTTGGGGCTAGAAAAGAACTTAATTTTCCCTGATGTCTTCATTTTATCCTTTTGGAAACTGAGGTTCAGAGAAGTTAGTAACTTGCCTGAAGTCACACAGCTAAGAGCTGCAGAGATTAGATGGGAAACAACACTCCTGAGTTTCATTTTCATTCCCCACTATGATTCCTTCCACTGCGTTGCATCTCAGAAAATTGAGTATATGTATGTTTGCGTGTTTATTTACATTTGTTCCCTTATGCAGTGAATTTGAGCTGACTTGCCAAGTAGCTTAAATACAATTTAAATAGGAAATGTAGCAATAAAAAGGAGAAGTGACCGTGGAAAACATAGCCTAGAAAAACAAGACTAGGTGAAGGGTTCCAGTGTCGTTCATGAGGTCCTCTGCAGCACTAAACTCATGCTACGCATTTGACTCAGAGCTGCATTTGATACGCATTTGACTCAGAGCTGCATTTGACTCAGAGCTTCGTGAGCCAAAAGGGAAAAGCTTGATGAGTTACAGGATTGATTATTCCTAAAAAGAAACAGTATATCAATTCTTCAAAAGAAACAAAGCTTTTCCTGAACTCTCCTGCCTGGGCTTTTTGCAGATGGGATAGCTAAGAGCTTACTATGTAATTGTGTGTTAGTTAGGGATATGCTAGCTGTAGTTACAGGTAATCCCCAAAATATCAGATAAGGTTTAACATAGTAGGGGTCCACTTTTGTTCACACGAAGTCCAAAATATGTGTCTCTGGGGACCAGGCCTTCTCCAAAAGGTGCCTCAGGAGCCTGGGCTGCTTTTCCTGGCTCTACAGTGTTCCACACGGGACTTCCTGGTTCACCCTCGAAAAGGAGCGAGCACAGGCTTTGCACATGGGAGAGTTCTACGGGCCAACATGGAAGTGACACATGGCACTACTGCCCATTGCACTGGCTAGAACCCAGACACATGCCAAGCCCAACTTCTCAGTAGACTGGAAACAGAATCTAGCCACATGCCCTGGAGGAGGAAGAAAGGGGTTTGGTGAGGGGCTAACCATTCCCTGCACAAATCAGGTGCCTCCAAAGGGTTCCCTGGAGAGCACGGATGGTGCAAATGGTTAACGTGCTCAGCTGCTAACTGAAAGGTCGCAGTTCTGGAAAATAAACCATTGAAAACCCTGTGGAGCACAGTTCTACTCTGACACATGTGGGGTTGCCATGAACTGGAGTCGACTGAACAGCAACTGGTATGATAGGTATGTAAAGGCTCCCAAGCATAGCACCAGATCCCACATGGCAGATTCTCGCCCCAGGCTCCTTCCGCAAGTGGCTCTTCCTGACTCCATAGAGGGCACTTCTCCTCTGTCAGAGGGCAGACTGATCCTGAATGGCACGTATGGTTCTATGATTTTTTTCCCACTTGACTTTGCATTTCTTAAAAATAGGCATGAGCCTTGTTCGTCTCTAGCACAAACACCTATCCCAGTACCCGGCCATAGTAGCCACCCAGACACTTTAAATTACATTAATTTGAAATGAGTAACAAAAATATTGCCCCGCATTATCTTTACGCTCTCACTCTGGATAGTATAACAAAGGAGGCGAGACAGGAATCCTTGTACTTGACTTTGGAATTCCTTGGTGGGGTGGAGGCAGGAGTGGGGTTATGGTTTTAGCAACAGATTTGCTTTACTAATTGAACTTTGCTTCTGGGGAAAAGAACAGTTTGAGTTTTAAAAATAAACCAGATTCCCAAAGCCAACTCTTCAGACAGGGATTGGACTGGACAGTGGGTTGGAGAGGGATGCTGGTGAGGAGTGAGCTTCTTGGATCAGGTGGACACTTGAGACTAGGTTGGCATCTCCTGCCTGGAGGGGAGATGAGAGGGTGAAGGGGGTTAGAAGCTGGCGAAAAGCACATGAAAAGAGAGAGTAGAGGGAGAGAGCAGGCTGTCTCATTAGGGGGAAAGTAATTGGGAGTGTGTAGCAAGGTGTATATGGTTTTTGTGTGAGAGACTGTCTTGATTTGTAAACTTTCACTTAAAGCACAATAAAAATTAAATCAATAAATCACAAAGCATATTGCAGAGTATCCACATACAAAGGGTGTTTGCCTCCCTTTGGAGAAGGAAAAAATAAATATTGTAAGCTTTTGATTTCAGTGACACATTTTCTTTTCTTTCTTTCTTTTTTTTTTTGCAGTGCTGTATCGGAAAGGCCCTCCATTTTACCATGCAAGGTTTGAAGCGATTTTTAAATCATGGCTTAAAGGGACAGAAGGAACTTTATGGCCTTTAATTTTATTGTCAGTGTCATAGAAACGAAATAATGTTCCTCTTGGCTTGATTGGGATAGGTACTCAATGCCTGTTATATATAAGACAATATGTAGGTTATGATATGTGTTTTAGTATTAAACATTGAGTAGATTACTGTGTGGAGCCCTGGTGGCACAATGGTTAAGAGCTGAGCTGCTAACCCACAGGTTGCAGTGCACATCCACCAGCCACTACTTGGAAGCCTTATGTGACAGTTCTACTCTGTCCTATAGGGTCGCTATGAGTCAGACTCAACTTGATGGCAGTGGGTTTTTGGTTAGATTACTACATAGTAATTGTTCACCTTAATATCAGTGAGCACTAGTTCCTAAGAGTGGGTGAATTTATAGCTGTCATGTTGGGGAAAATATTTATGTTCCTTTCCTGAAGTAAGTGTTGAAATCAGCCTGAAAGTTTATAACTTAAAGTGTAAGTTTTTCATTAATATTTTCTCAGTGGTAATCTAGGGGAATTTAGGAACAGATGATGTAAATTTTATTTTCTGTATCTTTGTTCTTGGTAGAACAAACAATATTCTCTTCTAAATGGGTTGACTTCATGCTTTTTATTTTTAAACTGCCCCTTTATGTGTTTTCCAGTTATTCCGTTATTATCGAGTTACTTGACGACCGATATGAAGGATCTCTTCGTAGACCTTTCAGTTGGAAGTCGCTGGCTGCCCTAAGCAGAGTTTCAGTCAATGTCTCTAAGGTAACAGAGCATCAGCTTTGGCATTCAAGTGTCACTAAGTGCCAGGGGGTTTTGTTTGTTTTAATGTGGCAGGATCAAAAAAGTCATTTGCGGACTTCTCTGACAGGGAACACAACAGAGAACCCCTGAGGGAGCAGGAGAACAGTGGGATAAAGACCTCAAATTCTCATAAAGAGACCAGACTTACTGGTCTGACTGAGACTGGAGGGACCCTGGAGGTCATGGTCCCCAGACCTTCTGTTAGCCCAAGACAGGAACCATTCCCAAAGCCAACTCCAGACAGGGGTTGGACTGGACTATAAGACAGAAAATGATACTGGTGAGGAGTGAGCTTCTTGGCTCAAGTAGACACATGAGACTATGTGGGCAACTCTGGTCTGGAGGGGAGATGTGAAGGCAGAGGGGGACAGGAGCTGGTTGAATGGACATGGGGAACACAGGGTGGAGAGGAGGAGTGTTGTATCTCATTAGCGGGGAGCAGCTAGGAGTACATAGCAAGGTGTGTACAAGTTTTTGTATGAGAGACTGACTTGATTTGTGAACTTTCACTTAAGGCACAATAAATTAAAAAAAAAAAAAAAAGTAATTTGTAGAAACTTAGTAGTGTTCCTGCCAGTGAAGTTCTGGAAGTATTGGGGTCTTTTGAATCCCGCCTATTGGGCTACAAGTTCTCCTGCCTCTTGCTGTACTTCATTGTTCCCTTCCACCCACCGGCGTGTGCTAAGCTGCAGGTATTTGGCTTTGGAGTTTCTTCTCTAGCGTTTCTTTACTGCAGGTTTTCTGTGGCAGTTTGCAAGCAGAGCCAGCACACGCTCAAACATGCACTCATACACACATTCACGAAGGGACAAAACCCAGGCACGTTTCTTTACAGGGTTTGCAGATCCCATGAAGAGAGAGGAAGGGAATTAATATCACTGCTGAACACTTTACGTGTGTTCTCTCACTGGAGCCTTACACCACCAGTTGCCGTGAAGTCGACTCTGACCCGTGGCAGCCCCGTGCGTGTCAGAGGAGAACTGCGCCTCATGGGGTTTTCCGTGGCTGAATTTTGGAAGCAGACCACCAGGCCTTTCTTCTTAGGAGCCTCTGGATGGACGAGAACCACCAACCTTTCGGTTAGCAGCTGAGTGCGTTAATCGTTCGTACCGCCCAGGAGTTTTGAACCTTATAGCCACCCTGTTATTATCGCTGTCCTAAGGATGAGAACTCGAAGGGCCATAGGTGTTGAGTGACTGACTCAGACCCCGCAGCTCACATGCAGAACTGGGACTGAAACCCAGGTCCAGCCGATCTTGCTTTATTACAGCCTGCTGCCATCAAGGAGAAGAGGGGATTCCATCCTGTACCAGGACTGTTAAGAATAAAAGCTTGATATGTTCTCTGTAGGTCAATAATTTGCTAACTGTAAACAGATGACGGGTCCTCCAGCTCTTTCTGCCGCTGCTACTGGAGGCATGGGGGTGGTGAGTCCAGAGAGCTGGCAGGGCCGGACGATGGCTGGTCGTGAGTGCAGGTGAAGTTTTTAGATTTTCACTTGTTGGAAATAATGAGTGCACTATTTCTAGTATCTTGATGCTCATTTTATGGGACTTGTAGCATATAGTTCATATTTTAAATATTTAACTTCATAATCAACGTAACTATTTTATTTACATTCTCTTGTCAAGTCAGTGGTTACTAACGGGCAGGTCTTTAGTTGAAAACACGAGCCGTGGTTGTCATGTTCCTGGGAGAAGTGATGGCTTTTTGAGTTTCCTCTCTACCAGGTTCCCAGATGCACACGGTGAGAGGTGACAGAGGCTACCTGCCTGGCCTGCCCACCCACCCACACTTGCACTATTACTAAATATATGGAAAAATTTTTATTTCATTTCTCACTAGGAACTTATGCTGTGCTATTTAATAAAACCGTCTACCATGACTGACCAAGAAATGGAGTCACCAGAATGTATGAAAAAAATTAAAGTTCAGGTGGGTAAACTTGGAGACAAAGCAATGTCATCCCAAGGGCTGTACCTTATATTGTATCATCGGGAACATGCGATTCCACGAAAAGAAATGAGAACTGTCTTGCCTTGGCACAGAAAGCCTTCCCAGGCTTCATAAGCCTGCCTCTCACCTTCTCCCTGGTGACTCATTGGGCACACAGTCGATCCTGTGCCTCACTGGCCCTTACATCCCAACTGCTTCTTTAAGGGCATCGAACCTGGGCTCCATCTCCGTTGCTCAGCTGACAGCGCTCTCTTCAAGGCAGCCTGTGAGCCCCTCCTGACCAGGCCCAGAGACCAAAAGTGTCCCTGCAGATGCACTCCTTCCCTGGGATCCCTATCTGCCTCCTGGCGTTCTCTGTGGGGCACCGACGCTTGGGATGTTCTTTCATTTCTGTCTTTGAGTTTCAGTTGCCTTTTTGTTTTGCTTTGTTTCAGGAGGTGATTGTAAGTCGTTGGGTTTCTTCACGAGAGAGAAGTGACCAGGATGAACTTTAACGATCCCACACGTCTCGTTTCACTGACAAATATTTATTGAGCCTCCTACAGTATTCCAAGTTCTGGGCTAGGTAAAAAGTCCTTTTATTGTAACCGCCCATTATTAAAAAGTTTTAAAGGGCCTAGTGAAGAAAGGTGTTAGTGTTTTAAAAGATAGAATTGACACAGAGGAGAAGAACGACCCCTGGGCAGGACCTACGGTTCTGCGTCCCTGTTTGAGCCTACTGAGGCTCAATCCATCAAATGAGGAGGCTGAATGAGATGATTCCTGAGAGAACTCCTCCAGCCACAGAGGAATTTCTGTTACTCTCTGGTTTTACTTGAAAATGATAATAGTTTACATTGATACACGAATTCTACTCTGTAGTTTACAAAGCACTTTGATCCACAGGGTCCATTTGCTACACACATCTAGTTTGTTCCTGAAAGCATGTTGTAGAGTAAATTTAGGGGTTGAGAATCCTATATTCTATTATTTCAAATGGAAAAAATAATAATATATTCCAGCTCACTCAAGAACTTCATCCAGTTACTCAAACACTTAAAAAATCTACTGGACGTCTGCCAAGGACATCTGTGTCGTGTAAAGCATCAACGACCTAATTATTTAACTCTTCCCGAACTCATCGGTGGGCATGTTTGTGTCAGTATAAATACACAGTATCAGACAAAAACAACAGCTTACATCAGTGAACTTGTTGTAAAAGTAAGTGGTGAAATATGTTTGAAGGTACATAACGAATGCAGTTAACATTTAATAAAATACAATAAACAAAGCCTTTTTGTTGGTTACATCCCAGTGAAGAGTTTCAGGAAGGGCGTTTGGTCGCAAGAGGAGGGAGGTGGGCAGAGGGGATGTCTGTTGTTTGACGGTGGGGAAGGGTACGCATGAGTGAGCGATTGAAGCAACAAATGTCTGAGATCATCCGCTGTCCGAACTGAGGAAAGGTGGACAGTCTTCTCCTTGGAACTCAAGACTCCAGAAGTGGACAGCTATGACCTGTCTTTGCAAACAGTACCAGTTGCTGTCGAGTCAATTCCGACTCGTGGCAACTCCATATATGTCAGATTACAGCTGTGTTCCGCAGGGTTTTCAGTAGCTGATTTTTCAGAAGTAGATTGCCAGGCCTTTCTTCCAAGATGCCTTTGGGTAGACTTGAACCTCTAACCTTTTGGTTAGCAGCCAAGTATGTTAACTGTTTAAACCACCCAGGGACTCCTGGCAAACAGTAGGATTGAAAAAACCACAGTGGGCGTCCCTTGGCCTGTGGTCTTACAGCTCCTGACATTAAGACTCAGCTTTTATTGTGTTTTAACACAATACTTCAGCTCAGGTCATGATCCTGGTGTCTTGCAACAAAGTCAGCGTGTCTGCACGATCTAGATTTGGCATTCAGGTAACAGAGCTTCCTCCCCTGCCTCAGACCTGCAATGACCACCAATTTGAAAGAGTTTTTAGTAGTCACCTCTGTATTTAGTAAGAGCAAAGGGAGAATAGTAAGTTGTTTGCCCTTCATTAGTGATGCTGATAGTTCAACATCATTACCGTCCATGCTGCTTAATCCAGGCTCCCTAGCAAACAAAGATTCACTGTCTCAAAACCTTGAAAGGAAAAATCGCAGGAGCCATTTCTTCCCTATTTCATTCATCATTTATGGTGACACTTTTCTCAAGCCTCACCAGTACATCAAATGCCTTCTTAATAAAAAACTTTTCCATAAATCCTTCATCGAGGTACTATCATCTCATCAGCACCCACCTCAGGTACTTCGTCACCAGCTTCTGTGCCATGAAGGTTGTGCTGACTCCTTGGTGTATAGCCTAGAACAATGATGGGCTATTGACAAGCCAAAGGATCACACAGGTATTATTTGTAACCGAAAACGCTAGAATTTCCAAAAACGTCTTTAGTCAAAGAAGTCTTATATGAAAGACTTCCCTTCTTTGCATACATGATTTGAACACCATTTAACAGGCAGTGTGCACTTCAGCGCTATCTAAGGGCCCTGGGGCTTCTGGAACCATATACCAGGAGAGGTTTTGGTTTAATATCACCCTCAATTTTCAGCTAAAAATTGTATTATCTTTGGAAGCTTTACGTGTGGCACTTTTTTTTTTCTCCGTCATCTGACATAAATGAACATGATGGCATTTTGGCTTCACTGAGACTGGAAATTAGCTTTGCAATGAGACCACCTTCCCCAGAAGCTTTCTGCAGTTCATAGGGAAGATGCGCAGCCTTGCTTGGGGCAGAAGTTATTTCACCTACACTCCCCGAAGCGTTGGGCTTACGTGTTCTTACATCTCTAGAACCTTCCACAATTGCTTTCCAACTTAAATCTGTCACATTATCTTTCCCCTTTGTCGTATTTTCAGCTTTGAGAGGCATTCACAGCCTCCGCTGCATCAACATAGCGCTCAGTGCTTTCCTGCGGATGGCGGCCCTGCCCCCGTAGTGCAGGAATTGCACCAGCTTCAGAGAAGTAGCATACCGTGCTCAAGAACACCAGGAAGCTTTGCGGAATTCCCAATGCTTGTATATGTTTTATGTTGTCACCCAAGACAAAAAAAAAAAATCGCACAGACCAAGAAGGGGAACTTATGCACAGGCAAGATTACGTTGCTCATGCGTCCACCCTCCTCACCACACTCTTACCATTTCCAGCTTTTTCTAACGTGTGAGATTTCCTCTTTGTCATCGTTAGTTGCCGTCAAGTTGGCTCTGACTGGGCAGCCCCATGTACAACAGAACGAAACATTGCGCGGTTCTGCTCCGTCTTCACGGTCGTCATATTTGAGTCCATTTTGGCCACTGTGTGTTTTGAGTGCCTTCTAACCTAGGGGGCTCATCTTCCAGCACAGTATTGGACCGTATTCTCTCGTGATATGTAGGGCTTTCATTGGCTAGTTTTCAGAAATAGATCACCAGGCAAGGAGCCTGGGTGGTGCAGTGGTTACGTGCTCAGCTGCTAACCAGAAGGCAGACGTTTTGAACCACCAGCTGCTCCGCAGGAGAAAGGTGCAGCAGTCTGCTCCCATAAAAGTTACCGCCTCGGAACCCCGATGGGGCAGCTCCACTCTGCCCTGCAGGGCTGCCGTGAGTCAGAGTTGACCCAGTGGCAACGGGTAGTGGCAGTGGGTCGCCAGGCCTTTCTTCCTAGTCTGTCTTAGCCTAGAAGCTCTGCAAAAAAACTGTCTACCGTGGGGACCCTACTGGTGTTTGAAATACTGGTGACATAGCTTCCAGCATTACAGCAACATGCAAACCACCACAGTACGAGAAACTGACAGATGGGTCGTGGGTGGGATATCCTGAGCCTCTAAAACTCGCCCACTTCCTCACAGGCCTTCCCACTTCGGTGAGCGTAGTTTTTAAGTACTTATATGGGGAAGATGATGTCCACCTGTGAAGACAAGCATGCTCAGCTAAGACACAGCAGCCCGTGCTGCACCTGTGTCTGGCCCAGACACGCACAACTGCTGCTGCAAGCTCTTACACATTTGTTATATTTGAGTAGCCAATGTCGGTAAAATTTTTTTGCAGATCATTACAGCAGACATTCAGATAGTGAGCACCCGCTGAGTATGTTGGTTTATCCCTACGGCAGCCTTGTGAGTTCAGGGACTGGGACTCTTCACAGGAGGTTTGTGTCTCAGATGGGGAGGCTGTGCATCACCACCAGTCAGTGCTTTATGGGGCGTGAGGGGTGGACCTGTGCCCTCTCGGTCCCTGTTCTGTACCGTTGGAGATCACCACAGCTGAAATGCCCCTAGTGCAGGAAAGCATGTGAAGCCAGAAATAACCCTGTGAGAGGCTTGACTAAAGAGGTTAAAGAGGAAGGCACGGGGCCGGGTGGTAGTCCTCCACCTCAGGGTTGGGGTGGGAGAGGCCCCTCTCCCCAGGAACTTGCTCATGTCTGGGATTTTGCAAACAGCGTCTGAAGGATCACAGACTCCCTGAGGGCCTCTGGGGGTTCAGGGTTAAGAACTTCAGTACGGTGTGTGGTTCTTAGTTTTTAATTGGTTTCCCAGAGATAATGCTGTTGGATTCACGCTGGGTAATGAGATCCACTTTCTAAGAAGAACCCAGTCAAATCTCAGCTCTGCCTTTCGGTGGTTGTCTGACCTTGGTTCACGTACTTGACCTTGATGAGCCTCGGTTTTCTTTTCTGTAAAATGGGCATGGTGATAATATTTACCTCATCATGTGGCTACACGGATGAAGGAGGATAACTCCAAAAGCACCTGATATAATGGAGGTTCCTTTCCCTTCCTAGAAGGAGTTAACTCTAACCCCCCAAACTGTCAAGAGACCGATAAGATATAATGCCAATTTACTCATCTATGTTTGGAGCTAAATCTGGGCTGAGAACTGAAATGCCCTTTGGAAAGTAGGCCCATCTGATAACAAATGCAGACATTGTGCACAGAAAGTAGAGAGAGGTAAGGAGATACATGGATGGCCATCTCTCTGTGGAGCTGTTGAAGCGTAATGAATCACCTTCTCCCTGCCTCTTGAAGAAGCCGGGGAGAGAATGGGGCAGGCACCCTGGGAGGGTGCTAGGCCAGCCCCTGGGAGCAGTGGGCCTGCCACTGCAAACTTGCCCTTCCCTGGTAGCTTACTGTGCTCAGGGTTTTTAAGCTGTGTTTGTGAGACTCTGGTTTTGGTACCAGGTTTCGGCAATTCCTTCGTCTCCCTGATTGGAATAGGCTAGGGAGGCAGGATGGTTAAGGACTCTTTGGTTTGGATTCAGACCCAGCTTTGCATCCCAGCACTCACTTGCTAGCTTCTATGACTTGGAGCGCATGTGCTCATGTATAAAAAACGTTAATCGGTTAACCCAGAGGGAAGCTGTGAGGCTCAGGTGAGTTGATCCGCACAAGGTGCTAGCACAGTGCCTGGCACACAGCACACTTACAGTAAGCTGCAGCTACGATGATGCACTTTGTGGGGGAGGAGGAAGCACCATGTCCTAAGAACCACACTTTCATACCATCTACACAGAAGGTTACTTGTGCAGTCGATTATTCTGTGTTGGTTCTTTCAGCTTCAGCTTCAGAGGCTAACATCTTCTGGCCTCATCCCCAATCTGTAAGGGAAAATGGTAACATCTATGCATTGACTGCCCTACGTTCTCACATAAAATTTCTGTACAGTAATTGGTTACTATGCAGCACTTTGCAGTGACTAAACCAATGAGCGTGGGACAAGGGTTTTAGGAGGGTTAAACCCAAAAAACCTGGTGCCGTCAGGTTGATTCCAACTCCTGGCCACCCCAAGTGTTACAGAGTAGAGCTGAGCTCCACAGGATTGTCTTGGCTGTGACCTTGAAGGAAGCGGATCGAGTGCAAACCCTTTGTGTTACACAGGGACCTTTAGGTAGGGTTAGAAAGCTGGAAAAGTTGGAAGGAGCTGGAAAAACTTTCCTAAATTTTTGAGTATAGTATATGAAACTGAAATTTTATTGTTACCTACTGAATAGAGTTTAGTTTTTATTTTGTCTTATTTTTCCTTTATTGTTAAAGCACTTTTGTTTTCTTGTTTTAAAAAAATTGCCATTTTCTGGAATGTGGTTAACTACCCTTTCCCTGGTGAGAAAGTACTTGGGCTAAAGAGAAATAAACATCCTTTCTTTCATTTTTAAATATCTGATCGTAGACTTAATCATCTCATGAATGGTAACTTCCCTAATGCTATAACTGAAGCCCATTTTTAAAATTTAGTGGGAGATATTTACCCCCCATTTTTTCTCAGACTTTGTTTTTATATATAAACTGGAAAAATGCAAAATCCACTTCCCATAGTGTGAAATACAGGGATGCCTCCTTTAAGAATACATGACATGGAAAAGTATGTTTGTAAAACTGTTAAACCCAGAGGTGGTGGCAAAAGAATCCATTGTAATTTCCTTTAACAGGAAGATTTCTAGCATTTTAAATTTTATTTGTGTATACATTCAGAAAAAAAATATTTCAAAAGCAGATATTCTTTCTAACTTTTAAATGGCTCATTCTGATAGAGTAGAAAGAGTCGAATCAGCAAACCTTCATCCAAATTCCAAGTAGGAAAATAGAGGTGATCTTAGAATGTGGCTTAATCCTTCTGAGCCTCAGTTTCCCCAGTGTATAGTGGGGATCACTACTACCTCCTCAGTTTGTTTTGCAGACTAAATAAGATGAGATGGCATATGAAAACGTCTGGCACCTAGTAGCTAAGCCAAACATTTAAGCATGGCCGTAACTGTTTTCCACATGAGTGAAAAGCCTATTTTATCCCCGGGTGGCGCAAACGGTTCTGAAAACTGGAGGTTCTGATCCACCCACGGGTGCTTTGGAAGAAAGGCCTGGTGATCTACTTCCAAAAAATCAGCCACTGAAAACCCTGGGGAGCGCAGTTCTACTCAGACACACACGGGGTCGCAGTGAGTCGGTGTCAACTCCACAGCAATTGGTTTGGTTGTGTTGTTTTTAAGGAGTGAAGACAGCTCAGGAGAAGTGGGGGGAAGGAATATTGAAGTGAACACCTCCTGCACAGAGGGTGCTGGATACAGCCATTGTAGCTTTTTTTTTTTTTTTTTTTTTTTTGCCTTTCTCCTAGAATGTTTATTTGGTTTTCCTGGTTGTAAAAGTACTCCATACATACTGTGGAGGCTTTGGAAAAATACCTCTGTGTGGACCGTTTTCATCTTTCCATTGCTGACATCGAAGCAGACTGTGTGCCCTTGTTGGGAAGAGGGGCTCAGAGGTCATTTCACAAGCAATTATCGAGTACCAGTTGTGTGCGAAGGGCAGTAGTAAATGACAAGATGAAGAAGGGCATTTCGGGAGGTGCTGGGAGAACACAGAGACTCCAGCCTGAGGAACAGAGTTGGGGCCAATACTGAACCTCTCTGTGGCTTTGTGCAGCATTTGGCTGATAGGATAAAGGAAACAGTCAAAGGATTGTTTCAAAATTCTATAAATTTGAGCAACATTGCCATCTACTGGTGTTATTCCCAGACACTGTGATTTTATCAAGAATGGGAGGATTTGTAGCCTGCTGGTGTGACAGAGGAAACCCTGGCGGCATGGTGGTTAAGAATTCAGCTGCTAACCAAAAGGTGGGCAGTTGGAATCCACCAGGCACTCCTTGGAAACCCTATGGGGCAGTTCTGCTCTGTCCTACAGGGTTGCTATGAGTTGGAATTGACTTGATGGCAACAGGGTTTTTGTTTGTTATTGGCGTGACAGAGAATAAATGAGAAGCAGACAGCCACCAGTGTCACCTCAGGTTGCTTGAAAATCAAGGGATGAAGCTAAAAGAGATTAGCGCGAAGAGCGTGAACAATTCTTAGGTTTTTTCTCCATCGTGGCATCGTCTTATTTCCGTGTTTTCGTACTGGAATGTTGGTGAAAGAAAAATCTTCCTTTTCTCTTTTGTCTTCTCTAATGATTTGAGTTGCTGCACATCCTTGTCACTTTTGCTTTACTGGGGACAGTAATCTTCACCACCATGGCGTATCCTGGGGAAAAGTCCTTGAGCTTTGCAGTTGACCCTGGGTTTGAACCCTGGTTTTTTCCACTGTATGACTTTGGGCAAGTCATTTCCTCAGCTTCCCCTTTCATCTGTAAAATGGGTATAATGTTAGTAGCTACCCCACAGGGTGATCTTGAGGATGGAAAGGGAAGAATAGAAGTTCGGTCTGATGTGGAGCCCTTTGTGAACACTTGGTAAATGTAGCTTCTGTTACTACAAATATCGTGTAAAGAACTGGAGCAGAGAAACTGAGTCCTACGAGAGAGTGTAAAGAGAATAGTGGCAAGTAGGAATATTCCTAAACTTGACAGTTCTTTCATCTTTACCCTCTACAGGCTTTATGCCTTCTTGAATGCCACAGGATGCCATTCAGTTTTCATAGTGGTATTGTATTCTGGGTGGGCAGTTTTATTTTTTCTTTAAAGAAGCATACCTGAACTTAAAAGTGCAAACGTTTGTACACCATGCATTTTCTCCCACTGAAGTTGCTAGTGTTGGAACATTGGCCTCTTTGGAAGTAAGCTTTAAGGATCTGTGGTGTGTTTTCTGAATATCTTTATTGGTAATACCTTGAAGATGGTTTTGAGTTTTGGAAATAAGCACCATTTGGGGCCAATACTGGGGGATAAGGTTAAATGGAGTAGTATCATGTTTGGGCAAAAAACAAAGTGCAGTTTCCAAAGAAGAATTCTGAGGTGTTTTTGTTCATTGCCTATTTGAAATTTGAAGATTCTTTGGGTATGCAAGTTCTCATATGCTTGTTAAAAGTCATCCCATTTCTTTATACTCATCTCGATTCCCCTTCCTCCTCATGAAGGCTCTTTCTTTGCCTCCTTACTGAATACAGCATTTGAAGTGGGCAGAGAGAAAGTGCTTTACAGCGGAGACCCCACACCCTCTGTCCACCTGTCAGCAGCCAGAATGAAAAAGCAGACTGGTGTTTGACTGACTGCAGTCATTGCTGATTCAGGTTGTACATATAGACTCAGAAAAGCTCATTCAAAAGGAGCAGTCATTTCCTAACTTATATTCTGAGGTCTTTCTCTCTCTTTTTTTTTTTTTTTTCTTTTCTTTTACTATCATTGACTTGTCAAAAGGTTCCCGTTCCAGCTGAGTCCACTCCGACTCATGGCAACCCCGTGTGTTTCCAAGGAGAACTGTGCTCCATAAGGTTTTCAAAGCTGTCATCTCTCAGCAGATTGCCAGATTGCCAGGTTCCGCTGGGTGGATTCGAACTGCCGCCCTTTACAGTTAGTAGCCCAGCACTTAACCATTTGCACGACTCAGGGACAGATGGGATCAGATGGCTCCATGTACTTTTTAAATAAAAACAATGAGGTGTAGCTACTCATTACTTAATACAATATAAGGGTCTTGCTCATCTTCCTATCTTCAACTCACTGTCCGATTTATGTTGATGACATGTGAATTTGTTCAGCTCAAATTAGTATGTAAAAAGTTTCCATTGCCCTGAATTACAGGTGCTGCCACTTTGTGCTGTCACGTGGAGTCCCAGCTTAAAACCCAAACTGTAATATAATTAATGTCACTGAATTGTACATGTGAAGAATGTTGAAATAGCAAATCTTCTGTTACATTATATTTAGCACAATTATTTTTTTAAAAAAACTTCTATGAAAATAATTTACTTGTAATGCATACAATTTGTTAAAACCCAGAGCAATTTTTATTAATTTTATACATGGTTATCTTCTAATGAGCTGGGTTATGCTTAAAGGAAAACATAACACTTTTTATTAACCACAGAGCTTTAATCATTTGGAAATTCACGGTGCATATTAAAGTCGTCACCCGCAGCTGTCCTGTGTCAGGCACTCTGATACACGCATTCAGAGCGAAACACTTCCTTGAGGAGTGCTTGCCTGGTGCTGGGGCCGGTCAGTCACGTAGAAGCCGTGCTCTTCTATGGCCCGATAGAGCGTGATGTACTTGGAGGCCTTCCTTGTCCTTGGGAGCACATACTTCTCTATGAAGTCGGTCTTGTCTAACCGCTCCATGCCCTCTGTGCTCAGAATGCAGTTAATGAATGTGAGAGTGTAATTGTAGCAGTTGTGGTGGTCTTCTTCATACCTGTTGAGACAAGGATGTGGAGAAGCGAAGGTTTAATCTAAAAGTTGCCCAGGAACAGGCCATGAAGCTACTGAAGGACTTCCGTCATTGCAATTGGGTTACTTCAGTGAATGGGGCTCCGAGGCGACTGGCCCATGTGGCTGCGAAGTTTCCAGAGGTGCGGTTATTGAGGGGCAATTTGGCATCCTAGGCTATTTCTGTTTGCTGCTTTCATACAGACAGGAGCAGACTCAACGAAATGTTCAGAATGATGACTTGTATTGCCAATTTGGGGAACTTAATTTTCACTGGAATTCTAGATTCCAGAAGTGGGATTCCAAGTGGAAATTTTATATCCCACAGTGTCTAAAGTCATCTCACGGGACGCCTCAAAACTATTTCAATCCACACACAGACTGCATGTCTTCTGAAGTACGTAGGGATAGAGGAATTGTGAAATTAAATAATTTTTAAATTGCTACAACTAAAAAAAATAAAAATGGAACCTTAAATCTCTCTATATTTTGAATATAATTAAAAAATTTTTTTATTTGAAAGAAATATAATGCCCTGGCTTTTTTTATATATGTTTTTTAATGCTATGTGTATAAATATACCTAGTCAAATTACTAAAATAACTCAATAGGGTACTAAGTTCTAGTTCTGTCAGCTCTTAAAATGCTATGATTTTGTTGTATAAATTTATGCTGACTCATCTCCACAGAAAATCTAAAGTAATTCAACCCATTTAAACTGTTACACGGCTAACATCTCACTATGGGCTCAACATGAAGCCAAATGCAGCGTTGAGTCCTCGCGCAGTTGCTTCGCGAATGACAACAGTGAGTAGTGGTCTTCGGAGCCACATACCTGTGAGGCAGCCAGGCCCCCGAGTTTGAGAACTCCTCCAGGTACTTGTCCCATTGGTCCATCAGTCCATACATGTTGGGCTGCAATAATGGGATACTTATACTCTGTTCCCACCCTGCTTCATCACGGTGGATACCTTGTACGTTGTAATTATACACAACTCCTACAAACCAAACCAAACCAAAGTCATCCAGAAGCTTAAGGACAAATGCACACCTGTTACAAAGGGACTTCAGAAAACGACAGCAGCCACCTTGGTAAGTTTACATAATGTAACCCAGGTTGCACTTTGAGATTATGGCAGAGAGCAGAGGCCCACGATTCTAAGAATCCTCTTTCTTGGCGGTCATTAAGTACAGAAAGCAGCCGTGCCCCTAAGATCTAAGATTAGATACGGTTGGGAGGGAGGAGCATGCTGAGCCTCTGCCTCCTCTGCTCTCAGCAAACATTTCATCCAGGTAAACCAGGTCTGGCTCTACCTACTATTCAGCGTGCTCTGAAGTGGCGCCCGGGAAGCCGAGACCATACTAGGCACCAGGATAATAATCATCTCCAAATATTTTTGTTGAAGTTCCCTGTTTACAAATCCTTCTATCAAGTTTCCTTAAATCTGCAATAAATTTCCCCTGATAAAGATTGGTGGTAAATTTGCCGGCTCATGTGGGTAAATCTGAGTTCTGAAAAACCAGTTCTAGGTTTCTTTTCACAGTGCCAGTACCTCTTGCCTCTAAGGGTTAAAGAAAGGCCATAATCAGACTGAACCCAGGCCTCGGAGCCTTGCTTATCTGGTTCACCTGGCTGACCATTCCTAGGACTCCCACTCCCGGCCGGCGGCTATGCCCAGACCCTTCTCCTGTGGACAACGATGTTTCCTGGTTTGCAAGGGGTTGCAGACTTGGCACCCTCAGAGCTAAAACTGGTCAAAGGAACTATTGTTTAATCTTCACCTGCTGCTGCTTTGTTTTAGACAGACTGCTGCAGACCCACAACACACAAGGTGTTATAGCCCCTGTTTTATTCCTGAAGGCCCTGCCTAGCCCCTGAAGAGCCTGGAGTGAGAGGACTTGGTAGGGAGCTGTGTGTAGGGCTGGGGCATAGGAGGAACTGGGTCCCCATTTTGGATTGGACACGAGATGAGATCTTGGTCAAGTCAACCTATCTGGACAACTGTTTCTTCCTCTGTTAAAAGCAAACAGAAAACTTCATAGTTTTGCAAGGATCTTGATTGAGAAAACATTAAAGGGCTTTCAAATTTTTAGTATTGTTAGTAGGAATAACTTGCTGTAAGGCCAAGTATTTCTCATTTGGGGGGGTTGTGATGCCCTACCTTGTGGGTAGTGGTAGAATCCAGGGATGCGGCCATGACCACATTTTCTCTAGAGATGCTGTTCTCCTCTCACTGGGTCAATTGTGCTTTTATTTTTTTGTTTTGTTTTTTGCTTAAAAAAATTATGAAAATGGACTCACCACTTGTGTTGGTTATTCCAACGTGAAGATCAGACCTTCCGTCATATTCCCTGAAAAAAACAAGCGCGTTTTTCCCCTTTGGCACGTATTTACCTTGATACTAGATTAGTGGAAAATGTTTGAGTTTTCCTTCTCTGACAGGTTTCTGCCTTATACAGGTTCCAGCTTTTGCAGGTTTTACTGTAAAATGTTATAGAAGCAAATAATAGGGACAGGGGCACGGCCACCGCTCTTCCGTGTGGCACCTTTGTAGAGATAGGACAAGGTGCCACTCTTCTGCAGATGCAGCACTGCACAGGGCACTTGGCTTGGGGAGTAGAGAGCAGCACGCATCAGCCAGGCACCTTTGTGCAGTCCACAACCTGCACAACCACACGTGGCAGCCCTGAGAGATTCTAACCTAATTAGATCAAAGTCAGTGATTACCTCTGGTTGTCTTTTACAAAGTCAGTGGAATTGCAGAAGTGAGTTGTGACAGTCAGTCGTTCACAACTGAGAGTGAACTTCGACCCATCAAATTGTTTTCTTGGCTGTACTGAGGGTTTGGAAATGTGGATTAGAGGAAAAGAAATAGCTTGGAACTTGGAGGCTTTAGAAGGTCTGCCTTGGGGGTCCTGCAGTTCCTGGCCTGAGCACCTGAGGGGCTGAGAGAGGCCAAGGCACATGACCTGCTGCAACACCACCACCTCCCTGTGCCCATGGCACCGATTCCCAGACCCAGAATGGAGACCAGGCCCATCAGTATTCCTACCACATGAAGGGCAAAAAAATTCAATGTTGTCAGTTTCTTGAGAGCAGGGCTGTGGCTTGTTCACCTGGCATTTCCCACACAGAGTGGCTAGGTGAACAAACCAGTGTTAAAGCAAATGAATTCCAAATTTTAACCGAGTCATCCAAAAGCTTTTGGAATCTAACCAGTTAATGACTCAGTGTTAGCATGAATGGGGCGCTCTTATATTATAAAACACTTTGGGCTTCGTAATTCTGACAGAGACGGACGTGAAGATTCTGTTAGCCTGAGGAGTTATGGTCTGACCTGAATATGAAGAGGATAGGGCGAGAAGGAACATGTTGGCTCAACATTGTAACTGACGCTTGGCCCAGATTCACAAGCCTTATCACTAATTATCACTAACCCTTACAACTCAGCAAGGTCAGTGGGTCCCCATTTTACAGATGAGGTACCAGAGACCCCGAGAGAGTCATGGAGCTGGTTAGCAGAAGAACCAAGACGGGAACCAAGGCTTCATGGCGCCAAAGTTGGCATTGTCTTCTCTGTATCCTGCTGCCCCCCAGGAAGGGTCAGAGGGCAGTTTGCTCAGCACCTAACAGTCTGACCAACACGTTCAGTCACTTCGGTTCATTTCATCCTCACAGGGACCCCAAGGAAATAGACCCAGGTTAGTAAGCAGGGATTTGAGGACTCCAGTCTTCAGATCCCCAGTCCAACACTGCTGAAATGAAGAGAGGGTTAGAGGTGGGCTTTGAGAAGGCAAAGAGGGTCTCCACATTAGACAGTAAGGATACACATGAACACATCACAAATCATGTAGCATCACTTAACCCACCCCACACCACCCCATGCTCTTTTAAAAACTGGCTTACATGGGGCTAATCCCCTAATCCCAATTCCATTTGTAAATCCCAAACCAACCACTTGCTGTGGAGCTGCCTCCAACTCATGGTGACCCCACGTGTGTCAGGGGAGAACTGGGCTCCACAGGGTTTTCAGGGGCTGATTTTTCAGAAGTAGGTCACCAGGGCTTTCTTCCAAGGTGCCTCTGGGTGGACTCAAACCTCAAACTTTTGTAACACCCAGGGACCCTGGACAATTAGGCATGATTCTTTCTTTTGATTTCTGAAATCTTTAATGAAAGCCAGGTGGCATCTACAATTGACATAGACCTGGACTATCTTCAGTTTAATTCCCTTCCATACAAATAATCTGTAAGTGGCCATTTTTCAAGCTTTGTGCATTGTACCTGTTTGTCACAGAAACTACAGACCAGCAGGACATGTAATATTTGGATACAATGGGCTGTTGGAGTGTCCCTGTCAGTCTCTGAGCACAAAGTCTACGGGTGGAAAATCCCCAGGCTATCGGTTTTTCTCTCTTAAAATTGTATAAGCAAGTTTGCCCATATTCTTCTATCTTTTTGTACTTCTCATTCCAAGAAAGAACGTGCCCCCCCATCTGTTTTTATGAAATAGGTGGGCCTACCTCTCAGGATGTAAGGCCAAAACAAGGGACTGGTCACCGAACCTCACACTGTATGGTACACATCAGAAAAAGAGAGCTTTCGTGACTGAGACACAGATGGAAACTTTTGCACAATTCAGTGTAACACTTGAAAAAATAATAATAAAGAAGACTGTACCTAAGAAAGGTCCCCTGAGTAGGTCTGAGGAGGAAGGAACATTTCTCTTGATGGCCATTGATAAAGGGATTGGAGATGCTAATAGGGGCTTCCTCCAGCTTCCTGGAGCCCACGTCCCGCCGGCAGAGGGGGCAGCACTCAGGCACGCTGAAGCTGTAGATGTATTTCTGGCAGTGGTTGAATTTAATTATGGGCTTTCCGGCCTCAGGGCACAGCATGGCTAGAGGCTCTGGACTACCTGGGGAGGTGTAGCAGATCTTGCCCTTCCTCATTACACACCTGGCAGCACAGGTAACCCAATCCAGGAATGATGTCATGGTGATTGACGGCTTCAGAAACCAAACCAGGGAGGATTAACCTGGAGCCCTGGCGTCCCATAGCTTGGTTTCTTAAAGAGCTAGTTTTCATTTGTGCTCCCAGACAGCGCTTCCTTCTGGCCATTTTACATTTTACAGCTGATGACAGCCAGCTCCTACTGAGCTGAACAGCCCTGCTTTGCTGTGACACTTCCTCACGTTCCTCCGGAGGTCCCTTGAACTCGCACCGCTGGGTTTATATATTAGCCTGTGAACTCCTCAGAGATCTGTTATAGGATTAGCCTGTGAGCACCTCGGAGCTGGGGACCAACCTTTTTTTTTTTAGAGCAGGTGGGAAACCCTGGTGGCGTAGTGGTTAAGTGCTACCGCTGCTAACCAAAGGGTTGGCAGTTCAAATCTGGCAGGTGCTCCTTGGAAACTCTATGGGGCAGTTCTACTCTGTCCTGTAGGGTCAGAATCGACTCGACCGCACTGGGTTTTTTGTTTTTTTTTTTTTTTTCGGTTTAGAGTAGGTTAGGGAGTCCTTGGGTGGTTCAAATAATTGATGCATTTTGGCTGCTGGCTAATTCAAGTCCACCCAGAGCCACCTCAGAAGAAACGCCTGGCAATCTACTTCCAAAAACTCAGCCGTTGAGAACCGTATACGGCACAGCTCTACACACATGGGGTTGCCATGAGCGGGAGTGGACTGGATGGCAACTGGGCACTTTTTTTGTTTGTTTGGTTGGGGTCTTTTGGGTTTTTTTAGAGTAGGTTATATCTTTTTGTTGTTGAATAAACAAAATCCTTACTTTGAGGCTATTTTCTTCTGAAGCTTTATATTGTAGAAGTAATCTTGCTCATAAAAAATGAACAGCACAATTAGAAATAAGGATAGTGGGGAAATTCCCTTGGTGGCAGAATACTGAAGAGGATATGAGGAAGTTTCTGGAATCTAGGGCTGTTCTGATTGTATTGATTGTGAGTATTCAGTTTGTAAAAATTCATCAAGCTGTACATTTTACTATATTATATACTGTTAAATACTGTTATGCTTCAATTAAAAAAAATTAAACAACTGCACAAAAATATACTGGAAAAATAGGAAAAAAAAAGGTAAAATTCCCCTTGTCTCTCCCATATCACTTTCCCACCCACCATATTCTACTCCCTGGAGAAAACTAATGTTAGGTGGATATTTCTACACAGCTTTTTTTAAAGCCCCAATGCTACACTGTATACTGTTTCAAAATGTATTTTTTCCTCTCATCTTGGAACATTTTCCAATACTTGAGTAATACAGGCCCAGCTCATCCTTTCAAATGACCGCACAGTTTAGTTTACCGCAATTTATTTAACCAATCCCCCACAGATGTCTGTGTTTCCAGAAATAGGCAACAGTAAAGGGTAGACCCACAGACAAAGGGGCCTCACAGCAGCGAAGCATACCTTTCAACATATCCCAGTGTGCTGAGATGCAGAAAAGGGCAGCTTCCATTTTATAACATGGGAACGATAATCAGACTTACAGAGCTAGAAATGATCTTGGAAATCCTTTCACACGAGCTTCTCTGGTTACAGTGAAAGCAGACAGGTTATAGAGAGATACCAGGCTCAGATGACAGGGACCTGAGATTGTTCATTATTAATATAAACCACGTGGCTATTGTTTGTTAGTCTGTTCAACCAAGTTGCTTTCCACTGAGAATATATTCATCTTCCTGACAGCAACACCAAGAGGTATTTTTAATCAGAAGAAAAGGAACAGAGGCTTCCTGCCTTAAACAAACATTTTTAATACACCAGCATTCTTTTTTTAAAACATAGGCATCCTCAATCTTTTTTTACCCTCTTGTCTCAATTTTTAAAAATCTTTTTATTTTAAAACAAAACATAGATACTGAGACTGCATGAAACAAATATATAGCTTCATCAATTATTGTATTGGGAACCCCTTGTAACCAGCACCAAGAAAGAGAACGTTCCCGCCATCTCAGAAGCCCCTCCAATGCTCATCCTGGTCCTAGCCCCTGTTCTCCCTTCCTCCAAAAGTGTCCCCACTCTCACTTTTATAGTAATCATTCCTTGTGTTTCTCTTTGGCTTGATCGCCCACGTCTGCATCTATAGATACTATAGTGTGGCCCATTAAAAAATTTTTTTTGATATTTTTTAAATCTTTTGGTTTCCCTGTCTTTTCCTTACATCTGTGAAGTCTCAAGTCATTTGCCTTTAGTCTCCCACAGTTTGATGTTGCTGATTGTACACACGGTGCAGTTCAACATGCTCTTCTGTTCTCTGTGTGTCCTGCAAATTGACAGATGGCTCCAGAGACTGGATCAGACTCAGGCTCAATCCCCTGGGCAAGACCGTAGGTGGTAGCGAGCTCTTTCATTAGGAGCCACAACATGTCTGGTTGGCACTTTTTTTTGATGCTTGTTGTTTTTAGGTGCCATTGAGTCAGTTTGGACTCACAGCAACCCTATGTACACAGAACAAAACACTGCCTGGTCCTGTGCCATCCTCGTAATTGTTGTTATGCTTGAGTCCACTGTTGCAGCCACTGTGTCAATCCATCTTATTAAGCATTTCTCTTTTTTGCTGACCCTCTACTTTACCAAGCATGATGTCCTTCTCCAGGAACTGGTCCTTCCTGATAACATGTCCAAAGTATGTGAGATGAAGTCTCACCATCCTCACTTCTAAGGAGCATTCTGGCTGTACTTCTTCCAAGACAGATTTGTTTGTTCTTCTGGCAGTCATTGGTATATTCAATATTTTTCACCAACATCCATAATTCAAAGGCATCAATTCTTCTTCAGTCTTCCTAATTCATTGTCCAGCTTTCGCATGCATATGAGGCAATGAACATACCGTGCCTTGGGTCTGGTGCACCTTAGTCCTTAAAGTGACATCTTTGCTTTTTAACACTTTGCAGAGGTCTTTTGCAGCAGATTTTCTAGCAGCTATTAATTCTTCATGCCTAGAGATCCATTAATAGCCACAACAATGGACTCGAACATTCCAGTGACTGTGCAGATGGCACAGGACCAGGCAATGTTTCATTCTGTTATACATAGGGTCGCCATGAGTTGAAGCCAACTTGACGGCAGCTAGTAACAAGAGAGATCCATTAATTCATTAGGGGGCCTCAGGCTGGTGATGTTCTAAGTCTACCATTTGATTTCCCTGCACTAGCTAGAATAATTTTATAAAGAGACACTTCCCCTCAGCTATTATTTGGTTACCCAGCGGTATAGCCATTCAGGAAATGTAAGATATGTGCCAGCTTTTCAAGATAATGGAGCTGTCTCTGTCACACTCAATGGTGCCGGGTTAGATTCATATCCTTTTCTGTAAATATCACCATGAACTCATTATGAATCCATAGACGTAAACATATTTAGACAGGTTTCAACCCATTGAAACTTTTATTCTTACTGAAGCTCAAATTGTCCTATCTTTGGTCTTTTCAATTGACTCCTGAGCCCTTTACATATGACCCTAGTAGTCTCTGATAGTTTCCTTGCTACGTGGTATCTCAAGATGTTCCAGCTTATCTAAACCTTTTCTACCCCAGACCTGGAATCAGACATTTCTCCAAGAAGCCCTGGTTTCTTTATATGGGAAATAGTATTTCAAGACTACAGTCTGCTCACTAGGAATGCTTACCACCATTGGGTTGGTCCTTGTTTCTCAACCTTTTCAGTGTGCAGAGCTAGAAGGGAAAAAAAACCCACACACACCCACATTTGCAAATATATGTGTGTGTATATAAAGATAAAATACTTCATGAGTTCACACCGCTATTTCCAATTCAAATTCAGGAATACAGAGTTCTTAACATTTTCTACATTACATTTCTATCTCTTTTCTTCCACACTGAAAATCTTGGCTGTCAAGGATATGGGGCATTATGAAATTAGAATGTCCCAAAATTACTCAATTGCTTTATCCCACATTACACAGACAATAATCTCAGGATAACAATACTACCACCGCCAATTATGATTACTGAATAGAATTAAAAAAAATTTTTTTTTCTTCGCATATACTACCCCCGCTTCCTCTTCACTTATCTTCATTGTTGCATCCATTTGTTGAAACATCTCAATTGGTATTCCATCAATTCCTGGAGCCTTATTTTTCACCAACTCCTTCGGTGCAGCTGGGACTTCTTCCTCAGAACCGTTGGTTCTTAATCTTATGCTACCTCCTGAAATAGTTGAACGTCAGCCAATTCTTTTTGGTACAGTGACTGTGAGCTGGAAGCGTGGACTCATCTATGCAAAGAAATTTGAAGGCCAGCCACCCGGCCAACCGACTGGAAGAGATAATACATGCCTATTCCAAAGAAAGATGATCCAACAGAATGCAGAAATTATTGAACAATATCATTAATATCACATGCAAGTAAAATTATGCTGAAGACAATTAAAAAAAAACTATTGCAGCTGTGCATCAATAGGGACCCGCCAGAAATTCAAGCCAGATTCAGAGGAGGACATAGAATGAGGGATATCATTGCTGATGTCAGATGGATCTTGACTGAAAACAGAGAATACCAGAAAGATGTTTACCTGTGTTTTATTGATTACACAAAGGCATTCGACTGTATGGGTCATAACAAATTATGGCTAACATTGCAAAGAATGGGGATTCCAGAACACTTACTTGTGCTCATGGGGAACCTGTACTTAGATTAAGAGAAAAGTTGTTTGAACAGAACAAGAGAATGGTTTACAGTCTGGAAGGGTGAGCATCAAGGCCGTATCCTTCCATCCTACTTATTGTCTTAGGCTGAGTTCTCTATTCTGGATTCCTTGCATTTTTATGTGTATTTTATGATCAGATTTTAATTTCTGCAAAGTAGCCAGTGAGAATTTCAATAGGATTGCATTGAACCTGTACATCAATTTGGACAATACTGTCATCTTAACAATATTGAGTCTTCAGATTCATAAACACTGGATGCCTTTCCGTTTATTTAGGTCTTCTTTAATTTTTCAATGATGCTTTGTAGTTTTTGATGTACAAATTGTGTACTTCTTTTTTAAAAAGTTTATTGCTAAGTATTTTGCTATTTCTAGTGCTCTTAAATGGAATTGTTTTTATTAATTTCTTCCTTAGATTGTTGCTAGTGTATAGAAATACAATGGATTTTTGTATTTCTTGCATCCTGCAACCTGCAAGTCACTTATTAGCTCTAATAATCTGGGAGGGAGGTTGGAGTGTGTGTGTATTCCTTAAGATTTTCTGTATACAAGATTGTCATTTGCAAATTTAGTTTTACATCTTTCTTTCTAATCTGAATGCCTTTTATTTCTTTTCCTTATCTAATTGCCCTGGCTAGAACCTCCCGTACAATGTTGAATGGAAGTGGTGAGAGTGGATGTTCTTATCTTATTCCTGATCTTAGGGAGGAAATTTTAAGTCACTCACCACTAAGTATGATGCTAGCTGCGGGGTTTTCATTGCCTTCATTGGTGAAGGTTTTGGTAGAATCCATTGGTTCTAGGCTTTTGTTTGTGGGGTGTTTTTTGATTACTAATTCAATCTCTTTACTTCCTATAGGTCTTTTCATATTTTTTATTTCTTCTTGAGTCATTTCAGTAGTTTGTGTCTTTTTAGAAATTTATTCTTTTCAGCTAGGTTATCTAATTTGTTGGCATACAATTGTTCATAGTATTCCCATCTAATCCTTTTTATTTCTGTAAGGGCAATAGTAATGTCCCCTCTTTCATTCCTGGTTATAGTAACTTGAATCTTCTGTATTTTTTTTCTTGATAAATCTAGCTTAAGGTTTGTCACTTTTGTTGCTTTTTTCGAATAACCAACTTTTGGTTTTGTGGATTTTCTCCATTCTTTTTCTATTCTCTATCGTGTTTATTTCCTCACAAGTCTTTATTATTTCCTACTTCTACTTGCTTTGGGCCTAGTTGTTTTTCTAGTTTCTTAGGATGTAAAATTAAGTTATTGATTGGAGTTCTTTTTTCTTTTTTAGTGTGGGCACTGACAGGTTATAAATTTCCCTCTAAGCACTGCTTCTACTGCATTCTGTAAGATTTGGTACATTGTATTTTAATTTTGATTCACCTCAAAGCATTTTCTAATTTCCCATGTGATTTTTTTCTTTCACCATTGTTTATTTAGGAGCACATAATTAAATTTGCACATATTTGTGAATTTCCCAAATTTCTTCCTGTTATTGATCTTTAATTTCATTCCATCGTGATCAAAGAGCATACTTTGGGTAATTTCAGTGTTTTAAAAATTATAGAGACTTGTTTTATGGCCTATCCAGGAGCATGTTACATGTACAATTGAGAAGAATGTCCATTGTACTACTTTGGGATTGTATGTTTTATAGCTGTCTATAGATCTAGTCGGTTTATAGTGCTTTTCAAGTCTTCCATTTATCTTCTGTCTAGTTGTTCTATCCATTATTGAAGATGGAGAATGGAGGTCTCAAAATTCATGTATTTGGGGGCTCTGTTTATATATATATAATCATAAAAACAACATTATAGAATGTCCTTCTTTGTTTCTAATAAAAATTTTTGTCATAATGTCTATTTTTTCTGATATTAGGATAGCCACTCCAGCTCTCTTGTCATTACAGTTTGCATGGTATATCTTTTTTCCATCCTTTTATTTTCAATGTATTTGTATCTTTGGGTCTAAGGCGTGTAAACAACATATTGTCGGGTCATATTTTGTTTTGTTTGTTTAACCCATTCTGCCAATCTTTGCCTTTTATTTGGAGAGTTTATTTACATTTAAGGTAGTCACTGATAAAGTAGGATTTATGTTTGCTGCTTTGCTATTTGTTTTCTATATATTTTATATCTTTTTTGTTCACCTATTCCTTCATTACTATCCCCTTTGGCTTTGAATAAATATTTTCTAGTGTACCATTTAATTCCTTTGTCATTTCTTTTACTATGTTATTTTCTTAACGGTTGTCCTGGGAATTACAATCAACATATTTACTTGTAACAATCTTATTTTAATAAATACCGACTTAATTTCAATAGCGTATGAAAACTCTGCTCCTATGTAGCTAAGTTCCTTCCCCTATCCTTTGTTGTCACAAAAAATATATCTTTATACATTCTGTGCTCATCAACACAGATTTATAATTCTTTCTTTTATTTTTTTAAACCAGATAGGATAAAAAAGAGTTACAAACAAAAAATACAATTATGCTGTCTTTTATATTCACATATGTAGTTACTTCGACTGATGTTCTTTATTTCTTCATGTGGATCCAAGTTGCCGCATAGAGTCCTTTATTTCAGCCCAAAAGACTCTCCTTAGTATTTCCTGTAGAGCAGGTTTGCTAGCAATGAATTCTATCAAGCTTTGTTTATCTGGAAATGTCTTAATTTGTCCTTAATTTTAGAAGGATAGTTTTGCTGAATCTAGAATTCTTGGTTGATGGTCTTTTTCTTTCATCACTTTTGGCCTCTGTGGTTTTGGATGAAAATCACTTAATTCTACTAAGGATCCCTTGTGTATGATAAACTTTTTGACAGTTTGATGATGATGTGTCTAGGTGTGGATCTCTTTGAGTTTATCCTACTTGGCGTTTGTTGAGCTTCTTAGATGTATAATGTTTTTCATCAAATTTGGGATACTTGTCATATTTCATCAAGTGTTCTTTTTGTCCTTTTTCTACTTCTTGCTGCTTCTGGGTCTCCTATTATATATATGTTGGTGCCCCAGAGGTCTCTGAGGCTCTGTTTATTTTTATTCAATCTTTTTTCTTTCTGTTCCTCAGACTAGATCATCTCAACTGACCTATCTTCATGTTCACTGATTCTTTCTCTGCCTGCTCAAATCTGCTGCTGAGGTCCTCTAGCAAAAATTTTATTTCGGTTATTGTACTTTTCAGCTCCAGGATTTCTATTTGGTTCCTTTTTTATAATTCTTCTCTCTTTATTGTTATTCCCTCTGTGTTAAGAAATTGTTCTCTTATGTTCCATTTGATTTTTAGACATGGTTTCCTTTAATCCTTTGAATGTATTTATAGTAGTTGACTTAAAATTTTTGTTAAGTAAGTCCACAGTCTGGGCTCCCTCAGGGACAGTTTCTACTGACTTTTTTTCTGTATATGAGCTATAATTTTGTGTTTCTTTGCCTATCTCATAATTTTTTGTTGAAAACTGGACATCTTAAAAAAATATGATGTGACAACTCTGGAAATCAGATTTTCTCCCATCCCCAAGGTTTCTTCTTGCTGCTGTTTGTTGTTGTTGTTTATTTGTTTAGTAACTTTTCTGAACTCATTCTGTGAAGTCTGTATTCTTTGTCATGTGTCACCACTGCTCAGTTACCTTAGCAGTCAGCTAAGGATTGAACAGATATTTCTTAAATCCATAGAACAAATAAAATTCTTTATGCATGTTGGGCCGTGGGACCTTCTCAGGTCTTTATTCAGCAAGCTTATGGCCCTGGGCATGAGTGCAGTCCTGTGCATGCACATGGTCTTCTAGATTTCCAGGAATATGTTGGAACTTTTCAAGGTCCCCCATGAATATTTATTTCCCAGATTTTCCTTTTGAGCTTTTTGGTTTACCTATTGTTTGCCTCAACTCATCTACCACCTCAAGCAGCTGCAAAGCTAATCAATTTTCTCTAATTGTTTTTTTACAAAACCCCTGGGAAAAAAAGCTCTTTGCACTTTAAGTCGGGTCAAATAAAGACAGTCTTGCAAGTAGGATTTTCCGAGGGATACCACATAGGTCAAATAACAACAGCTCTGTGGAAATGAGTCTTTGAAGGCATTCCAAAGCTGTTCTCCCCCTCTGGGGCTGCCAGGCTGCTGGTTTTCACCATGATTGCAGGCTGTTGGTTTTCAAGGCATCTGAAGAGATGGAGAGGAAGGGATGGAAATACGGCAAGTTAAAATGCCACAAAGCTTGCTGTTCTTATTAAGACTGCTGAACGAATATTTCTTCTGGAATAAACACTCTCAAGCCTTGGTTTAATTTCCAGACTCTGAGAAAGTTGATTCTTACAGTTTTCTTATTGCTTTTATGGAAGAGAGAATTTTTAAGAAATCTTTACTCCACCATTTTTGCCTACATCCTGTCACTTTCTTTTGCATACTCATTATTTCTTCCTTCATTTCATTTTCCTAGCAACTTTCTTGAAGTATAACTTACATATGATAAAATTCACACATTTTATGAGTACATATTGATGAATTTTAGTATATTTATGAAGCTGTGCAATCATCACCACAATCCAGTTTTAGAACATTACCATAAAGTTCCCTCAGGTACTTCTGTAGTTGGTCCTCTCTCCCAATTCTGACCTCATGCAACTTCTGATCTGATTTCTGTCTCTATAGTTTTGCCTTTTCTAGAAATTTCATACAATACGTAATCTTTTGTGTATGGCTTAATTTATTTAGCATGATTTTTTTTTTTTGAAATACACCCATGTTGTTGCACGTATCAGTTGTTCCTTTCTTTTTTATTGGTGACAAGTATTCCATTGGAGTCCCTGGGTGGTGAAAATGTTCAGTAAGCTCAGCTGCCAACCAGAAGGTTGGAAGTTCAAGTCCACCTAAAGGTGCCTCAGAAGAAAGCCTGGCAATCTACTTCCAAAAAATCAACATCGAAAACCCTATGGAGCACAGTTCTATTCTGACACACATGGGTCACCATGGGTCAGAGTCAACTTGATGTCAGTTAGTGGTGGTAGTATTCCATTATATGAATATACCACATTTTGTTCATCTCTTCACCAGTTGACAAACATTTAGATTGTTTGCAGTTTTAGATTATTCTGAATAATGCTGCTGTGAACATTCATGTACAAGTGTTTGTGTGGATACACATTTTCATTGCTCGTGGGTAGATACCTAATGGTGTGATTGTCAAGTTACATGGTAAGTGTATGGTTAACTTTTTAAGAAACTGCCAAACTTTTCCAAAGGGGCTGTGCCATTTTACAGTCCCACCAATAATGTATGAGTGTTCTAGTTTTCTCCATATGCTCACCAACACTTGGAATTGTCAATGTTTATGATTTAGCCATTCTAGTGGGTGTGAATAGCAGTGGAACATTGTCTGATAGCAGTGGAACATTGTCTGATATAGTGCTGGAAGATGAGCCCCCAGGTTGGAAGGCACTCAAAAGATGACTGGGGAAGAGCTGCCTCCTCAAAGTAGAGTCAACCTTGATGACGTGGATGGAGTAAAGCTTTCGGGACCTTCATTTGCTGATGTGGCACGACACAAAATGAAAAGAAGCAGCTGCAAACAGCCATTAATAATCTGAACCTGGAATGTACGAAGTATGAATCTAGGAAAATTGGAAATCGTCAAAAATGAAATGGAATGCATAAACATCGATAATCCTAGGCATTAGTTAGCTGAAATGGACTGGTATTGGCCATTTTGAGTTGGACAATCATATAGTCTACTATGCTGGGAATGACAACTCGAAGAGGAATGGTGTTGCATTCATTGTCAAAAAGAACATTCCAAGATCTATCCTGAAGTACAATGCTGTCAGTGATAGGATAACATCCATACACCTACAAGGAAGACCAGTTAATATGACTATTATTCAAATTTACCTACCAACCGCTAGGGCCAAAGATGAAGAAATAGAAGATTTTTATCAGCTGCTGCAGTCTGAAATTGATCGAACATGCAATCAAGATGCATTTATAATTACTGCGATTGGAATGGGAAAGTTGGAAACAAAGAAGAAGGATCAGTAGTTGGAAAACATGGCCTTGGTGATAGAAACAATGCCAGAGATCAAATGATAGAATTTCGCAAGACCAGCGACTTCTTCATTGCAAATACCTTCTTTCACCAACATAAACGGTGACTGTACACATGGACCTCGCCAGATGAAACACACAGAAATCAAATTGACTACATCTGTGGAAAGAGACGATGGAAAAGCTCAATATCATCAGTCAGAACAAAGCCAGGGGCCGACTGTGGAACAGACCATCAATTGCTCATATGCAAGTTCAAGCTGAAACTGAAGAAAATCAGAGCAAGTCCACGAGAGCCAAAATATGAACTTGAGTATATCCCACCTGAATTTAGAGACCATCTCAAGAATAGATTTGATGCATTGAACACTAGTGACCGAAGACCAGATGAGTTGTGGAATGACATCAAGGACATCATCCATGAAGAAAGCAAGAAGTCACTGAAAAGACAGGAAAGCAAGAAAAGACCAAGATGGATGTCAGAGGAGACTCTGAAACTTGCTCTTGAGCGTCGAGCAGCTAAAGCAAAAGGCAGAACTGATGAAGTAAAAGAACTGAACAGAAGATTTCAAAGGGCGGTTCGAGAAAACAAAGTAAAGTATTATAATGACATGTGCAAAGAGCTGGAGATGGAAAACCAAAAGGGAAGAACACGCTTGGCGTTTCTCAAGCTGAAAGAACTGAAGAAAAAATTCAAGCCTCGAGTTGCAATAGTGAAGGATTCCATGGGAAAAATATTAAACGACTCAGGAAGCATCAAAAGAAGCTGGAAGGAATACACAGAGTCAATATACCAAAAAGAATTAGTCGATATTCAACTATTTCGAGAGGTGGCATATAATCAGGAACCTATGGTACTGAAGGAAGAAATCCAAGCTGCTCTGAAGGCATTGGCAAAAAACAAGGCTCCAGGAATTGACGGAATATCAATTGAGATGTTTCAACAAGCAGATGCAGCACTGGAGGTACTCACTTGTCTATGCCAAGAAATATGGAAGACAGGTTCCTGGCCAACTGACTGGAGGAGATCCATATTTAAGCCTATTCCCAAGAACGGTGATCCAACCGAATGTGGAAATTATAGAACAATATCATTAATATCACACGCAAGAAAATTTTGCTGAAGATCATTCAAAAACGGCTGTAGCAGTATATCGACAGGGAACTGCCAGAAATTCAGGCTGGTTTTAGAAGAGGACATGGAACCAAGGATATCATTGCTGATGTCAGATGGATCCTGGCTGGAAGCAGAGAATACCAAAAGGATGTTTACCTGTGTTTTATGGACTATGCAAAGGCATTCGACTGTGTGGATCATAACAAACTATGGATAACACTGCGAAGAATGGGAATTCCAGAACGCTTAATTGTGCTCATGAGGAACCTGTACATAAACCAAGAGGCAGTTGTTCAGACAGAACAAGGGGATACTGATTGGTTTAAGGTCAGGAACGGTGTGCGTCAGGGTTGTATTCTTTCACTATACCTATTTAATCTGTATACTGAGCAAATAATCCGAGAAGCTGGACTATATGAAGAAGAACAGGGCATCAGGATTGGAGGAAGACTCGTTAACAACCTGCGTTATGCAGATGACACAACCTTGCTTGCTGAAAGTGAAGAGGATTTGAAGCACTTACTAATGAAGATCAAAGACCACAGCCTTCAGTATGGATTAAACCTCAACATAAAGAAAACAAAAATCCTCACAACTGGACCAATAAGCAACATCATGATAAACGGAGAAAAGATTGAAGTTGTCCAGGATTTCATTTTGCTTGGATCCACAATCAACAGCCATGGAAGCAGCAGTCAAGAAATCAAAAGACGCATTGCATTGGGTAAATCTGCTGCAAAGGACCTCTTCAAAGTGTTGAAGAGCAAAGATGTCACCCTGAAGACTAAGGTGCGCCTGACCCAAGCCATGGTATTTTCAATCGCATCATATGCATGTGAAAGCTGGGCAATGAATAAGGAAGACCAAAGAAGAGTTGATACCTTTGAATTGTGGTGTTGGTGAAGAATATTGAATATACCATGGACTGCCAAAAGAATGAACAAATCTGTCTTGGAAGAAGTGCGGCCAGAATGCTCCTTAGAGGCAAGGATGGCGAGACTGCGTCTTACATACTTTGGACATGTTGTCAGGAGGCATCAGTCCCTGGAGAAGGACATCATGCTTGGCAGAGTACAGGGTCGGCAGAAAAGAGGAAGACCCTCAACTAGGTGGATTGACACAGTGGCTGCAACAATAAGCTCAAGCATAACAACGATTGTAAGGATGGCGCAGGACCAGGCAGTGTTTCGTTCTGTTGTGCATAGGGTCGCTATGAGTCGGAACCAACTCGATGGCACCTAACAACAACAACAAGAAGTGGGTGTGTAGTGGTATCTTGTTGTGACTTTAGTTTGTATTTCCCTAATTATTAATGAGGTTCTTGGATGGTACAAACAGTTTGTGCTCAACTACTAAAGACTGATGACTTGAACCCAGCAGCAGCACTGCAGAATAAAGGCTTAGGGATCAGCTTTCGTAGAAATTTCAGCCAAGAAAACGTGACGGAGCAGCTCTATTCTGTAACGCATGGGGTTGCTCTAAGTCAAAATTAACTCAACAGCAATGGGTTTGATTTTGTGGTTTTAATTGTTAATGATGCTGATGATATGAGCTTCTTATGCTGTGCTTATTTGCCATTCATATATTTTCTTTGGTAAAGTGTCTTCCCATCTCTTAATTAGATCTTTATTTTTGTACTGAGTTTTAAGGATTCTTTATTCTAGATACAAGACCTTTGTCAGGTAAATGATTTGCAAACATTTTCTCCTGTGGCTTTTCTTTTCTTAGCAGTGTCTTTTGAAGAGCAAAAGTTTTTAATTTTGATGAAGTGCAATTTGTCATATTTTTCTTACATCATTCAGATGTCATAGCTAAGAAATCTGCCTAATCTAAGGTCATAAAAATTTTCTATATTTTATTCCAAAAGTTTTGTAATTTTTGTGCTTACATTTCAGTAAGAGCTAATTTTGAGTAAATTTTTGTGCAGGTTATAGTAAATCAGAGTAAGTTTGAAGACTGTCTTTTTGGATTTCCACCGTAGGAAGTGAAGATGAACATCACAGGAATGTCAGGAAAGGAAAAGAGGACTAAAAAGTAGGGTGGGAATAGAAATTTTGAAAAAAGGGTAAAGAAGAGTCAGAGGGGACTAAAAATTCCTTAAGGGGGAAAGGGGCCTAGGGAGTGCAAGCCTGGATGAGTAGGGGTATTTGGGATGAAAGTGTGCGGGGAGGAGGCGGGAGCTCGGCCAGGGGAAGGTGTGAGGAGACCCTAGAGACAGCAGACGTCGCTAGGGATTGCCACTGGAGACCCGGCCAAATCCTAAGAACTATGAGGACCCGGAACTAGTCGGGGAGAACTAGGACGCCAGCCAAGACCCGCCCCGGAGGCTTAGAAATGCGGCACACAGACGGCAAGGCTAGGGGGACCGGACCATGCCCACCCTCTGCGGCGGAACCAATTATGACGGCGGTCAGGTTTCTGGCCGGCGCTACAAAAGTGCCACACGCGGAGGGCGGTGCGCGCCGACGTGACGCGGCCGCGCGGGATGGGCAGGGCCAAGGCCGAGGCGGTGGCGGCGAGGGCGACAGCGAGAGGCAGTGGCGCGACGACTGCCCCCCAGCCCGACCACCATGAGCACCAAGCAGGTCACTTGCAGGTCCGTGCGCGGCGCCGCGGCACAGGCCGCCCGTGGCCCGAAGGGTGGCCAGCGCCCCCCGGCGGGCGCCGCGGAATCCGGGGGCGCCCCTTCCCGGCCCCGAGCAGCCGCAGCGCCCTAGCCCTGCGGCCGGAGCAGCGAGCCCAGGGCCGAGTAGAGTCGTGGGCCTTCCGAGCGGGTTAGCGCGCTGTCGGAGCCCGAGCCCGGGCCGCGGCGGGTGCGGGCCCGTGTCCCCCGGCCGAGCTCGGAGCCGCGGGCGCGGCGGGGCAGGCTGCGCAGCGGGCTTGGGCGCCTGCGGCTGGGAGGAGGCCGGCTGGGCCGGAGCGGGCCGGGGGTGGGACGCGGTCTCCTGGCGCCTGCAGTGTCGCTGGGAAGGGAGATTTGAAACTGAGTGAAGGGCTCTGGTGGTTTCCTAACGAGGGCACCACGCCGCGGTGGGTGGTTACGCGATTGAAGATCCTCGAAGAATCTGGGGGACCCAGAGCCCCTTCGCTTCCCGTCAGCCAGCCTTTGACTTTCTAGCTGAAAAGCTGAAGATTTAGTTGGAAGGACACGGATGTAACCTGAACTGGCATAGAATTAGTAAAAATTGTGCAGAAAATAACACAGGGAGCGTTTACCGAAAACCTGTTAAGCATCCCGCATGTTACCAAGCCTTTTATATACGTTGTCACTAGAGCTCACAGCGAGGCACATTTGCTTCCATTTTACGGTGCGTGAAACTGAGGCTGAAAGAGATTGACTGATGCCCTCATCTTACTGAGAGACCCATTTACTGGAGAAATGCTCGCGACAGCAATGGATGATTTAGTGTAGAAAATTCAAAACCAGATGGCTAAGGTCTGATTGCTGCTGTGAAATGGAAACAGCTTGGTTGCGTAACACTCTTACTCCTTCGTTAGCTTGTAGCTTAACGGTATTGGAACCCCAGTCCTGTTGAATTGTATGCTTGGAAGATACAAATTTATTTTAATAATTGATATTAGCAATACCTGTTTGGGAAACATTGCTAAAAAAAAAAAAAAAAGCTGTATAGTTTGGTTATGTAATAAACAGTTCATTTACATATAATCGATAGTGTTACTTCTCTTCATTAGTATGAATAATTGATAAGTGACTGTTTAAAGCTTTCTGTTAGCATTAGTGTGTATAAACTGTTCATCCAGTTTATCCAAGGCCCAGGTGGCTTTTGTTAAGCAGTTGTTAGACATTTGATGAATTTAGTGTCCATAGAAAAGACTTTTGCTAGGTTATTTGTACTAGAAGGTCTTTTTTTGATCTCTGCATATATATTATTTGCGTATATTTTTTCTCCTGTTGGAGGGAATGCTCCTATGTCTTTGCGTACTAAAAAGCAAATACTAGCTTGCTACGTAGGAAGTTTTATCTATTCCTCCATCTACTTTTATGGTTTAATTCTACCATTCTTGAACCCAGTCTACAGCTCGTAAAATGTCTGCAAAAGAGGGCACCTTTATGTAATGCTTTATAAGTGAATCACAACTCCTTATAGTATCTAATTTTAAAGATAAGGAAAGCTTACACCCAGAAGTACTTGAAACTTGCCCCAAATTTTACACTGAAGTGCAGAATTAAGAATTTAAATCAGGATCATCTTGTTTTATTCCTTCTACACCCCAAGATGGCCTGACCTGAGAACTTTAATCCTGTATTTCCCAAACAGGGGCATCCTATAGAATATTGTTACATGTAAACTAAGAGTAGGTTGGAATGTTGGGAAAAGATCTCCATTTAGGGGGCTGATGTATGTTCTGGGTGCTTTTTAGGTGCTCTACCAGCCATGTCTCACGTAATCCAGAACCAACACCATTCCACAGATCGCACAAAAATCCACTCAGTGGCAGAGGTGTGACATTAGAGTCCATGCTCTCATAAACTATATGGCCTCCAAATAAGTTTGGGAAATGCTAAGTTAAAGCTTCTGACTGTAGGATTTTTCTAAGGTTTTAATATGGTCATGTGAAGGGAAAACGCAAACATTTAGAAAGGAAAAGGTGTTTACTTGCAAAGGAGTATGAGGGAAGTCAGACCTCAGAAGCACTTCCTTGCCAAATAAACATAACAAGTATTTTAAAAAAAAATCTGCAAAATTACCAAGAGTACCAAGTTTTGTTTTGTTTTAATAATATTGTGTTTTGGGTGAAAGTTTACACAGCAGATTAGGATCCCATTTAACAAAAATTGGTCCAGTGACATTGGTTACATTCTTCACAACGTGTCAGCATTCTCATTTCCATTCTGTTCCGTTTCCATTAATCTAGCTCTCATGCCCCTGCTTCTAATCTTTGCATTAGGGTAAATGTTGACGGTTTGTTCTCATACAGTGGATTATGTAAGGGAGTACAGTACTCACGGGTAATATTGTTTATTTTATAAGCCAGTCTATTATTTGAATGAAAGGAAGTGGGGTACCTTTAATCTGTGTTACTCTATCTGAGCAGACTTCCAGTTGCCTCTTCTACTTCCAGACCCGTATACTCTGTGTTTTAAAACTCTTTAATCAGGCAAGCAAATGCACAGAAATGGGAATAGACACAGGGGTCTTCATCCCAATGCCAGTGCCCTGTTCATTATTGGACTGTCCCAGTATATTTATTACATTCAGCTCTGCAAGGTGAACTTTACTGCCTGCTTCATCACAAACTAGCTTTTTTTTTTTAAACCTCTTAAGTGAGATTTTTCAGTCATAAAGCTAGCTTTAGTGTGATGGTATTTGATTGGCCAACAGCCAAGTAGACCGAGTGCAGTCTATTCTAATGAGGATGAATGGGATGATGTTAAGCAGATGACAAGTTAGCTTAGGAAGTCTCTTTTGTTATAATTGCAGTAATTTTTCAACCAGTGCTTGGATTAGCCTTGTCAGTCTTTTTCTATCAATGTACAATAGCTAAAAAAGCCCAGCACACGTTGGCTGCAAGACATTTGATTTATTTCCTCAACAGGGAGCCCTGTTGAGAAAAGTCAGAGTACCTGACGATAATATACAGTATTGATACCAGTGTGTTGAAATAGCTAATGCTCATGTTGCTGATGGGCAATCTTTCTGGAGAGCAATTATGCAACATCAAGAACCTTAAAAATATTTATACCCATTGGTTTAGTAAACCTGGAAATTTATCATGAAATCAAAGAGATGCCCAATGATTTCTATAGCAGTACTGTTCATAATTCAAAAATTGGTTGCAGCAGTACATCGACAGGGAGCTGCCGGCAATTCAAGCCAGATTCAGGAGAGGACGTGGAATGAGGGTTATCATTGCTGATGTCAGATGGATCCTGGCTGAAAGTGGAGAATACCGGAAAGATGTTTACCTGTGTTTTATTGATTATACAAAGGCATTTGATTGTGTGGATCATAACAAATTATAGATAACATTGCAAAGAATGGGAATTCCAGAACACTTAATTGTGCTCATGAGGAACCTGTACATAAACCAAGAGGCACTCCTTCGAACCAAATAATGGGATACTGGTGGTTTAAAATCAGGAAAAAGTGGTGTGTGTCAGGGTTGTATCCTTTCACCCTACTTACATTCAGTCTATATGCTGAGCAAATAATCCAAGAACCTGGACTATATGAAGAAGAATGGGGCATCAAGATTGGAGGAAGACTCATTAACAACATGCATTATGCAGATGACACAGCCTTGCTTGCTGAGAGTGAAGAGGACTTGAAGCACTTACTGAAGAAGATCAAAGACTACAGCCTTCAGTATGACTTATACTTCAACATAAAACAAAAATCCTCACAGCTAATGGAAGCAACAGTCAAGAAATCAAATGACAAATTGCTACTGGAATAAGGTTCTTGCCTCTCACTGGTCAAGAATGAGCAGGTAAGGCACATAGAGTTTTCCACAGGAGCAAAGCTTTATTGAAGAGGCTTGCAGTGGAGACAAGGAGGGCCTACAGCAACGCATATTACGGTGCCTGCGCAGCAGATTTCCAAGATTGCTCCTGTCCCGGAGGCCTCTGCGATTCGTAGCAGGACTCATGGGGTGTGGCGCCTGTGCAGTCTCTTGCTCCTGGGTTCGGGTTCGACTCCCCGGCTGGGGCTGCAGCCCCTCACTGCCCCTGGTGGAAGGTCACACAGCAGTCACAGGTGGATGTTCTGAGCGTGTCCCTGGGGCTGGTTTTCTCCAGGTGCTTCTGAAAGGCAACTTTAAAGAAGTCTGTGGGCTATTTTTAGGTACCCTGCCCCATTGTTCTGGGGAATGGCTTTGTTTCTGTGCCCTGGCCCATTTCTTGTTACTTTGCAGATTTGGGGGCCCCTCTGTTCCCTATCTTAACAAGTCTGTAGGTTCCACACCCAACCCCTTATTACCTCCCTGATAGTATAGCCTATCTCTCTTACTTGAATCTCTTCTAACCACAGTAGTCTCTTTGCTATTCCTCAAACAGGCACCCTCCTATCGCAGAGCCTTTGCTCCCTGTCTTAGTATTGCATCGGGCAGATCTGCAAAAGACCTCTGTAAAGTGTTAAAAAGCAAAGATGTCGCTTTGAGGACTAAGGTGTGCCTGACTGAAGCCATGGTATTTTCAGTTGCTTCAAATGCATGTGAAAGCTGAACAATAAATAAGGAAGACCAAAGAATTGATGCCTTTGAATTATGGTGTTGGCAATGAATATTGAATATACCATGGACTGCCAGAAGAAGAAACAAATCTGTCTTGAAGAAACACAGCCAGAATGCTCCTTAGAAGCGAGGCTGAGGAATCTTCGTTTCATGTACTTTGAACGTGTTATCAGGAGGGACCAGTCCCTGGAGAATAACATCAGGCTTGGTAAAGTAGAGGGTCAATGAAAAAGAAGACCCTCAACGAGATGGTTTGACACAGTGGCTGCAGCAGTGGGCTCAGACATACCAACAATTATGAGGATGGCACAGGACCTGGCAGTGTTTCATTCTGTTGTATTCGATGGCATCCAGCAACAACGCTTTAAAATAGCAAAACCTTAGAAACAACCTAAAACAAGAGTAACAAGTTTACATTAGTGTGTTCATGGTGAAAAAGTTTTTCTGACTTGATTATCTTCTCCACAAATCTTATCTGCTGATGTGTAAGACATGAGTAACCTACAGGAAGTGTTCAGGGCATCATTTATTTGGGGGACCAGATCTAAATAGGGTGCTTGGCTATTTTTTGGTTTATCTTGGGCACAAAGCATTTTTAGGTTTGTTTTCCTGCCTGGGCTGTGATGTACATACTTATTCCAAATGGCAGCAGGGCAGGGTATCAGTTTTGCTTTCACTCCGATATGCATTATGCCTCTCCAAGAGATAAGTGTTGAATACTAGGATTCCCAAATTTAATGGTAAAGACACTCCATAGGTGTGTTGCCTGGAATGGCAAGAATGGCTGCTGACACAGTTCTGCCGTCAGTCAGCTCTGCTAATTCCTCTATCCAGAATCATCTTGGGGACCATTTTTGCTGATTCCGTGCCTTCCGATCAGAGTTCTCCACAGGCTGTTATTATAGCTTGGTAACAGACTCTTCTTCCCCTCTCCTCCTGCGATCACGGTCCCTTTGTCTCATAATCACTGGTGGAAACCAAAACCAAACCTGTTGGCAGTAGCACTGCCCTGTAGGGTTTCTAAGGAGCAGCTGGTGGATTTGAACTGCTGACCTTTTGGTTAGCAGCTAAGTTCTTAACCACTGCTCCATCACGACTCCAATCACTAGCAGAAGACCTAGAATTTCAGCTTCCCGAGATAATCAAACCTAGAGTTTTGGTTCTTTGAAAGTCCAAAACGTGGGGGATCTTGTGGGTAGGTAAGCGTAGGAAGACCATGCACTCCAGAGTTGGGCAGTCCTAGATTCTCATCCGTGTATCACCTGTGTCTATGAAATGGGGCTGGTGATGCCTAACTGACAGGATTGGTTAGAAGACTACGTAATAACAACAGACCATCTTCGAGCATTTACAGTGTTAGGCTAAGCATCTGCATGTGTTATTTAAACCTCTGTGAAGTAACTACAGTCATTATAGCCATATTACTGATGGGAAAGCTGAGGCTTGGGGATTTAAGTAGTTTGCTCAAGGTCACCTAGCAAGCAGTCTGACTTTACAATCATATAATCACTTGAATTAGGGGCACTTAATCACTACACTATACTTTATTTCATCCCCATCTCTAATCTAAAAGACAGGTTATTTTGCACCTACCACTGTGCCTAGTGTTAGCTCCCTACCCCCTCAAAGGACCTACTGTCACAGCAGTACAGCCATAGGGTTTGAGCCTGTGAAAACACACGGGGGGTATAAAGAAAGTAACACTGAGGATGAAAATACCCATACACTTGGAAATGATTTGCAAATGTATTTTGCAAGATGGAGTCACCATTAAAGGGCCTCTTAAGAAACCAGACTGAGTCTGTTTGGCTCCGCCCTCAGCTACAGCTAGAGCTGCTGGCTGCTCTGAGTGGCTAGTAGTGAACCTGTTATCCTTTATGACTTACAGCGTCCTTATTGTCTGAAATAGTCTGAGGGTCCCAGGGAAACAGACCCCTTTGGATTGTCCCCAAGAAAGGACCTGTGTAGCCCCTTCTTCCCTTTTCATTCATGTTTCAGTCTTTCTTGGATAAAATAAGTAGTAGCTTGGCCATCAGCTGAGGGGAGCAGTTGGAAGTGTGTTACAAGGTGCAACATGAAAGAGGCCTGGCTCACACACTTAGTGTGACACAGGTGGAGAGGAATGGCTGTAAGTGGATGCCAGAGATGTCTCAAAGGACAGGCAAGATGTCCTCAAGGTGGTTTTGTGTTTATCACTGGGGAGTGGAAATGGTGACATACGCTACAAAAATAGGACTTGACTGGCTTCATCTCTTACGTAACACTTGGTTCACGCTCACCTTTCTTGAATGCAGTGATGGTGGTCTGGAAGTTATTTTTGAACTAGTCTAAGTCTCAGCTCAGTCACTTAACAGAAGTGAAGTGGCTTGCATGAAGTACTTAGCTTGTAAATGGCAAAACTAGCAGCTCTGGTTGGCAGTTAAATATTTGATTTTTTAATGGAAAAGATAATTGGTGTGTGCAGTTCAGATAATTGGTGTGTGCAGTTCGGAAGGCAGGTTTTCTGAATAGAACTTATGGAAGGTGGTGGTAGAAGTATGGAAGGCATCCTGGTAGGACCAGCCAAACCAGTTGCCTTCAAGTTGATTGTGACTCATAGCAACCCTATAGAATAGAGTAGAACTGCCCCATAGGGTTTCCAAGGAGTGCCTGGTGGAATTGAACTACCGACTTTTTGATTAGCACCTGAGCTCTTAACCACTGTACCACCAGGGCTCCAACAAAGACGAATATCTGGTAGAAAGGACCTCTGGTAGTCTCCTACCCTGGTTCTTTCAGCAAATCTGGGCTGGTTTCTCCAAAAGAAACTTAATAAAGCATTGTTAGATCTCATTTTTGTAGAACTGTTTATATAGCCACTTTTAACCCCGTCTCTTTCAACATTTATGTCTCTTTAAAAATTTACAGTTCACCAATTCTGATACCTCTTTGTCATTCAGATTTGGCTCTTGGCACTGGTTTTTTTTTTTTTTTTTTTTTTGCTATTACACCTTTAGAGGTCAAAGATTACCATATTTGAGGATAGTTGAAATAATGATGCAGCTGAGTAGCATTTCTCAGGAAGAAAAACTGGTTAGAATGACACAGTCATGCACAGCATAATGTAGGCTGGGGCAACGTCTGACCGCGTACGTCTGCGCACACCATCGGGGGACTGTCTGGGCAGCAAGCCTGCCCTGCTGCCCTCCACCCGTGAGAATAGCCACCCCTGTTGCTGGGAGGAGTGGGCAGAGTGGGCTTCCGATCCTGCTGTCGAGTGCCCAGAGGCATTGTGGGGCCGGTGGGGGTGCCAGGCCGCTGAGACCACTCCTGTGGTGCCTGAGCCTGGAGCCTCCCCACTCTGACCATCATGGGGCTGTGGGGCTGTGTGCTGGGTGGACCAGCAGAATGCTCACCTGAGGTGTCCTGGGGCTGCCCGGGTGCACACCACACAGCAGCCCTCAGGCCACTGGCGCGGGAGCCCAACCTCCACAGACTCAGGGTGCATATCCTATTTCACAGAACATATGGTTGACTTTAATCGACCTATGACTGTACTTTTGTGTCAAGGACCCCAGGACCATCTCTGCATTTGGAGATTGGCTAGAAGGATTTGTGGGACTCAGCATCTAGCTGTACCCAAGGGGGAAGGAAGGATGGGTAGAGTTGAGAGGAATCCCTGAGCAGGCTTCCTTACGTTCTCATCCTCCCTGAGGAGTCACACAGGTGACTCTTCACCCAGCAACGAAAATACAGCACCGTGGGTGTGCACTTTGCCCAGTAAAGCCCACTAGAGACTCAGTATGCCTGGGGTTATTACTGGGGGCTGGTCATGTCGGCACCCTCTGACTAGCATGTATCAAAATTCCAGACGCCCCGCAGGAAAGCAGGTGTTCGGCATAAACCACATTGTAGGCGCACGGTAAGCCACCCTTGGCTGTTAGGAAAGCTTTTTTTTTTCTTTTCAATCTGTGGGAAACTGTTTACCAGCCAAGTTCCCAGACACAGTCAGCCGCTAGCCTTGTAAACAGGCCCTTCCAAGCATAGCAGTCTCAGGCCTACTATGTTAACTATTTTCTGTACATTTTAAACATAAATATTGTGAATAAAAAGATCCCTTTGGTGTAGCCTTTTTTTGGGGGGGGGGGGTCCATGTTTTTTAGGTTCTGTGCCTTTTTTTTAACGTAAATCTGTAGGAGCCATATAGCAAGATGCTTGCTATACAGTCTCTGATTTAGTGGAAGACCCCAAAGCAGCTGTTGCTATTTAAAAGGAAGGGCAAGAGGCAAGAGTGAGGCGGGGTTGTTCCCTCAAGAAAGCCTAGCTGACCACCTACAAAAGATCTTATAGGATGGCTCCTACTTATAGTCACTTAAGTCACAGGGTTCAGTTCTCTTTGTAGGCTTAGAAACTTGTTTTTGTTGGTGGACTCAGAGGTGGCTCATGCTAGCCGAATACAAAAGAGACCGACATAAATTAGAATTACCCTTTTATCATTTCCATGGGAGAAAAGTAACCATTAGGTGGCCTGGCCAGCATTTCCTCTCCTTTTGGGGAGACTAAGAGGTGAAGAAAGAAGTTTGCTTGGTGAACAAGGAGGGATGGGAGGCCTTCACATCTTGTAGCATCCAGCTCAGGTAGCCTCCCATGCCCAGATGTGCGGTGTGAATTGGTCACTGGTGTTCACTGGTACCCCTTCTCTGGAGGACACTGACAGTAAGGGCTCTCAGGCCTTCCTGGTCTTTCTGACAGACCATTCCCTTCTTTCTGTTGTCAAACCTTTCTTCAGTTCCAGACAGAACCATCTATGTCTTCCTGTTCCTCTCTGAAGTTATTTCCAGGTGTTCTTCGTTGGAGAGGGTTGGGCCCCAGATTGGGAGGCACCATGGTGTGTGGCGGCCACCAGTGAGTGTGAGGGGTTAGAGGAGGGGACACTTACTGGGCTGGAGGGCATCAAGTGGCTTCTTGGATTAGCCAGGACTGAAGCTGGCACACAAAGGAAGGTGAGTTACAATAATTCAGTGGGGGAAAGATGGGGGCCAAGTAATGAATTGTAGCTTTGTAGACAGGGGCCACAGTGTGAACAAAGGCAGAGCAGTACAGAAACAAGTTTTGGGGGAAAGGTCAGGGCTCTCTGGGAAGACCACAGTTGGAGTCCCTGTTTACCTGGTACCTAGCAATTAAATCTATCAGTCATCACACCTCTCTGAGCCTCCATTTTGTTATTTGCATGATACCACCGCCGGTTGCTTTCAAGTCGATTCTGACTCGGGGTGACCCCACGTGTGTCCGAGTAGAACTGTGCAGCATCAGGTTTTCATGGCTGTGACATTTCAGAAGCAGGTTACCAGGTCATTCTTCTAGGCACTTCTGGATGGGTTTGAACTTCCAACCTTTCAGTAGCCTAGCGCTCAACTGTTTGTGCCACCCAGGGACTCCTGTTCGCATCATAGGGGTAGTAATAATATTCCTCACAGGGCTGTTAGGACTAAATGGGATAAAGAAGGTGAAAGTGCTAAACAGTATTGATAGTTACTGCTTGTCAGATCTTTTATATTTTTTCTCCTTTTGTATATTCTCATAATGATACTTGTCCAGAGGGAGGGAGGGCCCTCAATGTTCAAAGTCTTCATTCAAGGGGTATGTGAGTTATCCCTCTTTAAAGAAGATAAATTGTCAGAATCCTACAGGAGGGGGGGAAAAGAGGGGAAACCAGATTGGTTGTGAATTGATCATTTGAAAGCTGGAGAGGAATGTGCCTTGAGAGTTTCTTCTATTATTCTGTCTACTTTTGTATATGTTTGAGATTTTCCATAATGTATGTATGTGTGTGTGTGTTTTTTTAATGATAAATTAAAACATACCCAAAACCAAACCAAACCCAGTGCCGTTGAATCGATTCTGACTCATAGTGACCCTATAGGACAGAGTAGAACTGCCCCATAGCGTTTCCAAGGAACACCTGGCGGATTTGAACTGCCAACCCTTTGGTTAGCAGCCGTAGCACTTAACCACTAGGCTACCAGGTTTCCAATTAAAACATGGTTCACAGATAAAACCCCTTTACCAAAAAGAGTTTCATAGGAGGATTTCCTTAGCTTTCAATAAACTGACAATTTTATTTCTTTAAGGCCCTCCTGACATGGACCCTGTAAACATGGACCTTGTAGCAGCCTTCTAATGGGGTCCATGCCTGCAGTTGCAGCCTTCTCCATTCTGTCCTCCACCTGCAGCTCCAGTGACCCTCCTGAAGAAGGCCTGGGAGAGGGCGCGTTTAGTCATAGTGCGCGGTTTTCTTTGCTTCAGAACCCTGCGGTTTTCTTTGCTACAGGACCCTGAACCTGCCCTCTGCTACTGTCTGTCGTAGTTTTCTGAGAAAGAACTAGGCCGTGCAGTTTCCTAAGCTTACTTGACTGACTTTATCCCTTGTTCTGAGGCACACTCATCAGTATTTTAGCTGATGCCAGGGTTTCTTGGAGCACGATTAGGGTGATAATACAGCCTCATCTCTGGGCAGGCCTGCCCACATGTCTCAGCCTTTTTACCTGCTGTCCTCTCTGCCTGCACATACCCCTCCCTCCCACCCCCTCTTCATTTTTAACCCCCTTGTTCTTCAAGATTATTACCTCTTCCAGGAGGATGTCCCCCAGGCCCCCTCCCACATCCTCCCTCAGCCTGGGGTATACCTCTCCTCTCTGCTTCCCCAGTTCCCGCATACGTTTTAATAAGGTGCACTTCGCTCTTTTGTAACTAGCTGTCAGGTTAATTGTCAGTGTCCTGTACTAGAGTTTAAGAAGAACTGAACTCTTTTTGGTACCCGCTGTGGGATAGATACTGAACCTGTCCTTGCCAGGGCTGCATAGTCTTTGTAATGGTTTTTAAGCTAAAAGTCTTTTATTATATCAAAAGCAGTATATGTTCATAGTAGAAATGTTAGAAAACACAGTTCAGCAAAAATAAGAAAATGAAAGCATCATATACCTTCAACTATTGCCATTGTGAACACTTTCTTATATATCTTTTCCAGATTTTTAAATGCATCTACCCATTGCCATCAGAGTCGATTCCCCTCATAGCGACCCTATAGGACAGAGTAGCATTTTCCCACAGGGTTTCCAAGAAGCGGCTGGTGGATTTGAACTGCAGACCTTTTGGATAGCAGCCATAGTCTTAACCGCTATACCACCAGGACTCCAAATGCATGTATATATGTATATGTTTATGAATTTTTACCAAAATGAGATACTGTATATGCTGTTTTATACTGTTCTTTTCAGTTAATAATCTTTAACTTTTCATGTCAATAAGTATTTATTTTATCTAATACCTAGTCCATAGTCAGATTTCCCCAGTTGTTCCAGAAATGTCATTTATAGTTATTTTGTCCAAACTAGAATATAATCCAGGACCACATATTTCATCTGGTTGTTATATCCCTTATGTTCTGTATACTAATCTAGCAGAGCCCTCCATTTTTAATTCTTTTTTTCTTAAACAGCTTTTTCAAGGCATAATAATTTACATACCATAAAATCCATCCATGTTAAGTGTATAATTCAGAAATTCTTAGTAAATTTACAGCGTTGTACAACTACAACCACGATCAAATTTTAGAACATTTATGTTACCCCAAAAAAGATCCTTTGTACCCATTTGCAGTCACCTTCCATTCCCCACCCTCCCAACCCCAGGGAACCCCTGATGTACGTTTTGCCCCTGAAGACTTTTCTGGACATTGTGTGTAAATGGAATCATACGGTGTGTGGTCTTTTAGCTTGCTCCCAGTTCCCTGTATTTCCTGTGTACTGGAAGTTATTTCACTTAGAAGGTTTCTGAGATTCAGTTATGTTGTAACATGCATCAGTACTTCATTCCTTTTTATTGCTGAATAATATTTCATTGTATGCTTATATTACTTTTTTTTTTAATCCATTCACCAGTTGATGGACATTTGGGTGGTTTCCACTTTCTGGCTATTATGAATTCTGTAATGCAGCTGTGAACATTCATCTGCAAGTCTGTGTGGACGTATTTCTTTTAAGTAGATACATAGGAGTAGAATTGTTGACTCATATGGTAAACTTATATTTAAGTTTTTATGAAAGTTCCAAGCTCAGTCCCCCTTTTTTTCATGATACTTAGTTATTAAACAGACAGGCCAAGGGTTTCACATACTGTCCTTTTGTGCTTATCTAGTTGATTTCTCATGATGTCTTTTAGCTTGTTCCCAATCCCCTGTATTTTCTGTAAACTGGAAGTTAGAGCTGAAATTTTGTTGGATGCAAGTTAAATGTGGCTAGAACACATCATGGGTTATATTGTGTACTTCATATTGTGTCACATCAGCAGACACAACATATTTGAGTTTCTTTTTTTTATAACTTGACATCAGGTCCAGCATCAATTGCTGAAAAGACTTATCCTTTCCCGTTGAATTATATTGATAGCTTTATCAAAAGTTAATTGATTATGTATGTGTGGTTCTATTTCCACGCTCTTCAGAGAAACTTCCTCAGCCTCCCTGAACTCCAATCTTGTCTCCTCACTCAGTAAGACCATTGTGCTTTGTATGGGATTCCCCTCCCTACACCACAGTCCAGAGCATGCCTTCAGGCAGAAACATGGGACTCATCTCACTACTTTTTCTCTCAAGGATCAGACTTGTGTTGCCTTTTGTCCACTATCCGAAAGTGATTGTTTTGTGTACTTTGGCCAGCAAATTCCATACCAGTTAATGCTTCATACCTAGAAGCAAAAATCTGTTCTCTTTTTGTTTTGGTTTCTTTCTCTCTGTTTCAGTTTGGGTAGTTTCTATTGCTGAACCTTCAGGTTCTCTGATCTTTTCTTTTGTGGTGTCTGATCTGCTATTAAGCTCATCTAGCGTATTTTTCGTTTCAGATATTGTATTTTTCATTGCCAGAAACTCCATTTGGTTCTTTTATATGTTTTCCATTTCTTTCCACATTACATTCATGTTTTCCTTTAAGTCTTTGAGCATATTGAGCATATTTACAATAGAAGTTTTAAAGTTCTTGTCTACTGATTCCATCATCTCTAACATTCCTATCATTGATTAACTTTTTTCCTGGGTATGGGTCATTTCCTGATTTGGGGCATATGTCTAGTAAATTTCAATTGAATGCTGAAAATTGTGTTGTTTATCATTTGGATTTTATTGCCTTGCTTTAAAGAATATTAAAATCTGTTTCACCTGACAGTAGGTTACTTGCTGATTGCTTGATCCTTCCAAAGCTTGTTTTTAAAAAAACAAAAAGCTTTTTTTTAAAAAAAAAAAAAAAAATCACCATGGAGTCAGTTCTGACTTGTGGTGGCCCCATGTGTTATAGGGTAGAGCTGAGCTCCAGAGGATTTTCTTGGCTGTAATCTTTACAGAAGCAGATCATTAGGCTTTTCTTCCACTGAGCCACTGGGTGTGTTCAAACCGACAACCTTTCAGTTAGTAGATGAGCCCAAACCATTTGCGCCATCCCAAGACCTTCAGCTTTATTGGGGCTGGTCTAAAATACTCACTACGCTTGGACTAGGACCTTAATACCAAGGCATGTTCTTTCTGGGATCTCTCTGCTGTTGCTCTAAATATTTGATGAAGTTTGTCTACTCTGACTAGACAGAATTAAAATGTCTCCCAGTTATCCTATACTGGTTATTCCTTCAGGGTCAGAGGTGGACATCCCAATGGAACATTCTTTTATTAGGTGCTACCTATCTTACTTGATTCCAGTCACAATCCAGTGAAGCAGGTAATGTAATCATCATTTTATAGATGAAGGTGTGAGGCCCAGAGAAGTTGGTTATATGACTTGCTCATAGGTGGCAGGGCTGAGTCTTGAGCCCGAGTCACTCCCACTCCAGTATAACCATACCCTTTAAAAGCTCCATGAAAACAGAGACATTTTTATAGAGTATTTTCTCAATTATGAGGCTCATAATTTACACATTTAACATAAAGTTGATCCTCATTATTCATAGATTACATATTTGTGAATTCATCAACTTGCTAAAAATTTTTTGTAATCCCAACATCAGTACTCTTGGCACTTTTGTGGGTATTCACAGGCATACACAGAGCAGTGAAAAAACTGAGTCATCCAGCATGCACGTTCCCAGCTGAGGCTGAACAAGGTGACTGACTCTGCCTTCTTGTTTCAGCTTTCATACTGCAAACAAGTGTCCTTTTTAATACCACGGTTTTTGCATCTTTGTGCTTTTTGTTGGTGGTTTTACTATTTAAAATGGCCCTCAGCGTAGTGCTGAAGTGCTGTCTGTTTTTGCTAAGAGCAAGAAAGCTGTGATGTGCCTTAAGGAGATACATTTTGTTCGGTCATGAGTTATAGTGCTTTTGGCTGTGAGTTAATGCTGATTAAATGAAGTGTCTTTCAGCAAACACATACAACAAGGTTATGTATTTTTTTTTTTTTCTGGAATGGCCTTTTTTTTTGGTTTAATTGTACTTTAGATGAAGGTTTACAGCACAAACTAGCTTCTCATTAAACAATTAGTACACATACTCTTGTGACAATGGTTACCAACCCCACAACATGTCAACACTCTCCCTTCTCAACCTTGGGTTCCCTGTTACCAGCTTACCTGTTCCCTCCTGCTTTCTCATCCTTGCCTCTGGACTGGTGTCCCCTTTTAGTCTTGCTTAAAACAAGGTTATATCCTCCTGATTTAAGATACAGTCAATTCTTATTATTTGCAGTAGTCATGTTCTATAAAGGCACCATGAACACTGAATTAGTGAATATGCTCCTCCTAGGAGAACACAGGGTTAGATTCCTGTGAGCCTCTGGTCACAACATTTTCATTAACCAATCCATACATAAAAAACAATTTTTCATTAACCAATCAATACATAAAAATTTTTTTTCATTAACCAATCAATACATTAAAAAATTTTTTCATTAACCAATCAATACATTAAAAAAAATTTTAATGTATTGATTGGTTAATGAAAATGTTGTGACCAGAGGCTCACAGGAATCTAACCCTGTATTCTCCTAGGAGGAGCATATTCACTAATTCAACGTTCATGGTGCCTTTATAGAGCATGACTACTGCAAATAACAAGAATTGACTGTATCTTAAATCAGGAGGATATGCCTTAAGAATAGAAACTCATGGAATCATTTGCTTTTCTTCCAGAAGAGCTGTCATGGAATCAGCCCTGGTACATCTAAGGTCACTGTGTCTTAGAACAGAGGAGATATGTATGTCTCCAACTCTTGCAGAGCCTTGTTGACACATAACGTGTACTTAATGTTTTGTATGCTAGGTTCAAGACTGTGGGGATTTTATAAAGCAAAGTGTGCTTCTAAAAATTTGATGCCTCTGCTTGTCTCCAGGTATTTTATGCACGGTGTGTGTCGGGAAGGAAACCAGTGCCTGTTCTCACATGACTTGGCCAACAGCAAGCCCTCCACCATCTGCAAATACTATCAGAAGGGCTGTTGTGCCTACGGAACTCGTTGCAGGCAAGAACCTCCAGCTCTCCCAGCCGTTCCCTGGAGTTCAGTATATTAGGGATTCATATCCTTCACTTGGAGCACGGGTTCTGCTGAGGGAAAATTTTAAATTTAGAAGTAACATGACAATATTACCAAAAGTATGGCAGATAATTTTAAAACCAAAATATTAATTTTTTCAAAATCACTTTTTCAGGCTTTATGAGTGTATAGTTATACAATTGCAGCATACAATGTATATAAGATTTTATATCTTATACCTTGCTTTTTTTTAGTGTTTCAAACTATCTCCTCTGCTGCTACTGTGTCTCCTAACTATAATTTCATAATGGTTCATAGTGTTAATGTACCATCGTTTTATTAACTATACATCTGTTAGATACTTACATGGCTTCCAGGTTTTTTTTGCTACAAATACCCCTGCAGTGAACATTTATATGCATATAGTCTATAGGCAAAGTTTTATAACTTCTAGACAGAAAAAAAGTTCCAAAAGCCTGTTCCTGTGCTTTTGTGATTCCGTCCTAAACTAATATGTAATCAGGTCCGTCAAATGCGGTACCTCTAAAAAGGCTCAGGAGTGTGTTTGGTGGGAAGGTGGTCGTCGCTGGCATGAGAAGAGGGCTGCCCTGGGGCATTTTAAACCAACAGCTTCCCTGTTCTTCCCTAGACTGCAGGCTTCCTTCACTCCCTCACTGCACTGGGCGGGGGTGATGGAAGTTGGCTAACCCTTCCTTCCCAGGAGTGACAGTCAAGGAGAGTCCTGTTTCCCGGCTCCTACATGGGCCATCATCAACATTTTGGGGACTCCTGTCCGAAAGAACACTGGATTGGGAGTCAGGAGATGTCAGTTGAGCATCTCTTTGGAACATTCAGGCTCTCTGGGTGGTCTGGTACAGTACATCCATCCCACTAGGGTCCCTCAAGGACACGAGTATAGGTGACAGACACTCTGGATGCCAGGAGGCTCTTATTAATGGGTGAGCCTTGTGTAGATGAAAATACTAGGACTGAGTGCCTTGTTGTCCCCTTCAGCAAATGGAGCAGGAGGAAGGATGTCCTGTTTCTGGGAGTAGGGGCAGGTGTGTGTCCCTGTTTGTCCACTAATGCATCTGCATGTGCTCTGTTTAGATATGATCACACGAGGCCCTCTGCTGCAGTGGGTGGTGCTGCGGGCACCGTCCCCCACGGTGCGTCCTCCCTGGGTTTTCACAGTCCTCACTCTCCTTCTGACCTCTCTGCAGCTGTCGTGAAAACTAGCTTACACGAGCCTGGGAAACGTGAAAAGAGAACATTGGTACTTAGAGACCGAAGTGAGTGAGCAGAATCGTTGCTTTGCCTGTTTTTGAAACACAGTCTTTTTCCTCCCACCTTGCTCGTTCTTAATGCTCCTGACCTTCTCTGGTTAAGAGGACTCCTAACCTAATACCCCTCCAAATGTAGAGATACCAGAACTGACCTGAGAAAGGTCCACGTGGCTGCAGTGTTTAGATGCTATGTCTGCCTCATGCCTGAAGCTGGGCTGAGCCCCAGGTTTGTCTTGGTAAAACATAAAAAGTGATCTTTTTGTCAGTGTGTAACTGCTGTCTGCATAGGGTGGTTCCCCAATTGGTGAAAAGCACCAGGCTATTCATTCCAAAGCTAAATGTGTTGACCAGGAGTAGTACATTTTACCATTTGATTTTTAAGTCAATTAATAGACTTCATCTCACGTACTTTGAACACGTTATCAGGAGGGTCCAGGCCCTGGAGAAGGACATCATGCTTGGTAAAGTAGAGGGTTAGCAGAAAAGAAGAAGACCCTCAATGAGATGGATTGACACAGTGGCTGCAACAGTGGGCTCAGACACAGCAATGATTATGAGGAGGGCACAGGACGAGGCAGTGTTTCCTTCTGTTGGACGTGGAGTCGCTGTGAATCGGAACTGACTCGATGGTGCCTAACAACAACAGCAGCATGCTTTTCAGGGTTTTGGGGCTGCACCTTTGGAAATAGAATAGCATGTTGGAGGTTGGGATGTGGTCTCTACCTTGCAACAGCATTTGGGCGGAAGAAGGCTGTAAATTGTTAGAGTTGTTTTTATTGCCTGGTCCTCCCCAGGTGAAGGGCTTTCTAGTTCTTGGAATTGTGCAGGGTAAGATAGGCAGGTTCCATCCTAAACTAACACGAAATCAATTGTCAAATATGGTACTTCGAAAAAGGCTCAGGAATATGTGTGATGGAAAGGCAGTCACCTCTGGTATGAGAAGGGGGTTGCCACACTGCAATATAACACTGACTTCAGGACCCGAAGACTTACTCTAGATTTCATCCTAGTTCGCTTTAAAATATTAGGTAACTTTACTGATATAAAGGAAACTACTGGATTCTGTTGACCTTATTCTAAATTCCCTCCTGCCTTATCTATTTTCACATAACCTTAGAGGAATTGGGCAGAGTGGAAAGAACACAGGCCTTGGAAACAGATGGATCCTGGGTCCCAATCTCTCCACTTTCTGGCTTTGTGAACTTGGGCATAGTGTTTGCTTTTCTGCACTTCAGATCCCATAAAATGGGGATAAAATCTCTTCCTCACAGGATTACTGGGAGGATTACATCAGATCTTATACAGTAAGTAAGTAGCCTAGGACCCAGCAGAGAGTAAACATTCAGAAATTGGTTGTCTTCCATTCCTTCGTAATCAGTATTCCTGTTTTGTGGGTTTTTTTTGTGCTAACTGGTCCATGTGTTGACATTTCTATACTTGCTGTATTCAAACATCTACTTTAGTATTTTTCTGTATAAATATATGATGCCTGCTTTGTTATTTCCCTATCTTGAAATGTGTGTGTTTTTCAGTTTTATTACTATAACTAATGCCTTTGTGACTATTTTATATTATCCCTTTTATTTTTCTCACTTGACCTGTTTTTTGTTTGTTTGCTATATAGTCCCAAGAGTGACGTTCTGGAGGTCAGAAGTGCTTAATTTATTAGGTTTTGGCTCACTGCATACCACGAGGATTGGGCCAGCTTCACTTGTATGTGTGCTGTATGTTTGCATTAGATCTCTGTGGCCTCGCTGAGGACAAGGCTCTGCCTCGTGTGGTGAGTAACCCAGGGGGGTGCACTGACCCCCAGAACAGCCTGGAGATGAAGCCGCACTCCTATCTGGAAGCCATCAGGAGTGGCCTCGATGACTTAGAAGCCAGCAGCTCCTACACCAGCGAGCAGCAGCTGTGTCCCTATGCCGCTGCCGGGGAGTGCCACTTTGGAGATGCTTGTGTCTACCTGCATGGGGAGATGTGTGAGATCTGCAGGTTACATGTCCTGCACCCCTTTGATCCTGAGCAAAGAAAAGCACATGAAAAGGTAAAGATGCAAACCTTTGCATGGGCTCACTTAAAGGCACGTGAGCTGCACCAAGTGGCAAAGGTGTGGGTAGTTCTGCAGGTACATCTCTCTGCCAGCAATGCCTGCATTGTATACCTGGCATATTTACACCTGGTTTTCTTCAAGTTCCTTTTTCTGTTGTCATTTTGCCAATTTTTTTTACATAGAAAAAAGAGGTATCAGAAATATACTGGAGAACTCAGAGACCAAATGAGGCTTAGGAGCATGGGGTGTGTGCGTGCGTGTGTGCGTATCTCACACACACATACGTAAATGCACATACACGTGTGGTTGGTTTCTAGCTGGGCTGGTTCTAGAGAATTTGAGGAGCCCAGAGCATAGAATCTGAGGAGCCAAGTGTTGGACAGGACCTTTAAAGGTCATTCATTCATCAAGCATTTGTTGAGGCTGCCTCATGTTTAGCTTGACGCTTGGGTTCAGGGTGTGAAGGTGAGTAAGAGAGAAGGGGCAACAAAATGAGAGACAGTGTTATTTCAGTTTAGGGCTACACACTAATGAGGGGCCAAACAGTGCTAGAGGCCTGTTAGGGAAGGGCCCCTTTCTGGGTGGGAGCCTGATGCAGTCTCCATGGACAGTGCGTTCCTGGGTAATTGAGAGTTGGACAGTCGGACTGGTCATGGTGCCCGGAAGCTGCTGTGGGACATAGAATTTGAGTCTATCCCTCTCCAGTCTCCCTAATGAGTTTCAAGGTGAGTATAGAGTCAGCTTTCTCTCTACCCATATATGCTGAGGTCTTTGTGTTGCACTTACTCGTTTGTCTCGCATCTGTGTACAGTAGCTCCCCAGGGCAAGGCCTGGGTCTAAGTAGTCCCTGGCACACAGTGCTAGCACTGGTGACGTTTTCAGGGCATACTCAGTGAATGAATGACTTCAATAAATGAGTTATTTTCTTGGAGCGAGGTAGTGCTGCTTACCTGTGACCCTGGACTGCTAGGCTGGTGTTTCAGGTGAAGGACCGGTCAGCACTGCTGATGTTAGCATGATTCAGAGTGGGAAAGGGCACTGCCCAGAGGCACCAGGAGCCCAGGGTTCCAGGGTATGTGAACTCTGCAAGCTCACAGCAGTCTCCTAACCTGTATGGCCCTCTATGGTCTTGGCTTTGAAATGGAGGTGACCAAATCATAGTAGGAAAGCAAAGAGTTGGCCCTGGTGATAGCAGGAAGTCCTTTTAGTGGTCAGAGGGAAAGCCTGGTGTCTGAATCCATGGGAATTTCCTGGGCCCTGCCTAAAGTGAGGTGTTTGTGGCTGGTAGCTACTCCCAAGGCTCACTCTACTCCTCTGTGATTCAGCACCTGAGAAGCCTTTCCTTCTCCCTGTTTATGCTTCAGATTTGCATGTCGACCTTTGAACAGGAGATGGAAAAGGCCTTTGCCCTCCAGGCAAGTCAGGACAAAGTGTGCAGCATCTGCATGGAGGTGATCCTTGAGAAGGGGTCTGCTTCTGAGAGGAGATTTGGGATTCTCTCCAACTGCAATCACACATACTGCTTGTCCTGCATCCGGCAGTGGAGGTGTGCCAAGCAATTTGAGAACCCCATCATTAAGTAAGTGTAGTCGGGGGCTTAGCTGGAGGAGCTGGGGAGAAGGTTGCGTCTGGGCCTTGTCCATCTGCGCTGAGGCCTCCCCTTTGCCACCCAGAGGTGTTTTAGTGCAGAGATCACTGGATGAGTCCAGGCTTCTTCCCCTCACTAGCTGCATGATCTTAGGTAAATCACTTACCCTTCCGGAAGTTAAGTGCCTTTTCCTATAAAATGTGGGTAACGAGTCCTACCAAACCTTCAGGGTGCTGTGGGGCGGCTCAGCAGACGCAGTCTATGTCTAAAGGTGTTAAATGGAGCTGGCCTGTTTTTCATCTCTCAGGCCTGAGGGAGTCCAGGACTGACAGTAACTAGTGGTGTGACCGTACAGAAATTGCCTATTAACCTTTGTGAGCGTCATTTTTTCATCTGTAAAATGGGGCTGTTTTAGGACTAAGTGTGATCCAAATGGCACGTAAAGGATTCCACCTGATGTGTGATGTGCTCCATGCAGCCCACAGAGAGTTGGTAACTTCTGCTGAGGGTCGGGGACAAGCTAATGTGTGCTGAGCGCCTACTACGTGTTGTGTGCATTCTCTTCACACACATGACTCTCAGAGACCCTGTGATCATCATCCTCATTTTGCAGATAAGAAAATGAGGCATGGTGAGGTCCAGCAACTTGCCTAAGGCCACACATTTATGTGGTAAAATAACAGCTTTATTGAGATAAAAGTGTACAATTTAGGCAGCTCGAGAAGACAAAGTAAAGTATTATAATGAAATGTGCAAAGACCTAGAGTTAGAAAAGCAAAAGGGAAGAGCACAGTATTTCTCAAGCTGAAAGAACTATAAAGAGAAAATTCAAGCCTCGAGTTGCAATATTGAAGGATTCTATTGGGAAGATATTAACTTAGGAAGCATCAAAAGAAGATGGCAGGAATACACAGAATCACTGTACCAAAAAGAATTCATTGACGTTCAGCCATTTCAGGAAGTAGCATATGATGAAGAACCGATGGAACTAAAGAAAGAAGTTCATGCTGCACCTAAGGGAAAAACAGGGCTCCAGGAATTGACAGAATACCAATTGAAATGTTTCAGCAAACAGATGCATCGCTGGAAGTGCTCACTGCTCTATGCCAAGAAATTTGTAAGACAGCTACTTGGCCAACTGACTGGAAGGGATCCATATTTGTGCCCATTCCAAAGCAAAGTGATCCAACAGAATGTGGAAATTATCAATATCGTTAATACCACATGCAAGTAAAATTTTGCTGAAGATCCTTTGAAAGCAGTTGGAGCAGTATATGGACAGGGAACTGCCAGAAATTCAAGCTGGATTCAGAAGAGGACATGAAACAAGGGACATCATTGCTGATGTCAGATGGATTATGGCTGAATGCAGAGTGTACCAGAAAGATAATTATCTGTGTTTTGACTGTGTAAAGCATTTGACTATGTGGATCATAAAAAATTAAAATGGATAACATTACAAAGAATGGAAACTCCAGAACACTTAATTGTGCTCATGCAGATCGTATACATAGACCAAGTTGCAGTTGTTCTGAACAGAACAAGGGGATATGGTGTGATTTAAAATCAGGAAAGGTGTGCATCAGGGTTGTATCCTTTCACCATACGTATTCAGTCTGTATGCTGAGCAAATAATCCAAGAAGCTGGACTATATGAAGAAGAACATGGCATCAGGATTGGAGGAAGACTCATTAACAACCTGAGATATGCAGATGACACAGCCTTCCTTCTGAAAATGAGGACTCGAAGCACTTACTGATGAAGATCAAAGACTATCGCCTTCAGTATGGATTACACCTAAGCATAAAGAAAACAAAAATTCTCGAAACTGGACTAGTAAGCAACATCATGATAAATGGAGAAAAGATTGACTTTGTCAAGGATTTCATTTTATTTGGATCCACAATCAACGCCCTTGGAAGCAGCAGTCAAGAAATCAAACAACGCATTGCATTGGGCAAATCTGTTGCAAAAGACCTCTGTAAAGTGTTAAAAAAGCAAAGACGTCACTTTAAGGACTGAGGTGCGCCTGACCCAAGCCATGGTGTTTTCAATCACCTCATACTCACGTGAAAGCCAGACAGTGAATAAATAAGACTGAAGAATAATTGAGGCCTTTGAATTATGGTGTTGAGGAAGAATATTGAATATATCATGGACTGCCAGAAGAATGAACAAATCTGTCTTGGAAGTACAGCCAGAATGCTCATTAGAAGCAAGGATGGCAAGACTGCATCTTACATACTTTGGACATGTTGTCAGGAGGGACCAGTCCCTGGAGAAAGGACATCATGGTTGGTAAAGTGGAGGGTCATCGAAAAAGAGGAAGACCCTCAATGAGATGGATTGACAGAGTGCCTGCAACAATGGTCTAAAGTATAACAACAATTATGAGGATGGCGCAGGACCAGCAGCATTTCCTTCTGTTGTACACAGTGTTGCTATGAGTTGGAACCGACCTGCTGGCACTTAAAAACCAAGTGTATTCACAGAATTGTGCTGCTATTACCACAGTTTAAATTTAGATCATTTTCATCACCCCAAAAAGAAATCTCCATTGTAGTCAGTGCCCATTTCCCCTTCTTTCCAGCCCCTGTCAACCACTGATCTACTTTCTGTCTCTATAGATTTGCTGGTTCTGTACATTTCATATGTAGTCCTTCGTGACCGGCTTCATTCACTCAGCGTAGTGTTTTCAGGGTTCATCCATGTTGTAGATGTATCATTACTTCATTCCTTTTATTGCTGAATAACATTCCACTGTATGGATGTACCACATTTTGTTTAGCCATTCCTCAGTTGATAAACATTTGATGACCTTTTTGGCTATTATGAATAACACTGCTATGGACATTGGTGCACAAGTTTTTGCAAGGACGTATGCTTTCATTTCTCTTGGTATATATCTAGGAGTAAAATTGCTGGGTCATACGGTAACTCTGTGTTTACCATTTTGAGGAACTGCCAAACTCTTTTTCATAGTGGCTGCACAATTTTGCATCCCCACCAGCAATGTATGGGGGTTCCAATTTCTCCATATCCCCCCAACACTTGTTATTGCCTGTATTTCTGATTTTCGCTATCTGAGTGGATTTGAAAGGAGCCCTCATGGCACAGTGGTTAAACGAAAAGGTCAGCAGTGGCTGCCCCCATAAAGATTTACAGCCTTGGACCCTATGGGGCAGATCTACGCTGTCCTATGGGGTCTCTATGAGTCGGAATCAACTCGAATGCAGTGGGTTTGGGTTGGGTTTTAGTGGATATGAAAGTGGTTATCTCATTGTGGTTTTGATTTGCACTTCTGGTTACACAGTGGTTAAGAGCTACTGCTGGTAACCAAAAGGTCGGCAGTTCAAATCCACTATGCGCTCCTTGGAAACTCTATGGGCAATTCTACCGTGTCCTGTAGGGTTGCTATATATGTCGGAATCAACTCGACGGCAGCGGGTTTGGTTTTTTTATTTAACGACTAATGATGTTAAGTATCTTTTTATGTATTTATTTACCATCTTGAAGTAATGCTTATTCAAATCCTTTGCCCGTTTTTAAATTGGGCTGTGTTTTTATTGTTTAGAAGAACTTGTTTTTAACAGCACCGTATTTTTCTACAAATAGCATGCCCATGTAAATAATATGTGCACATATATATTGCTCAGAGATAATGAAATTGTGTAAAAAGTTCTGGCATAGCGTACCCATGTATATACCGTGCATGTCTCGTGACATTTCCCAAAGTGAATTTCGGCTTCTTTCAACCTCATTCAATAGTTGGAAAAAATGTTACTTTTGAGCATATTTGTACAATAACGGTATAAGCCATGGTCAAGAAGTCATGGATTTAGTTTAGAAGTAACCTGGTAATTGGAAAATAAACAATTGAAACTCTGTGTTTGTTCCTATTAATTTAAGTTGATAATTATATCCCTGTTGCTTTTGAGTCATCAGTCAGAATCTTGAGCCTACTGAAGCCTGCCCACAAACCACATGTTGTCCACTGGAAGCTTAAACAAAGCAAAGCCTGCACAGACATAAATTGCATTGAGTAGCTAGCAATAGAAATCTTGATTCAGTCTCCACTGATATAATTATCACAGTCATCTCTCGCTTTTAACTGGAGGAGTAAACAAAGCAAAACTGATACACAGTCGCTCTTGGCTCAGCAGTTGAATGCAAAACCGTATCAGATCATCTTAAGTGAAACCATTAAGCTGTGTTGAAAGGTCTGCTTATTTCATAGTCTAATTATGTCTTATTAGTGCCAGTGTCTTTGATCATAAGTCACTTTAGTCATATGCTTGTGAGCATATAAAAAGACCCTTGCTGCTTGTACACTTCACATTTGAAATCTGCGATCTCTTTACTAGAATCAGCCAGTTATTGATGATATTGTACACGCTTTTTTCAGTTTATAAATTTAATCTTAGAACCCATTAGGATCATGGCAGGAATTAAACATAAGTCCTACACTACCAACTTCAAACTGAAAGTCATTGTGAGGGCTGAAGAAACGAGCAACAGAGCGGCAGAGAGAGAGTTAGAGGTTGGAGAGTCATCCATCGGTAAATGGAGAAAGGAGAAAAAGGAACTGGAAAAAATGAATCCAAGAAAAAAAAAACACGTCGTGGGCCCAAAACAAAATTCCCTGAGTTGGAGAACGACTTGAAAAAGTGGATTATTTCTCAAAGGGAACAAAATCAAGCTATCTGTACTGTCGTAATTCAGATCAAAGCAAAGCTTCTTATAAATGAAAGCGGAATCTCAGATTTCAAGGCGGGTTTCACCTGGATTTCTAAATTAATGAAAAGGAATGGCTTCTTCGTGAGACTGAGAACCACTGATAATAATAATGAATGAATAAACTAAAATGGCCTGTTTTAAGATGAAAACACAGTTTCTTCTGGTGACTTATTTGTTGATTTCAAAGACATTGATTATCAGTTTAAGATTTATGAATTCAATAAAATAGAAACGACATCTTGTTCTTGTAGTTTTAGGCCTAGGATTATTTCTTACTTAACTAATCTCCAGCTCTTTGTGCATTCGTACTCTTTGGTTTCAACACAGTGTCCCATTTCCATCACAATCCCATTCAATTAACCATTGGTTACACTTGGTTTAGGAAAATACTTACCTTAAATGAAGTTTCCATGAGATCAGTTTTATCCTGGTAACATTAAATCCATTGGACAAAAAAAAAAAAATGAAGTCAGCAACATGAAAAAACAATGGCATAGCGTGCTTATGAAAAGAATGCGCAGGGGGTTGTGTGAGGCTGCAAAACCATATGACGTGTGTTATTTGTGTGAAAAATGTAGTAAGTAAGGTTCTCATAGTTCCCACATGATTGCAATTGCATGTTTTGGGATTTTTGGCTAAGAAAATAATCATGCATTTGAGCAAGGGGTTTAGTGGTGGTATATGCACAGGATTTATAACTTAATCTCTCTCTCACTCACCTGATTCTTATTTCAGGTCTTGTCCAGAATGCCGTGTGATATCAGAATTTGTCATTCCAAGTGTATACTGGGTAGAAGATCAGAATAAAAAGAATGAGTTGATTGAAGCTTTCAAACAGGGAATGGGGTGAGTGTTTTGATTTTAGACATGATCCTAGTGTCTGCCCATTTCAGGTTTCGGTCCTTGTCACCATCTGCAGGGGGCCTGACAGACTCTCAGAGTTTCTTCCTTCTCCCAGCACCATGCTGCACTCTATGGATGCAGAGCTAAGGTTTGTGGTGTGTCTGCCTGCAGGAGCACCCATCTGGGGGCGTAGAATGCTGTTCTGACTTCCACAACTGCTTATAGGTGGTTTCCTTTGGTATGTATGGGCTTGTTTAGTTTCTAAGCTGAGGAATATCTCCTAGAAGTCCTGATTTCTCTTGGTAAAGTTGACTTTGATCTGTGATCATACATTCATTAGACACAGATCTATTGAGGATCTACTATATGATAGGCCTTTTCTAGTTGCTGAGGATTCAACACTGAATAAATCAGATACCCCAGCCATCACACAGCTCACATAACAAACAAGAATAATAAAAAACAAGATAAATAATGAAAATATATAATATTCACTGGTGATCAGTGCTATAGAGAGAAATAAAGCCAGGAAATAGGAGATACAGGGTGAGGGGGGGTTGCAATCCAAGTGTGCAAGACCAGGGGACGCCTCAGTGAGATGATATTTGAGTAGAGACTTAAAGAGGGTGAGGCTGTTTTGGGAAAAGAGCATTCCAGATGAAGGAATAGTCAGTGCAAAGACTCTGAGACAGGAGCTTCTCTGGCTTGTTCGAAGAGCAGCAAGGAGTGGCTGGATGAGACTGCTGGGAGAGGATACTGGAGATGAGGTCAGAGTGATAATGGGACAGGGGCAGGGAGTGAATTTTTTAAGGCTTTATAGTCATGTAGGAGTCCTGGTGGCACAGTGGTTAAAGCACTTGGCTGGGAATCAAAAGGTCAATGGTGGGAACCCACCAGCTTCTCTGTGGGAGAAAGATGTGGCAGTCTGCTTCCGTAAATATTACAGCCTTGGAAACCCTGTGGGGCAGTTCTTCTCTGTCCTATAGGGTCTCTATGAGTTGGAATTGACTTGATGGCAACAGGTTGGTAGTCACTGTATGGGCTAGACGTTTTATTCTGAATGAGATGGTGTTTTAGTTATCTAGTGCTGCTGTAATAGAAATACCACAAATGGATGGCTTTAACAAGGAGAAGTTTATCCTCTCACAGTCTAGGAGGCTAAAAGTCCAAATTCAGGGCGCCAGCTCCAGGAGATGGCTTTTTCTCTCTGTCGGCTCTGGAGGAATGTCCTTGTCGTCAATCCTCCCCTGGTCTAGGAGCTTCTCAGCACAGGGACCCTGGGTCCAGAGGACGCGCTTTGCTCCTGGCCCTATTTTTGGTGGTATGAGGTCCCCCTCTCCCCTGCTCGCTTCTCTCTTTTATATCTCAAAAGAGATTGACTCAAGATACAACCTAATCTTGTAGATTGAATTCTGCCTCATTAACATAGCTGTCTGATTAACATCATAGAGATTAAGATTTACAACATGTAGGAAAATCACATCAGATAACAGAATGGTAGACCATCACACAATACTGGGAATCATACCCCTTCTAGCTTACTGGACTGTGAGAGAATAAACTTCTCTTTGTTAAAGTTATCCACTTGTGGTATTTCTGTTATAGCAGTGCTAGATGACCGAGACAGAATTTAGTACCAAGAGTGAGGTGCTGCTCTAATAGATACCTAAAATGTGGAAGTGGTTTTTAAACTGAGTGGATAGAGGACCGGCAGCGGCAGATGCCTGGCAGCAGCAGAGAAGTGGCAGTGGCAGAGAACCAGCAGCAGCAGAATCAGGAGACCAGCACAAGGTGGCACTGGAGCCGACCCAAGGAGCAAGAGAGCTGAGTGCCTGTGCACAGGATTCTTCCTGGCAGAGGAGGGTGCCTCTGAGCACTTACTGGTGTAGCAGGGCTTGCCAGTGCATGGAGCAAGAGAGCTGAGTGCCTTCCTGCTGAAGTTTACTGGCAGAGTGGGGTACCTCCAGGCACTTACTGGTGGAGCTGCAGAGCTTTGGAACACTTGCCCCAACAGGGCAGATGTGAGGCCCAAAGAGCCGAGAGGCCAAGGAACCAGGAATCAGAAGCCGAAAAGACAAGGAACACAGGAAGCCAAGCTGCCTCAGTCTCAAAAAGGTATGGCCACAACCTCTGGAGTTTCAAAGGGTAGAGCCATGGCCTCTGGTGTTTCTAAGGGTGAAGTTGCCACTTAGATGGACTAGGAGAATGGTGTATCTAAAGCTGAGGGAGCAGAGTTGCTGTCCCAGTGGGCCCGGAAGGTGGAACTGAAGCCCAGGGCCGAGGGGCCTCCACTCAGAATCTGGAGAGCGGCCAGTACCTAGAGTCTGGAGGTCAGGGCTATTGTGTGAATGGTCTCAGAGAACGGATTGTTTTCAAGCCTTGAGGGCTGATGTAATATGTTCTGGTAACTTGCTTGGTGTCTTCTTCCCTTCCACTTTTTCCCATTTGTAATGGAAATGTCTAGCTTGTACCTGCCTGTTGCACCATTGTACTTTTGGAAGCCGATAACTTGTATTCTGGATTTCACAGATGAGGAGGAATTTTTGGATTTTGGACTTGGAGTTAATTAAAGACTTTAGCTATGATATGATGGGGTGGATGTGTTTTACATGTGGCAAGGACATGAATTTTGGGGGGCCAAAGGGTGGAATGTCATGAACTGAATTGTGTCCCCCAAAAATATCTGTGAACTTCCTTGGTCATGATTCCCAGTATTTTGTCTACCATTTTATCATCTGATGTGATTTCCTTGTGTGTTGTAAATCCTATCACTACGATGTTAATGAGATGGATTAGTGGCAGTTACATTGATGAGATCTACAAGATGAGATAGTGTCTTAAGCCAATCTCTTTTGAGATATAAAAGAGAGAAGTGAGCAGAGAGACATGGGGACCTCATACCACCAAGAAAGCAGTGCCAGGAGCAGAGCACATCCTCTCGACCTGAGTTTCCTGTGCTGAGATGTTCCCAGACCAAGGGAAGACTGATGACAAGGACCTTCCTCCAGAGCCGACAGAGAAAGCCTTCCCCTGGAGCCAGTGCCCTGAATTCGAACTTCTAGCCTTCTGGACTGTGAGAGAATAAACTTCTCTGTGTTAAAGCCATCCACTTGTGGTATTTCTGTTATAGCAGCACTAGATGAAGACAATACCCTAGCCAAGTTGACACACATTTTTGGGAGACAAAATTCAATCCACAACAGATGGAAATCTGTCTTAGGGTTTTGATCAGAGGAGTGACATGATTTTATTTATATTCTAAAAGGATTGCTGTGGTTGATCTAAGAATATATTGAAGGAGGAGGCAAAGGTGGGAGTGCAGAAGCCAGTTAGGCTATTGCAGTCACCCAGGCAATATATGACAGTGGCTTGGACAAGGGTTGTAGGAGTGGAGGTGGTGAGAAGTGGCTGGGTTTCTGGGTGTTCTGGAGGTATCGTCTATAGGATTTGCTGACGTATTGAGTATGATGTGGGTGTGAGAGGGAAGAGGGGGGTTGAAGATTCAAATTCCACTTCAGCATTATCACTTTTCATTTCACTGCAGCACTTTTATCTTCATTGTTCAATTTCCACTTTTGATTACCCATTTTTGTAAAATGTCCACTGGTCTGTCACTGGGAAACGGAGGCAGCACAACTGCACGCTTTGCTGTCTGTGTGTGAACTGAATAAGATGCGCGGTAACCAATTACTGACAGACTTTGACAAAAGTAATGTGATTGGTCATGATCATGGTGCCCAGTGATTTGCGGACTGAAGAGCTAACTGCTGTGATTCTTGTACTTTAGGCAATTACAGTCATGTACTGTGGTAATTGAATTTGAACTTTTATTGCTGGGAGAGAAGTGTTATTTAACTAAACTGTGGTGTGTAAGTTTCCTAGGCCTGCCATAACAAATTATCACTAACTGGATGCTTTAAAATTAAAAAAAAAAAATTTTTTTTGCTTTAAAATAAAAAAGCAGATATTTATTCTCTCAGTTTTGGAGGTTAGAAGTCTGAAATCAAGGTATCAGCAAGGTTGGTTCCTTCTGGAGTCTCTGAGGAAGAATCCATTCCATGCCTCTCTCAACTTCTGCTGCTGCCAGCAATTCTTGGCATTCCTTGGCTCATGGCAGCATAACTCCAGCATAACTCCATTCTTGGCCTTCATCTTCCCATAGCCTTCTCTCCTATGGCTCTTTTCACCCCTTTTGTCTCTTACAAACAAAGATGTCATTGGATTTAGGACCCACCCAGATCTTGAGATCCTTAACTTGAGCAAATCTGCAAAGACCCATTTTCCAAATAAGGTCACATTTGCAGGAACTGGGGGTTATGATTTGGACATATCTTTTTGCAGGTCTCTATTCATGCCCTACTCATGGTAACTGAAACTTATGCATATCAGAACTGTACAAAGCAAGGACCTCCTGTATGCCAGTTTTATCCATTCTGTTGATGGATACTTGCCCTGTTTCCAATTTCTGGCTATTCCAATTATTTTTGTTTTAATGTTGTCATCTGTTACATATTGATGTCTCTGTTTCCCTATTTTCAGTGTTTTAGCTTTGTTTTTGTGACTTTCCTATCTGGGTTTATATCTGCTTGCTCTGTCCTGTGTTCCAGTCTCGGGTTGTTATCTGGTGTTATGGATTTTCTAATCAGAGGAATCCCTTTAGTGTTTCTTGTAATTTTGGTTTGGTTTTTGCAAATTCCCTAAACTCCTGTTTATCTGGAAATGCCCTAATTTCACCATCATATTTGAGACAGTTTTGCTGGATATATAATTCTTGGCTGGCAGTTTTTGCTTCAAGGCTTTATATATGTCATCCCATTGCCTTCTTGCCTGCACGGTTTCTGCTGAGTAGTCTTAGTCTTATCGACTCTCCTTTGTAGATGACTTTCGTTTATCCCTAGCCACTCTTAAAATTCTCTTTTTGTCTTTGGTTTCATCAAGTTTGATCATATCTTGGTGACTTTCTTTTGGGATCTACCTTGTGTGGAGTTTGATGAGCATTTTGGATAGGTATCTTCTCATCTTTCATGGTATCAGGGAAGTTTCCTGCCAATAAACCTTCAACAGTTCTCTCTGTATTTTCTGTTATTTGCGCACACCCCCCACCCCTTTCTGGTACTCCAGTCACTCATAGGTTATTCCTTTTGATACAGTCCCACATAATTTTTAGGGCTTTATTTTTTTTTATTCTTTTATCTGATTTTTCCTCAAATAAGTTGGTGTCAAGTGCTTTATCTTCAGTCTCACTAATTCTGACTTCCATTGCCTCAGTTCTGCTCCTGTGACTTTCTGTTGTCTAATTCTGAAATTTTATTGCTAATCTTCTGAATTTGTTTGCTGTCTATGGATTCTCACAGCCTGTTAAATTTGTCATTGTGCTCTTCTGTAATCTTCCAAAGTTCCTCTATTGCTTCGTGTGTCTCGGCTTTTATCTGCGTTTTGCCTGATCTCCTTCCTGATCTCTTGAAGGGTTCTGTGTATTAATCTTTTGTATTCTACCTCCGGTAATTCCAAAGTTCTCTTCCTCCGAAAGATTTCTTAATTCTCTGTTTTGGGAACTTGCTGAAGTCCTCATGGTCTGGCTCTTTATGTAATTTGATATTGACTGTTGTCTGCAAACCATCAATAACTTGTTACATTTATTTATTTAATGTTTGCATACTGTGTCCTAGCTTCTTGTTTTGATATGCCCAGATAGGCTACTTGTGTGAGCTAGTTTGATTATTGGCACTTTTGAAGTGCTAATGTCCTGTCACCAGGTAGTTAGTTAGAGGTGTTACTAGGTATGTGAGCCCAGGAGTCCATTTACTTTCCTTGTATGGATTTAGCTCAGGTGTCCAGGTAGTTGGTCACGAAGTGTATGGTGCAGGTTCTCACCTAGAATCCTAGGCGGACAGGGGTGATTGGAGTAGGCACAGGTATCTGGCTGCAGTAGGGGGTCATGCACTGAGCAAGACGGGGGGCTAACAGCTGCCCCCGAGTGGGATGAAAGCATCTCCCTGTTCCCTGGAGTGCGTAGGTGGGTGGGTTTTGCAGCCAGACTATGGGCATCCCGTGCTGTTGGCTGTAAGAACTGGGAGGCAGCACTTATTCTTGGACTCCTGTGGTGGGTAGCTAGGTGGTGTGGGTGGAGCCATCAGTCCTCAGGCCCCTGATGTGGGTAGGTGAGGACCCTGCTTAGTGGGCAGGGTGGTGTCAGATGTCATGAATCTGCCGCTTCCCCTTATAACTGATACAGTTGAAAATAGGCTTCAGGTATACACCCCGTTGTATATACCTGTGCTGTTGAAATGGGCTCACACAGGTCTATGCAAGGGTGAAAGGCATTCAAAGTCTGTGTACCCCTTACGCCTGTGCCTAGGCAAAGGAGCTGTGCCTGCCTGAGTTCCCCGCTTAGAGGAGGTGGCAGATTATTTTTTCCTGTTAATTTGTTCCCTCTCCAAGGCCAGGAGAACGGCTCAGGGCGTGTGATGGGTCTTACTTCCAGCCCAGGGGAAGCAGCATTCGCTGAAGCAATTGCAGATTGTAGAGCGGGGAGGAAGCAGGTAAATGGGAGAGGGTCTTCCCAAACGGGGTGGTTTTTAATCCATGCAGTGGGTTAGACGCATATACTTATCTTTTGCTGACTGAGCATCGCTTTACACTGGTTCTGGAGGCTTGAGCAGTCTCTCCACCACGCCCCTCTCCCAGTGTGGAAAATGCTCCTTGAATGCCACTGCTTGCCTCACCGTGCACACCAGCCAATCCAGCCTGCAGGGTGCTGCGTCAGCTCTGGGACCTCCTCGCTGCTTCTGAACCGTCTCTCCCTCCCCCTGCCACTCAGTTCCATTCCTCAACTTGCCTTTGATGTTCAGGGCTCCTAGACTGTCATATATAATCGATTCACTTGTTTTTTTTTGGGGTCTTTGTTGCAAGAAGGACCACCAGAAGCATCTGACTACTTGCCATCATGGCCCCACCTTCTATTCTGAATATTTTTTAGAATTCCATTTGAGCTTATAGCTTTGAAGCTGTACCTTTTTTAATTTTACATAGTTCTAAGGATTATAACATACTCTTAATTTTTCACAGTCTAGTTAGAATTAATATTCTACCACCTTCCTTAAAATGCAGTTACCTCCTCAATACTGTCTTTTATATACTGTAGATAATAATGCTTGTGCATTGAATCTGCATCCATTATAAAACACACAAGGTAACAGGTAATTTTTGCCTTTAAAATAAACTTTGTATTTTTTAAATTGAGGGAAAAAGTTTTTTGTATTTTTTATAAATTTTTTTTATATTTACCCAGATAGACTTTTTCCAATTCTCTTTATTCCTTCCTTCCCTGTGGTATAATTTCCCTTCAGCCTCAAGAACTGCCTTTAACATTCTGGTAGTGTAGATCTGCTGGCAATGAATTCTCTTGGCTTTATTCACTTTTCATTCTCAAAGAATATTTTCATTGACTATATATTATATATTGGTCTAACTGGTCTCCCTATTTCTACTTTTGCCTCCTCTTCCAGTGAATAGAATTCTGAGTTAAGAGTTTTGGTTTCTTTCAGCACTTTGCAGATGCTGGTCCATTATAACCTGGCTTCTACAGTTTCTGATGACAAGTCAGTGGTAATTCAAATTGTAATGTTTCTTGGGATGCTTTCAAAATTTTCTCTTTGTCCTGATTTTTGGCAGTTTGACATTTCACATGGGGTGGTATTCTCTGAGTTTATAAATTTCTGTCATTCATCAAAGTTGGGGAAATTCCAAGCATTGTTTCATCAAATATTTTTCTGCCTGGTTTTAATTCTCCTTCTGGGACTCTAATTACACATGTGATAAACTTTTTGATACTATCCCACAGTTCTCTGGGATTATTTTTTATTTTTTGCTGTTTTTCAGATTAGATGGTTTCTGTTGATATATTTTCAGGTTCACTGACTCTTCTTTCAAATTCAATGTGCTCAAGTCCACTAGTGACTCTTTTTTTTTTTTTAATCTCAGGTATTTTATTTTTCATTTCTAGAATTTCCATTTGGTTCTTTTTTATTGTTTGTTTCTCTCCTGAGATTGCTTATCTTTTCATTCTTTGGGTGTATGTTCTTTCATGACCTTGAATGTATTTATAGTAGCTGTTTTAAAATCCTGTCATCTTGAAGTTGGTCTCTGTTGATTGTCTTTTTTCACAAAAATGGGTTACATCTTGATGACTTTTTAACATAGTGGTTAGTTTTGGATTGTATCCGAGACATTGTAAATGTACTCTGGGTTCTGTTAGGTTCCTCTGTAAGGTGGTGTTTTGGTTTTATCAGACAGTTAGATTATTTGGACTCAAACTCTTGGGCAGCATTTTAAACCTACGTTCAGTTGCTTATCCTTAGTTGTGCCGCACTGAGCCTGCCACATTCATGTGTGGGTCAGGATTAGCCAGAGATCTGGGCATAGTTTATGCACAGTATTTGGAGCACTCCATCTCAGGCCTCCTCCTTTGAGGGATTTCGTCCTCATTTTCAAAAAAAAAAAAAAAAATTTTTTTTTTTTTTTTTTTTTTTTTTTTTGTGGTTGTCCTGAACTCTGTCTTTTGCTTCTTCAGACAGAAAGGCAGAATTTTCTGTGGGGTTTAAAAAAAAAAAAAAGGTAACTCACTCCTTGCTATTCCCTTCTTCCAGTTGTCTTCTCCCCTAAAGAATCTCCTGCCTTTATTTACTCTCCAGTGCCTTCAAGATCTTTTATTAATAGTTATGTTCATCGTTATCTGCAGGAGAGACAGTGTGGTAAAAGCTTACTTGGCCCTACTGAAGTGGAACTATATGTCACCTTTTTTCATGGTTCCTTTAAGTTGCATATCAGTTACTGAAGAATTGGTATTTTCCTGTTTTTCCCTCTTGTGGTGTTTTATTTTATGTCCACCAGAGGGCAGGCATGGCAAGGCAGTGGAGGAGCCCGAGCCTATAGAAAGGAGCTCTGCTGGAGAAGTTTGACATTTCTCATGTTTTATTGCTGTTAGGGTCTTTCCTGGCCTCGGTTTCCTTAGAGGACTGTATTTACGCATTCCACAAGGTACTGAACACTCAACAGGGGTCAGGCACCTTCAAACTAAGCATCGATGGGGTGGTTGGGGAAATGAAGAGATTAGTAGAATAACTTCCCAGGAAATTACAAGAAAGCAATTACGATATACAGAATTATTCTTGAAAGGCCCAAGCCAGATGTCACAATAGAGAAAGCACTTGGATCCACCTCAGACTGTTAGGAATAGCAGTACGGGAACCCTGAGCCATGAAGCATGAATAGCTTGTCCGGTGGGGAGCAAGGGATAGAATGACATGGGTGCAGAAAGGTGCATAGTTCGTGTTTGGGGGCAAGGGGCATGGTTCATTGGGGTTGAAACATGAGGCATGTAGAAGGATGTGGTGGGACCACAGGGCCACAGAGACTGGAGTCAAGTCTGAGGGGGCCTTGAATACCAGCCTGCGAATGGTCTTTTAAGAAGAGGGTGACAGACATACTGTTTGGGGACGCTCCTCTGTGGTTATGTGAAGAAGCTGAAAACTGGTGGGAGGGAGACCAGTTTAGAAAGGACTGTGGCAAGCCAGGCAGCAGAGAATGTCGATCCAAACAGCTTCAAGAATGTGGAAATGGAAAGGATGGACAATTTGGGAGGTGTTATGTAAGCACAATGAACACAATTAGATGTGAGAGAGATGAGAACAAAGACTAAGTCACAATGAAGTGGTGGCTTTTGGGCTTGGTGACCAGAAAAATAGAATAATTGTGGGGATAAGTTGGGAGGACTAGAGAGTGTTTGAACCTGGTGAGTTTATGAAAGCAAGTACCCTAGGATGTCCTCGTGTTGATATCCAGCTGACACTTAACAGTGTCTCCCCCTTTTGCTCTGGGGAGAGCTCACTGCTAGAGCAGAATCGTAGGAGAAGAGGGCACCACGGCAGATGTCTGGTCCAAACACCTGCCTGGTTGAACCCACTCCTCGGCCACCTGTGCTGGAGTCAAGCCTGCCAGAAGTAGGTGCCAGGCAAACAAGGCAGCCCCTTCCCCTATGGTCCACAACTGGGAAGCTGTTCTGGATGCTGCTCTGGACTATGCCTCAGAGGACTTCACTGGGCTCTGCCATCCCCTTGTCTGAGGAAACAGAAGAGAACTGGAGTTCAGGAATCCACCTCTGTCATCTACAAGCATCACACATACCAGCTGCCCAGCTGGCGGCGTGCCATTTCTGCGTGATTTGGTTTTATTTTTGCAACTTATTCCCTCCTTAGTACTCCTAGGTAGCTCTCTGGTTTCTAGGGTACCACTTCCAAATGTTTCTTCAATTGAGGACCATTTATGATTGTGTGAGCTCAATTTCATTTGAGGAAGAAATGGGAATTCTTTTACTTGGTTGCGAGTTTCCTCTGGAGCAGGGCCTCTACATAGGGGTCTCCGGGTAGAATGCAGAGATAGGAAAACATTTAACTTTTTGATAACTATATCCTATAAACCTATGTGTTTTTTTTTTGCATTTAAAAACATTGTTCTGAGAAGGGGTCCACAGCACATGGAGTTAAGAACCTCTGCTCCAGAGGGTGGGTACAGAGGACAATTAGAATGAGACCTGTAGCTTTAGGCAGTTGCTAGAATTCACTGCTTTCCCTTTGACTCCTAAGTCACAGCTTCCTGTGGTCACCTTTGACATCACTGCTGGCCAGAAGGGAAAGCTTTACTGGGTGGAGCTCCTTTTGGAACTTTGAGCTGAGGAGGCCCGTGACCTAGCTTCAATGCTAGAGCCCAGGCAATTGGCCCAGAGATGCAGCCAGGGGCTAAAGTGAGGCTTGACTGGCTGCTCAGGCCTCAGCTAGCCCCTGGCTGCTGCCTGTTGATCAGGTATGTGCAGGAGTTGCCTGGAGGGTCTGGGTTTCTCCTGAAAGGCCTTTAGCACCGCACATTCAATACAGTAGAATCCCCACACAGACCCAAATTCTGTGGGGCAACATGTTACCGTGGGAATGTTATCCAGCTTGGAAATCAGAATCCCAGCTGTATGTGACCTTGGACAAGTCACTTGGCGCCTCTGAGCCTCAGTTTCCCTACCTATAATGTGAAGCTCTCCTAGTGCTCGCATTGTATGCAGACATGAAGGAAGGCAGGTGTCCACCTGGGCCCCAGTTTCTCCCACTATCCTCTTGATTTCTTCTGATTTTCAGGAAAAAGGCCTGTAAGTACTTTGAGCAAGGCAAGGGGACCTGCCCATTTGGAAGTAAATGCCTTTACCGCCATGCTTACCCTGATGGGCGGCTTGCAGAGCCCGAGAAACCCCGGAAACAGCTCAGTTCTGAAGGCACCGTGAGGGTAAGGACATTGCTCTCTTTCAGGGACACTGAGCTGTGGGCATTTCCAGATACTGTTCTTGGCCTCTTCTCTGGCTACATGGCTTTGGCAACAGGGATTGGGGTAAGCAAAAGAAAAAGTGGCACGTCTTTCATGTTGCCATTAGCAATAACCAAGCATGTTTTCTGGGCGTTTTTGCAGTTCTTCAATTCTGTGCGGCTCTGGGATTTCATCGAGAACCGAGAAAGCCAACACATCCCCAACACTGAAGATGTGGATATGACCGAGCTTGGGGACCTCTTCATGCACCTTTCTGGAGTGGAGTCTTCAGAGCCCTGAAGAGTAGATGGTCGCCCCTGCATCTTGGGCTCCGCTGGCCGAGCCTCTCAAGCTAGGGCATGCAGTTCCCTGTCTGCTGCACTAGGTGGTGTGTCACTTGAGTTTGAGTAGGATTGTACTTTAGCCTTGGCCTCTCCACTCTCCACGGGAACAGTGAAGGATATAAAATAACCTGTCTAGTATACGGCCTGGTCATTCTTACAGTTGATACGTTAGCTGCACTTCAGGCTCCTTAGGGGAAACAGCTGATCATTCAGACCGAGTTCTGACCAACTGCTTTTACAACAAACTTGGTTCCCGTTTCTCCCCAGAAGCAGTAAACGCGCACTTGCTCCTAAAGCAGCAGATTCCTTTTTCTTACCAAAGGGTTCTTCATCCTGTAAAAGGATTCCTTCTGTAGTGTATTCCCTTAGTGTATTTAAACAGTGTGTGGTCAAAACTATGACATATACGGAACTTTTCATTTTCTGTAAAGTGGCCCTTCACACCTATAGAACTTTAGTACTCAAAGGCTCTTCATTTTGAGTATGATCATTGAGTTCTCTGAAGTGTCCAAAAACAGTTGCTCCTTTCAGGAAAAAAACCCTTCGTTACCCCAAAACTAGAATTTTGTATTTTGGCCAACCTGCAAAATGACAGAGGCCGTGTTTACAGGAAGAGCAGTAATCTTCTTGCCATGTGTTCAGTAAACAAAGTTAAGCATAAATCTTTTTCCCTATACGGGAGGCTCCTGAAGTAACGGGCATTCCTGGGAGGCAGAGCGGAAGTGTAGCCCCCTCACTGCTGGGCTGGGACCCAAGGAGCCCCTGCCCACATCCCTCCAGAGAAAACAGCCCCGGCTCTCACCTGAGAGCTCTTCTTTGGACAGGCCTGTCGTGTGGGGTTAATACTCAAGCATTTGTTCTTACCTGTAAAGCCTGGCTTTGATTTAAATTTTGTAACTTAATGGAGCCCAAGGACGTTTCTGGTTCTGTACCCAGCAGGTGTCCCAAAAAAGATCTGAGCTCAAGTTTTCCGTCATCAGTTGTGGTTTTAATTGAATGACGAGCATAATCTTGGAATTTGTCTATTTTTGTAACAAGCAGTAGATACCAAATATTTTATAAATGTGGGTAGAGAAAGGTCTACTTTGACCCTGGAGTTTAGAGTGCTTTTAAGACAAAGGCTGAAGTAAAATTCATTCCCAGCCTACACTCTGGGCTCACTTCCTGCTTCTTGAGTTCTTCTCCAGAAGAGAGTACTAATTTATACCCCAACCCCTTTCTAAGGGAGTGAACATTCTAAGGGAGTGAACAGTGGCATGTCAAGCTGTGAGTCAGTGGTCTTAACCTGACACTTTATTACTTTAAAAGGAGGTAACAGCCATTAAACCTAAATTTAATTTATTTTATTAAAATAACATAATTGAGGAACCATAGTATAGTAACTGTATTTTGTCAGGCGCAATTAAAACCCAAATCATCAAGAAAACCTGTGTCCTTGGCTTCCTTGCATACACGTGATGGGACTGTAGAGACAAGGCTGGTTCTGGGGCCCCGCCCCATAGGGGCAGCTCCTGGAAGACTGCTCCACACGCTGGAAGACTGCTCCCTGAGAGGGTGGAGACTGGGAGGGCAGGCCAGTCACCTCACCTGGAGACCTCAGGCTGGATGAAAGAAGTGTCCAAGAAGTAAAGTTCCATAGTACCAGAGCAGGCTCCTTCAAGCGGCCGGGGATCTCGACAGTCCTGGTCTGTTTGGTGCATTACGTGCAAAACTACCTGTTTGGTACCCCGCCGCTATCTCTTTGAAGAAAAGTCCATCCTCTGATAAGCATTCCTCACAGGAGCTTAATTCCAAAATCCACGTGTCCCCACATCTGAGCTGGATTGTCTACTACCTTCATTTCCCCTCTGAGTATTCTCTCCTGCCGTAAAAATAATTCATTTAGCCAAGAGCTGGGGACCCTGGATGATGTACTGCCATCAGCACCCACTTGTGCATCTGGAGAAGGCTTGGCTCATGGGCATGTGGGGAGAGAGGAGAGCAGGACAAACCAGCATGGTGAGTGGCTTCCTTCTCCCAGGGCCAGAAAGGGTAGAAAAGGCAACATGAAGTTAAGGCCCTGTGAATCATCTAGAAGGTCCTTAGCAGCAGCTTTTCTGAAAATGAGTTCTGTCCCCATAGAAAGGGAGCAGAAAAGTGGTGCCTGCTGACTTCCCTTCCTTCCCTGGTGGCCTGAGTGCAGGTACAGAGTCCAACTAGAAGACAGGCAGTCTAGGGGACGTGGTCAACGTGCAGGCATTGATATCCTCAGTGTGGGCCGCCCGGTGCAGGGAGGGCTCAGAAGCACTCCGGTTGATCTTCGGTAGAGAGTGCTGGAGCAGCTCAATGGAAGACAGGATCTGAAACAAGGCCACAAGGTGTGCCTGGTGTGTCAGCAACAGCTTTAAATGGGCCCAAGGACCCAGGCTGTCCCTCGTCCCACACCTACAAAATCTTGTAGAGAACACTTTCCCTCCCTCTAAAAACCACATACGCATGTCCCACTTTATTTCTATGATTGAGCTCTCCTGTTTTAAGATAGTTGGCAGCCCCTTTGAGCTAAGTCTTACCTGGGGGAAAAGAGGCCTTTCTTCCTTAACTTTCTTCACACAGTCAGCTACGAGCCTCTTCATTGCTTTGGGGCAGTTCTTGTATAGCTTACTAAGATCCGGGGAGGCATACCCTCGACCCACCATGAAGATGATCTAAGGGAGAGAAAAGAGTGGAAGGAGTTGGTAGATGAACACCAGTGAAAGAAAGAGTGTCTTCTAACTCTAAACTGCAGAAGGCCCCAGGGTTCCCTCAGTGAATCAGCCCCCCTTAAGCAGCCAGCACAGACTTAACCTGATCCCGGTTGTTGATGTGTGAGTAAGGAAGTTCCCCCGTCATCAGCTCATACAATACAATGCCATAGGAGTAGACATCAGACTGGAAGCTGAATGGGTTATTGTCCTGCATCCGGATCACCTCTGGGGCCTACAGGGATAAAGTATCATCATCGTCTGAGCCCCACAGTCATCCAGGGGCCACTGTCCCTTCCCATCAGTAAGACCCCAGTCCTCAGTCCCCATAGTTAGTTGTTCCCCAAAGGGCTCCGACTCTCAAGAGGTTCCCACGCTTCTTATCACCCCACTTGCTAACTCCTCTCTGTGATCTCCAGCCTCCTCTAGGAAAGCCAAAGCTGCCCTGGACTGTCTAGTCCAGGGAAGTGGGCACAATAACTTATGGTCATCTACACTTTTGGGAAATGACAGAAATGCTCTAAATTTGCACAGAGACCTCCAGGGCACTCCTTCCACCCTGTACTAGAAGCCAGCTAAGGAGAGCCTGAGTTTCTTACCATCCACAGGACAGAGCCGGTGGGTTGTTCAACCTGCTGAGAACCACTCCAGCGTGACTTTACTGTTGCCAAACCAAAATCTCCAATTTTTACCGTCAATCCTTCATGGAGAAATATATCTCAATGCTTGTTAAGGACTCTGGTTTCAAAAGAATGGTCAAGTTCATTTTGAAAAACTTCCTAAAGTTCTTTATAGCATAGCAATCTCTCCACCTCCCATCTGCCCAGGCTTCTCTGTGCTAGATTTGCTAAGGTTTTTGAAGTTTTAAAAAAGTGCTTCTAAAATTCCCCTTCTTCCAGGAGGAACACAGGATTGCTCCGTGTGCCAGATTATTTGGCTCCAACCAGAAACAAGCCAAAGTTTCCCCCCTGCTTCTTTTCCCCATATACATCTCTAGATGCCAGATCCCCAGCCTCGTGAAAATGAACGTGCTTTTGCCCCCAGACTGAAGAGCACAAGCTTGTTCCTCAGAGTGCCGGGCATGGGCCACTGGTTGCTGGGATTGCCATCTGCCTGCATCTGCCCTCTGAGGACTAACTGAAACGCGAGTGGAAAACAAAATAGCAAATCCCTTACTAGCACTGAGTGTTCTCATAAGACATTTCCCTTCAACAGGTACCTCTTGGTGACTAACAGCAGCAGCAGTCACCTCACTTTTAGGGAAAGTCAGGCAGTTTAAGGCAAACTTGAGATCTGCTGTGGCCCAGTAATTAACATCACCCCAAAATCTGTTGTGTCTGCTTTCTGGGCATAATATTTTGCTCTAAAAAAAACACCCACCACTGAGAGGTATTCCGTATCTCAAGCATGTACCCAAAGTGGGGCCACGTGCCATAATCCAACTTAGCCCAACTCTCATGCCTCCTCCTAGCCAAGAAGTGAAGTCTGGCTGTAATGCCATGATCCTCCCAAAGGGAAATAAGGCAGATTAAGAAAAAAAAAAATTTAATTTCATGCCTAATTAGCATGAAAAATACCTTTATTTGTTCTCCCTTCTATAAAAACACGTAAGTCTTAGAAAAGGGGAGGGACTGTTTCCAATAGCGACCTTTAAGGAAACCACTTACTAAAAAAAAGAAAAGACAAATTTTAAGTAATTTTGGAAATCTTGAAACATTTGGGTTACAGCTACTTTCTGACCAGACACACTGTCATCTACAAATTACAAATAAACATAAAATACAAAAGACCAACCCCCCCAAGCCAAATGTAGAACAATGCAATAAAACTAACTAAGCCCATTTCAAACTTAACCCAAATATGTATCAACTCTTGCGGAAATCTTTCCAAAGTCACTTTTGCTGGGTTAAGTTTTTAAAAAAAGAAGGCAGCCCTCTCCCCAGATACCACTCTCATCACCATCTGGGTGGAAGCAGAAGCTGTGGAAGACCCACCAACCCTCAACTATACTTTACAATGTTACTTTGTTTTTCAAAAAACTAAATTTCTGATTTTATTTCTTCCTATCCTTTGCCTTTTTTCCTAAAAACATTTCCTCCAGCACTGTGAACCATTAGGGAGAAGAGTCTACCTTCTGTTTTCTTAAATTTAGATCTGAGCAATCAAGTGAACTCAACAACCAAGGATACTGTTGGATTTCATGTCTCTGTGGATGATGTTCTTTGCATGCAAATAGCTGTGAAGAGAAAATAAATCTATTAGAACAGTTTGAGAGACATGGGTAAGCATGAGCAGTTCCCAACCACAGTTAAAAAGACGAAAAATGCAAGAAAAAATATAATTTTGCAACAACAAAAAATATGTGTGGTTATATACATACATATGTATGCATACGTATATAGGAATGTATATGTGTGCATATATATGTAGCTATATGTATGCATATACGTGTGTGCATGCATGTTCACATATATAATAAAGCACATGGGGGCACAGTTATGGATACTTCTTAGACATAACCAATACCTCGTGAAACTGGTTTTCTGGGTTTGAAGAATTAGGGCCATAATTTTGTGGGACAACTTGGTCAACTGGCATAACATAGTTGATTAAGTTTATGTCCTACATCCTAGTTTGGTGAACAGTGTCTGGGGTCTTAAAAGCTTGCAAGCAGCCATTTAAGATACAACTATTGGTCTCATCTCGTTCGGAGCAAAAGAGAAAGAAAAAACCAAAAACTTAGAAAAGAAACTAGTCTATAGGACTAACGGTCTACATAAATCATGTCCTTATCTACTCTGAGAATAAGAATGAACTAGGCGGTGCCCAGCTACCACTAACAACAGTTCAGATCAGGACCACAAAAGATAAAACCTGAAAGAAGGGGAGAAAAATGTGGAACAGAACTCAAGTTCTTAAAAACTCCAGACTTACTGGACTGGTTGAGACGAAAGGACTCCCCAAGACTACTACCCTAAGATACTCCATAAACCTTGAACCGAAACTACCCGCTGAGGTGAAGTCACCTGTTCGCTAAATAACAGGCTCACAAAGAACATTACCAGTGAATACTGTGCACTTTAAAAAAATCATCTATATGAGACCAAATGGTCAACAATTAAAGCAAAGATGAAACGGTAAGGGGACAGGGAAACCAGATTACTGGAAGCAACACATCCAGAAGGGAATTAATGAGAATATTTTAAAAAAGTGAAAAATGTAACTAATGTCTCTGAACAATTTGTGTAGTAACCATTAAACGGGAACCTAATTTCCTGTGTAAACTTTCACTGAAAACACAGTAAAATATTAAAAAAAAAAAAAAAAAAATGCAAAGTAACCTGAAGGCCTTGCTCGCAGTGAAGCGTTACCTTCAGGGTCTGGCCCTGTGCTGGTCTAGCCTGTCTGCGCTATTCCTCACCCAAAGGTGGGGCCACAGCACACACGATGTCTCCTCTTTAGCATCAGTTTTACTCAAAAGTAATTCTAACAACCCAAATGTCCATCAACTGATGCATGGATCAACAAAAGGTGGTGTAACAATACAATGGAGTACTACCGAGCCACAGAAAGGAATGAAGTACTGATTCATGCTACAACGTACTAAGCCAAAGAAGCTACTGGTCACAAAAGGCCACATACCCTGTCATTCCATTATAGGAAATACCTACAACAGGCAGATCCACAGAGCTAGGAAGTAGCTCCGTGCTTGCCAGGGGCTGGGGAGAAAGGCAGCGGGGACTGACTGTCAGTGGGCTGCTTTTTGGGGTGGTGAAAGTGTTCTGGAATTAGATTGTTACGGCTGTACAATTTCGTGAATATACTAAAGACCACTTTAATTATACACTTTAAAAGGGTAAATTTTATGGTATGTGAATTATATCTAAATAAAATTTTTACAGTAATTCTGACTAGTTATTTCTTAAGATGTGCATCATGCAAATTCCATATTTAATGATCTATTTAACACTCACAAGCACAGCTTGAACTTTACCCCCAGATATCTGGGGCTATGCAGAACTCTTGCTTCTCTCACATTGCAGGTGCTTTGGAGAAAAAGTTTGAGAAACACTGCCCTGGGCTGTCAAAAAAGGGCTCAAACTCCCAGCCCCCATTTCACTGAGCAGTATGTGAAGCAGAGAGTCCCAGAAGGGTAGTATTTAATGCAGGAGCTAAGGATGACCTTAGCCTTTTCTAAAAGGAAACAAACTATCCAAAAAGTGACATGTAGACAAACTTTCCCATGGAACAAACACACATACTGATGGACCATGCCTGACATCCGATGCCTGCAGAGGGCACTGTTGTGGCTGTCCAAGCTCAACCTTTCAGGTAGCAGCTGGAACCAGAACTGGAGTCCCGAGGGCAACCTCAGCTTGGGTGAGGACCCTGGGTATCTCATTCATGGTAACTGGTCCCCTCCAACCCAACTGAGAGGTTCATTTTCAGCTGTGCAAAAATACCACAGAAATCACTGAACAGACTAGATGGCTTTTCTTAACCCTAGTTCCAACCTAGGGACAAGTCAGTGCTTAGGCCCAGGAGACAGTCTTCAGGCCGTCTACTCACTCCATTCCCTGAGCCGTCTGCCGGGCAATGTCAATCAACTGGAACATCTGAAACTTGGTCTCCTGGACATGCAGGTGTTTATAGAGGCTGCTGCCTTCACACCACTGGGTCACAATCGCCAGGTTGTCCTTCGTCATGTACCCCATGAAGAGCAATATGTTCACGTGCCGTGTTTTGCTGGAGGAGGAGGTAGGAGAAAAGGCTCTAAAACCTTCAGTTGCCTCAGAACTGGGAGATCTACTCTGCTTTCCTAATGACACCAGGTTCCTTGTGTTCTGGACGTCACCATGCTCATGACCTGAGGTAACTGGCAAAGCAAGCTCAAGACATCTAATAATTCAGCTGGTGTTCTGAGCTAATTAAGGGCCATCAGTGCTGGCCTTGTTTATAATGAGGTCAGTCTCCCCAATCAGTGTACAGTCATGACTCTCCCCACAGGCTCCAAGGACCCCCTCATCTATGCAATCCACCATCATTCAATTTGTTCCTAGAAATCTCTAAACAAGTGACTCAAAGATCTGAGGGCTGAAGGTAACTGAAGTCCGGAATAAAGCAACTTGGCTATAAAAAGAGCTCTTGGAAATAAATGTAAAATAGAACCTATTTCTTCCTACCTCAAAGCTGAACTATCGAGTGTACCCACAGACCTAAAACTAGTGGAAGATGGTGTTCTCATGAAAAAGGGCTCTGCTAAAGGTCTGACAACCATATAAACTGAAGGGAAACACTAAGGGAGGAGCTTCCAACAACAGCAATTCCTCAGAGAGTACTAACCAACCACTAGTCCCAGCCATAGAATATTCAAAGACAGAGGCTCCAGCTGTGACGGCTGTTTGTTCTTCTATCCCACCACCCCTCGCTCCCCGTCCTGTCACTCTACGGGCTGGACAGGCCAGCTTTGTACTCACCGCAGGACAGCCACTTCATTCCTAAAGGCCTGGAGCTGCTCAGGTGTTGGGTCAACGACCTTGAGGATCTTTACTGCAACATCTCCTGCAAATTAGTTTGCAGTCAGGGCAATCAGTTGGATAACCTTACTTTGCTATTTTTCAAATACCCTAATTTTGAGGAACATACAGTGAATCATTTATTCAAAGAATCATATACCTACACAGATGGAACAAATCTGCAAATCTGAAATAATTCAATACAAGTGGCTGAAAAAAAGTTAAATAGGTTATACTACCATCCTTAAAATACAACGCCATAATCGTTAAAAGGCTTGGTTTAAAACTATTCACACCAACTCTGACATCCCAGAGGTGAGGTCATGTGCGGTAGGGTCACTAGCCTCACCCTGTGACGATGAGATCAGTGCAGGGATGGGAATGGCCCAGCAGGGAGTGACTCACTGAGCCACAGGCCAGTGTGGGGAAGCAGGCCAGTGAGCAAGCAACATTCACAGTTCCGTGAGACCTAAGATGGGCCCTCATACAAACTCAAAGATATATATTAAAACTGGGCTACTTTGTCTTCAGTACCCTCAAAAGTAATCCTAATAGTTAGCAGTGACTGCTTACTACATCCTGGCACCGTGTGTGCTTTTACAGGCATTATCGCTAATCCTCACAGCTGCCTTATTACGTAAATACTGTTATCTTCATTTCACAGACAACCAGCAGAGTGCAGTCATTTGCCCAAGGTCATAGAGCCAAAAAAAAAAAAAGTGCTACAGCCAAGATCAGAATCCCAGTCTGAGCCCGATGCCTGACTTCTAACTACAGTCTTGACACTGTCAATCACTGTGAGTAAAACCAGCCTCTTTATGGAACTTTAAAACCGCGCAGGGATTAATTCTACTTTATATGCACTACAGATTTAGAAACCACGTTCAAGAGTGTTTTTATATCAATATACTTATAATAACAATTATAATAAATTACTTTGAGCTTATTAGAACCTCAAATCTTCATGACAAATGAATTTACTATAACTTAGCTTTCCAAGGATCTACAAATTAGGAGTCAGATGAATGGAACCCTGGAGGTAACTGAGTCCAGCCCTCTACGTAACAAGCAAATCCCTCACAGCACATCCTGCAGCCTCTTCTGTTGGCGCAGTCCTCACTTCACTTATGGGTAGCACCACCTACAGAGAGATGTTTCTTATGATAGGTGGCCAACTGTTTCCCTGTGATCTCTGCGTATCAGAGCAGGCTCCAAACCGGCTCTTACTCAATTCACCTGCACAAGTTTTTGCCAAGGGTCCAGCGCTGCCTGTGCGGCTGCTGTTGGTTCTGGACAGGAGAGATGCAAGCTATATGTTCAGAGATACCTTCTATCTGGGAAGACAGATCCGGTGGAACCATGTGGAACACAAACGACGACAGCCCTAACCTCAAGCTTCTTACGACTGAGTAGGAAGGCCAGAATTTTCTGTATAACCGCTCATTTTGGTGGAACCTGAGCCAAGACAGGAGTGCTCTGAGGGCAGGGTGCCCCAACAAGGGGAAGTGCATCTTCTTGCAGAGGGCAAGTAGAAAGGCTTTCGGAAGGAAACGGGATGTAAGCCAAGGGAAGGATTTTAACAAACAGGAGAGAGGATGTCTGGGCATAGCAGTAACAAAGCCATGGCTAAGGAGGATAGAAGAAACATAAGCTGTGTTTCAGAAACTCTAAAGTGTGATTTTGGCATACTTTAGGATAGAAAAAGGGAGATCACGAAAGAGTCTGCTGCAACAGCCCAAGCCAAACGCAAACACAGTGGCGACAGTGGGAACAGAAAGGAGGAGATGAGGCAAGAAACCGTATAAAGGTGAACTTATTCAACATGGCGGTCAGCTCAGTGGCAGGACCAGGAAGATCGCAGTGCTGGTATCCTGGGGCTCCAGCACTGGGCAGAACCTATAAAGGGACAGGGCAGGGTTGAGAGTGCAGAAAGAAGTGGGGGCAGGTGGTGAGGGGGTGGGGTGGCTGGATACGGTCCCTCAGGAGAGGCTGCTTTTGGGAGACCTCCCCATTTCGTGGGCCTAGTTTTATAATCTCTTCCCTTCCTCACAGCTCTCCTCTGGACATGCTCCAGATGTCACTGCACTCAGGACCACTCGTTCTGGACCCAGTTAGTACTGTAGCCTCAAAGGTCAAAGGATTAGCTGGCAGTCAACACCCCTCACAGTGACTGACTCTGACCTTGCTGTTAGCTGAGCATCCTTAGCATTTTCACACATCCTATTGCTAAAGCCACATTTTCCACCTCTAGCTTCTAATTTTTTGGAGCAATGAATAGGACTTATCCCTATTAAAAGCTCTTCTTTGTCCCATCATCACAGCCAGTTTTTTCATCTTTCTAAATTCTTATATTATCCAGTGATGTACTACACCTCTTATTTAAGTCATCCACAATACCTGTGTCTTTATCCAAGTCACTTATGAGAAGAGTGAACAGGGTCACCCTCTCAGGAACCTACCTGCCATCCAGCTCACGTGTAACAGTTACAATAACAGATTTATATGCAATGTCTTCCTGAAATCCAGAAACTGTATTCTATACCACAGCATTCTCCTCATTGATCTGTCCAGTGACTTTGTTATAAATGGACATGCAATTGCTCAGGAACACCACATTTCCAATAGATCTTGGCTTTTCTTTCCAAGCAAGGACTCAAAAACCATCTTGCACAACTGGCTTTTAGAATCTAGTCCAGGATCCACTACTACTCTCTTCATTCATCTCCTCATTTTCCAAAAATGCTTGTGTCTGGCCTTCTAAGACCTCTCCTATCTTTAGGCTTCCCCAAAGTTGAGCAATCTCATCTGCATATTCCAAGGGCCAAGTCAGGGCCTTGGCTTTAGAGTCATTTACATTCTGCAACTCTGTCCCAGGCCTCAGTTCCGACCTATCCACATTTGTTTAGCTCTCTGCATCCACACATCCATTTCCACAGCAAAAACGGCGAGGTTGTTTCATTTCTTCTAGTACTACAGGCCCCTCCACTCAGGCCCAGCCTTTCTCCATCCTTCCCCTGTTCCAAGTGGGCTAGGTACACACCCACCTCTGAGTTTCTCTTAAACTATACTTTACTCTAGGCCTCTGCCTCTCCGTGCTGCTATCACTGGCCAGAGAGTCCTGACAAGTTCTTCCCTGGTTAGAGCCACCCTGTGCTCCCACTGAGGTCTGCCCCTTGTCCCCTGGAGCTCGGATCCCCTTGCATCTCTGAAGACCTTCTCTTTTTCAATCCCATTGGGATTATGTGCATTTTATCACTCAATTTTAGTTTCTGAAGGCCTCTCATCCCTCTTAAGTCATTTTCTTTTTGCAAGTCTTCCTCAGTCTGGATAACAAGCCTGACAAGCCTAATTAGGCTCCTAACTGGCTGCCACAACCTCAAAGGTCACTTTTCCCAGGGAGCCTGGTCATGTGTGTTTTGCCAACAACTTCTCCTGCTTGCTAGGCAGAACAAACAAGCACAGCAGCAGCAACTTCCCCCTTGGGTTCTTCTGTTACCTTCTGAGAGGAGGAACTTGGGGTGGGGGTGGAGGGCAGCTTACAAATAGAAACTCTGCAAATACTCCAAGGACTGCCATGAAAGGGATTCGATCTACTAGGTTCAATGGGTAAACACTATAGGAAAAACATATTTCAACTCTGATAAAGAGTCGTATTCTACTGGTAGAAATGCCCAGAGCTAAAATGAGCTCCCCATCATTCTGGTTTTCAGGTAAAGGCTGGCCAAACCTCCTGAAAATCTCCTACCATCCAAGACCCCAAAAGATATTTGAAGTCTTTACAAGGCCCCACACCTCCCCGGTCCACTCCAATCCCTCTCCTGACCTCACTCCTATTGGTATCCCCATCATTCACTCTACCGAGGCCATTCAGGCCTCCGTGAGTTCCATCAACAGGCCAAGTGAGTGGCCCACTTTATATGTGCTATTGCTTCTTCCCCAAATACCTGAACCTCCTTCAGGCTTCTATGCAAATGACACTTTCTCAACAGATTCTTCCCTGACCAATCGACTACAAACCAGAACCGTGCCTGATCCATAAGGGCTTCCCTCCGTTTCTCTCCTTACCACTTAGGATATACTACATACTTTATTTTTCTTGTTTTTTGTCCCCACTAAAGTCCGTAAGAGAAAAATTTTTATCTGTTTTGTTCACCTAGAAGAATATCTAGAATTGGAAGAATGCTCAGGAAACAGTGAACGAAAAAATGAGTGAGTTTTAAGATGAACCACCAGCAAGGCAAGTTGGGAATTGAAAAGCTGTTCTTCTGAGGCTATGAGAGCAAAGTGGGGACTCAGCCTTTGGTGGGGAATACTGGGGATTTAGCTGCTGATGGCATGGGCTGGCCATCAGTTTCTGGCAGGGGATGTTGGGACTCGGTGCCAAGCCTGAGACCCCCAGGCCTCAAGTCCACATATTTAGGCCTGTGGCCAAAATAAAGTGCTCCAACCTAGTCCTGGCAGTCCTGGGGCCAAGTCCATCATCTCCTTCATCTTCCTGGCACTCCGTGTAACAGGCATTCAGTATTGCTGCTTATTGCTCATCTCTCTCTCTCCTTTCTAAACGGTTTCTCTCACATGAATAAGAAATGAATAGCAATATCTTTATTTTTTCTTATGAAATTATCCAAATACCTTTGCAGTAGGCAATCTTGCAACATTTAAAGGAGTATACTCACTTATCTTAGCAAGTGACAATGACAAAGGTAAATGGCCAGGTAACCTTTATGGAGGGCAGTTCATGAAGTAGTTATTATTCATCAAACCAGAACTTCTTACTTTCCCTTAATACTAACCAAAAACCAAACCAAATCCATTGCTGTCAAGTCAATTCCGACTCATAACAACCTTCAGGATAGAGTAGAACTGCCCCATAGGGTTTCCAAGGAGCAGCTGGTGGATTCGAACTGCTGGCCTTTTGATTAGCAGCTGAGCTCTCGACCACTGCACCACCAACCAAAAAAAACCCAAGCACACTGCTGTCGAGTCCTTTCTGACTGATAGCAACTCTACAGGACAGAGCAGAACTGCCCCATAAGGTTTCCAAGGAGTGGCTGGTAGATTCCAACTGCTGGCCTTTTGTTTAATAGCCAAATGTTAACCACTGTGACACCAAAGAAAAACAAACCCACTGCCGTCAAGTCAATTCCGACTCATAGCAACCCTATAGGACAGAGTAGGACTGCCCCATAGAGTTTCCAAGGAGTGCCTGGCGGATTCAAACTGCTGACCTTTTGGTTAGCAGCCGTAGCACTTAACCACTATGCCACCAGGGTTTCACCAGGACTCCCTTAGTAGTAAAGCCAGAGGCAAATGTAGTAAAAAAAACAAGATACTTTCCTATCATGTTTTCAGTAGGATGTAAAGTTGACACCTCACTCATCCACCACTGAAGAAAGAAGAGTTACTATTGCTTGGTGAATTTAGAATGTTTTTACCTTTTTAAACTCCAATTCACTTTCCTGCTTGACTCAAAGTCAAGGTTATAAACCTTGGCCTATGCCTTGGGCTGTGATAGAAATGCCCAGATGTGGGTTACAACCATGCTGTTGGCTCCACCCTAAGTAGTCCAAGGCTGTTTTTTCTAAGTCTGGGGTTCTGCTTCTAATGGGTGTTCTGCCTTCCCCTTTGTGCTGCTGTCTGACAGCCTCTGATGCTATCTCCATCCTTTAATGAGTGGTTTACAATTAGCAGAGGCCTGGCAAACCTGACTACAAACTTACACTCAAGAGGAGGCTCTGGGCATGTGCCTGAGGATCCTCTGCTAAGTAAAATGTGTGGGTCTGAGGCCTCCACCGTGGTTGTTTTAGACTTTTTCTGCTTACTTCCACAGCTGCTGAGTTTAAAAAAAAAACCCTGAATAAAAACTCACCAAAAAGTTGTCATTTTTAAGAAATTGAATGGAACATTATATTGCATATAGGAACCCAAAACCCACTGCTGTCGAGTCGATTCTAACTCATAGTAACCCTATGGGACACAGGAGAATTGCCCCATAGGGTTTCCAAGGAGTGGCTGGTAGATTCAAACTGCCAAGCTTTTGGTTAGCAGCCAAACACTTAACCGCTGTACCACCAGGGCTCCATACAGGAACCAGAACACTTAGCCGCTGTACCACCAGGGCTCCATATAGGAACCAGAACACCGGAAATAAATAAAGGAAGACAGTGTCGTGCAAGACAATCTAGAGATTATGCTTTCCTTGATCCTATAAGGAGTTTCTGCTTCATCCACAGGCTACAGCTTATTTTCTGAAAGGCTGACATAAAAGCCCATTATCCCTCCCTCTGACTTTTGAGACTCTTTAATTTTCAAAAAACTAGAATCCTAAAAGCACAAGACATATTATCTACATTCTAATCGCAGTCTAATGCAGGTGACACTATAACAAATTTATCTCCCTATCACAGTCTAAAAAGCTCACATCACTGAGAGAAAACACAAGCTCATAAGCAGTACTACGGCAAGAGCCTTAAAAATTTATGAACCCCAAAATAAACGTGCTCTGTCACAGGTAACAAAATCCAGTCGCAACTTAAATTACATCTCTTGGCTTTTAGCTGAGGCATTAAAAATGTCGTACAAAAATGATTAAATGCTCCGAATTGAACCATTAAGAGTAACATGCATTGCTCTACCTGCTACAATACAAACAAACTTATCATGTCAGATATAAGCCTCTAACCCACAAAATGCTTATACTCTTTCCCAAGGGACCTCCAAGCCACTTACGACAGCTACTTGGAAAATATTCTGCAACAGTGTGAAGTTAATTTCCAGTTACCCGGGAGGCAGGCCAGTAATACATTTGATGCAATTTTCAAAGGAATCATTCTATATATATTTTACAAATGTTTGATCCTGTTCCTGTCTCCTTAAAGAACTAAAAATTGATCAGATGATTGATGAGTTACTAGTAGCAAACCATGTACATAAGGTGGTCAGAAATCTGGAGGTATTTGTTTTGAGCACCCTGAATCTGCAAGTTCCATTCCTTTGATTTTCTTCACTTTTCTCAATTTTGCCTCTTCATCTAAAAAAGGTAAGTACAGTGGCATTTCAACAGGAATACAGGCAATTAGGCCCTTTAGGATTTTGATTTATTATACTCTGAAATTAGAAAATATGACTTTTTGGGAATATACTGCATTTTCAAAAAAATACTACCCTTACTTGCTAACATGCTAAAGCCAGAGGCATCAAAAACCTGACAGAAAATACGTTGAATATGTTGCCAAAATACACAAGCTGTAGTTACAGAAATTAAAATATTACCTTTTTCCAAGTGACAAAGTGTTTCTATTAAAGTCAGAACACTGACACTCCACCTAGCCTCAAAAATAAGTCATTCCCGGAGACCCCACAACCAAACCCAGGGCAAAGCTCAGGGAACCTGTTTCAGGAGGTTCCTGCCTCTCCCCAAGTGACTTGCCCATGGCTGGACCTCAGCTTTCTCTCATGCAGAATCTCTAAGGTCCTTCTCAGCTCTAAGTTTTTAGGGTTCATGTTCTCCTCATAGCAGCAGACTCTTATGTTTAAGGCACTTCAAAGCATGTTCCCCATGTGCATGCTGTATTTGATCAATTTATAAGAGACCCCCAACACGTGACTGACTACAGGGCATACAGGCCTGTATACTACACAGTATACACAACAAAGATTTCAAATCTTATTCACTAATTTCTAGTAACTCTGGAAACTTTAAGATACCAATTAAAACACTGTAAGTCTAAGACAAACACTGAAATCTCATGCAGATATTAAGTTCAATAATCTTGAGAAGTACTCAAGTATCCATACACTAAGGGGCACAGTGGGTCTTTTATCTGCTGGCCTTCTGTGTCCCAATATTTGACAGGACTCACCCGGGCCTTACAGTGAAGAAAGGGTCCCATACCTACCATGCCATTTGCCCTTATAAACAGTCCCAAATGATCCTGACCCGATCCGGGTAGAGAGCATCACTTCACTGGCTTCAATTTCCCAGTAATAGCTTGAATCTCTCTGTCCACGAGGCCTCTGAAACAAGGAAAGGTCATTAATATACTCCATGGAATGGTATAACTCTACTTAATGAGGGCATCAAAGAAAAGCTCTACCTCGTCCACTCTCATACCTTTTAAAGACAGATATATTAACCATAATTCCAATTTTTAGCTTTTGAGAAAATGCTTCTAACTCTAACATGTGCCATGTTATAGTTGTGCCCCACCTTATGACGGCAAACCGCCAAGCTGTCCAACACAGGCATGCCAAAAATGGGACTAACATTTATAACCTCCTTCATTCAGTGCATTTTAGAGTCATTTCCCAAAATAATTTAAAAGCATTCTAATTTCCGACTAGGTTTTTCTTATTGAACCCTAGCCTACAAGAGGTACTACTGGCCATACTCACAATTTTGTTTTTCTCCTGGGTCCCAGGTCCTGGCGCCCGCTCTCTCTGTGCCGGCACCGGGGTTTTGGGCTGCGGCCAGCCTGTTGGGCTCAGATTGTTGGGACTGCTGGACAGGGCTGAAGGTGAGGCTTAACAGACAAGACAAACAGAATCCGCACGTGCATAAGCCAAACGAAGATAAACAGCATAAATAGAAAATGCCCGTTACTATTTGCTACTTGACTACGGACAAGTACCTGATTCGCTGTGACTTCGAATTGCATCCTGAAACAGAAAAGGAAAGCTGGTAAACTTCTACACCAGAAAAGATTTTCTTTGGGGAAGGGAAAGATGGGGAGGTGGATTTGCAGGAACAAAGTGGATTATAAAACCTCTAAAATATGAAAGGTCTAATTACATACTCTAATCAACTTTCCTTTGATCAAATTCATCAAATCTCTAAAATTGTCTTCATCAAATATTAGGAGGATTAATAATTAATTTTTCATGTGACAGAAAACACATTCTTTTTCTCAGCAGAAAACAATGCACATAGCAAACTGAGTCCTTCAAAAAGGCTAACAAAGTTACTATCAGTTGAGATCCTTCAAAGATTAGAGATTTTGCTCTGTTAACGCTCAAAAAAAAAAAGTGGATTAGGTAGAAAGCTCACTCTTACTCCAGTAGGAGTTCAGGGTGTACCAACCAGAAGTTGGATTTGATAAAATGATGCACCATGACTACATATTTTATCCAAGTATAAAATCATGGAAAGCTGGAAGACCATAAATCTTCTAGTTCAAAATCTACATTTTATATATAAGAAAACACATGTGAATAGGTCAAGAGACTTGGCCAGGAAGAGAACTAGGAACCATCACCCACAACTCTCAGCCCAGAACTTTACACCACAAAATGCTGCCTTTTCCTTATGGTTAAGCTCTGAAAGTAGTTACGTTTTATTTATGTGAGAAGTCAAAGGCCACCCTTACAAATTTAGAAACTGTTCGGGGAACAATTTAAATCACAGGGGCCTCCACAGACCTCGAACCTACTTTTTAAATCTTCTCTTAGAGAGGAATTTATATAGACTAACACAAAACCACTTGGCCCCCATATCCTCAAAAAGGATATTTTTGTGGAGATTCCTACTCTATTTTCTTTGCATAACCACAGTAAAGATATGATAATTTTCTCACACAACTTTCCAGTAGAATGTCCCCACTCAGTGATAACTTTATAAAATAAAAAGAATCATAAACCAAGCTGCTTTACTCCCTTCGTGGGCAACCCTCCCCAAGAATCTTCACAGCTTATCCATAAAGCCTTGTTCTGGGGGGCTCTCCACCTGGCTAGGCTTCAGTCACCTGAGAAGGTGCTTAAGAAAACAGATTTCCAATTACCCACCCCTCCCCAACTAGGATTGATTATGTCTGGGGGGGGCGGGGGAAGGAAGCCTAGGGATCTATTTCTTTTAAGTGCATAATGACTGACCAGGTAGGAAAATAATGGTCAAAAATAATCAGAATTTCAAATGAATATTCAGCAGGTATAGTTTCATTATCCAACTCATCTGTTGTACAAATGGTTTAAACAAAGCAACAACATGGACTTTAAAAATGCTGGGTTGTATGTGATAAGAAATAAACATTTATTCTGTTTCTAAAACATAGGGAAGATTAAGTATAATAGTTGTGATAGTTATTTTATAATAAAAATTCAAGAATTTTCACTCTGAATGTTCCCCGTAAGTATTAGAGTGCTTACACAGGAACAGATCATATAATAGAAGAAAAGTAACTGGCATATTATTTTATTACTGTAAGGGCTAATCAAAATAATAAAATTCATACATGACCTTCTCACAATCACATGTGATATGCAAAGTGCCCTCATAAGAATCAGTTTAGGCCCCATATTTAGATACGCTCAGAAGTCCACATTTCTATTGGGTCCCTGCCACCTCTGATTAGTAGGATAAGTACCGTAAAACCTGTGAAAGCCAGCACCTGTGTGAGGCAGAAACCTTCAGGGAAGGAAAACTCAAATTATTTTCCACTAAAACGAGCAACAGAAAACTGGTAAGACTGCATCCTGTCAAAGGCAGAACACTTGTGAGACCCGTAAAAACAAGGCGGTCCTTTCGAGTTCCAGCTCTCACAGGTTTCACTGTGTATCAAGTGATTTGTGGTCCGAGTGAGATAAACTGTGCCTACGGTAACAGGTGTCCCTGAGGTTTATCAAGGAACAATTTCTGATGTAGAGACAGCACAGTTATCTCTGATAAATTTTTCATAAAGGATATTCCAGGGCATATCAACCAAACTGACGAATAGAATACTAATGATAGGAGCACCAATGAAATGAGTCTAACATTTACTCTTTGGTTGGAATTTTATTTTTTAAGTCAAATTTTTTAATGTCATTGGCCTCAAAACCTGACTTGAGAAATTTATTCCACCAGCAATAACACATACAGTACAATCTTTTACTCCCATGTTGGAAAAGCTAAATACGCTCTATTGCCAAAAAAGAAAACATGGACACCAGTCTGATAAGGACTATAAAATTTAAATTAGCAATTGTTTCGTTTTTGACAGTCTACTGTCTGACAGTCTTAGCAACCCTGTTAATTACACAAAGGCAAAGGCATGAAGAACAATACCTACTCTTCCCCTCAAACAAAATCGTCTGGACCACGCCCTGGGAGAAGCATTCAGGCTGTTATTCTAGTCCAAAGCAATGAGAAATAAAGAAGAATAAAGAACAAAGGAAGTATTTAAGTGTATTAAGTTGTCATTAAAGATGAACTAGAAAGCAAACCAAACAAATAGAACATACCAAAAAGTTGAGAAAAGAAAAAGCAGTTTGAGAACACTAGCTTTGGGCACTTCTACATCTCCCTAAATACCTACTTAGTAAAATCCTACGACTCCACCCTTTTATTTCTAAACAAAATCACTTAAAAGTCTTTCAGAGTTTGCAGTTGTCTATCGCTATCTTTTTCTTTCCCATATCAAAATGATACTATTCTTTATCTCACCCTAACTCGCTGAAATCCTATTCAAACCTGACATGGAAAAATGAATTCAAATGTTAACATTTCATCAGAAAATTTTAGTTCTCCACCTGAATGATATACCAATTGGATTACTCACCCATACTAAAGATGTTATGAATAAAAAATTCAAAAAGTTCAAGGACCTGAGAAAGTGCCACAACATTCCTGACGAGGTTTGAAACCCAAAACTCTCTGATAACAGTCAACCCCACCCACAATAACTAATTCATCACCACCCACAACAGTTTAACCCCCAGGGGCGCCCTATTACCTCTATCACCCTGCTGTCCACAGGCAGGGTGGTGCTGACCATGTGGACATTAGGCGTGGACGTCGATCTCTGCCTCTGGGACAGTGAGCCCTCTGAAGAGGGGCTGGAGGTGTTAAACGTGAAGGCATGGGGTGTGGAGTATCTGTGCTGGGAACTAGGTGAGGAGAAAGAAAATCCCATGAGTGGCGCTCAGCCTCCCCAGTGATAGTCTCTCTCTACTACCTACTTCTTAAGATACCCAGGGTAAACTCTACCCATACCAGAATTTTTGACAGCTTTCCATTCTTTCAACACACACCATTTAAAAATTCTCTTGTTTAAGTGCCTTGTATGCAAATTTTTGGAAAGGGAACAGTACATGTGCTTTGAATTCATGTGAAAAGTAGCGTAATACATTGTAAGTTCTTCTTCTTTTCAATAAATCAACTCTACAGAATACTCCAAATTTTTACAGCACCTCTGGAAAACAAGGGATTAGCGTTTGCAAACTACACCACCACTTGCTAATAAGCCATGTGGAACCTGCCCGGCTTAATTTAGAGACGAAATTAGAGAACTTTAAGGAAGAAATTTAACAGATGGTTTAGACCTGCTGAGCATGTCTGCAAAAAGTTCAGGATTTTACCCCTGCTCTCTGTACAAACCAGCTCACCAAGTAAATTAATATGAATTCCATTTTTAGGCTGCATATCGAATTGAAAAATTAATCTGGGGCCTCTTGAAGACAACGCCACTCCCCCACCAACCAAACTGGGAACACGCACTAAAAAAACACGCACTAAGAAGTATAAAATTTTCACTATTTACCCTAAAGATTAGCTGGAGCTGTATTCAGATTAAAATAACACCATGACATGAAGTCAAGGAATACAAGGCTAGTTTTTCTAAGGGAAATGGCTCTATTGCCTTGAGACTGCCTTCCTACAGATTTCAGCGCTTACACCCTCAGAGGGTTGGTTTCTTCTCTGAAATTCCAAGGGGTTTCAAGTATATCTATTATCTTCAGAGGTAAGTTCAGCTTTTTTGTCAGGCTTATTTTTCAAATTATCAAAGAAAATAAAAATCATACACAAATACACATCCAAATATCATTTCAATACAAATTCCTTGTTCTGAGTTATGGTGCCTTTAACAATTTCTATGGTAGTTTTATAAAGGCCATCAATATGATTACACATATATTAACGTCACATATTTTGGATGGACAAAGACCTAGATTTTATTTTAGGTTCCGAATCCACGTGGAAATACAATGAACATATCACGTGAACTTAACAACATTCTGATTTTTTTTTTTATAGTTCTGTATATATATATAAAAAAAAAAAAAATGTGAAAAATATGAAGACCCCACCAAATAAAGCACCCCTAAGAGAATGAAGAAAATAATAAGCACCTGTTGTATAAGTCAGATTCATATCTGGTTACCTTCTATACTTGCTACAGAAATGCTGTAAAATTCTAAAGTCTCACAACCTAATTCCTTAAGGTATCCAGTCTAACAGTTTTAAAATGCTTATATGTGGAAACAAGACTAAAGCCCATAATATTTAGTTGGCTGCATAAGATTTTGTTAAACTTTGTGTTTGGCAGATTCCGTTTGATTCGTATTATGTATCAGAATTCTATTAATACATAATCCAAACTGTACTACATGTATTAGAGGAAAAGAGATGGCAATGAGTACAAATTCCAAAACAGCTGGGAAGAATTCTGGTTTTAAAGCTGGATAACACAGTAAAGACAAATTATGAGCAAACGCATAGGCATATTAGAAAGGATGTTTATATTGGAAATCTAATCAGATTTTTTAAGAAAGCACTCTATTAAATTCCGTAATTTTAGCACTGCCAGGCCACAATTAGTATTTCAAGATGGAGGGATTTTTTTTTTTTTCTTCAATCAGTGTATACAGTTTCGGAGCCCTTTCCACTGACGTTCAACTCACTAATTATTGAGGAAGGCAAGATCTCAAGTTCTTTAAACTGTGATGAGGTATTATAAACGGATGTGCTATTGTAACAGCAGGAGCTATTAAGAGTCAATTTCTAGAATGTGAGACTACAGGACCACAAAGAGAAAAGTTATACATTCTAGCCAGAACACCAAATCCCTATCTAGAAGTAGCAAAAAACAGAGACGGAATACAAAGGAGCTCTCAGTCTGTTGTACCAGACTTTTACCCCTATTCCCCCATAAAAGAAACGGCTATGGGTCAAAAATTACCTAACAGGCATCCGGGAAACAGACTCTCGCATCCGACGCATTGTCAAAGAAGGTAGTGCTGGGACCCCACTATCACCAACAGTGGAATTTGGGAACAATCTAAATGAAATCAGGGAAAAGACTGGTTTATATACTTGTAGTAATTTTACAGAGTGATGTAAGGTTCAGCCTGCCTTGCCTCTTACAAACTCAGAGCTACTCAAACTGAACTTTCCCAGTCACATTTCCCTCTGCCATTTAAGCTACCTAGAATAAAAGGAGAAGGAACACTGGTGGCGCAATGGTTAAGCACTCGACTGCTAGCCGAAAGGTCAGAGGTCTGAACCCACCAGCACTCTGTAGATGAAAGATGTGGCAGTCTGCTTCCATAAAGATTTACACCTCTGGAAACTCTGTGGGGCAGTTCTACTCTGTCCTATAGGGTCATCATGAGTTGAAATTCACTCGATGGCAATGGGTTTGGTTTTGATTTAGAGTAAAGGGACCACCAACCCAAATGATTGGGTTTGAATTGGGCTAGAATTTTTGTTAAAAATCCCACAGAATGTGAACAGAATTGACATGCCAACAAACATACAGACTCCAACCTGCATTTTTAGGAAATATAAGTGGTCCAATGTCCAGCTATATCAAAATCATGTTCCTTTACACTACATTAGGGCATTTTATAACCTAGATCACCTACAGCTTACCTGGAAACATTATGTCTTGGAAACACAGATAAAAAGCTAAAATATGAAGAAGTCATATTCAGCCTCAGAAGTCATAAATAAGAAAAAAGTGATATTAACATTAATTGGACACCTTCTTCCCATGAGTCAGGCATTTGTATTTGGCAATTTCACATGTTATCTCAGTTAATCTTCAGAACACTGCAAGGAGGTAATACCCCCTTCTTCAGATAAGAAAACTGAGGCTCAGAGAAGATGACAGCTAGTTAATGACAGAGCTGAGATTCTGACCCATGTCTGTTGGGCTCCAAACCCTGTGGGATTTATGCCACAAAAGCACCGTTTGCAAAAGCAACGTGTGACTAACATGAAAACAGAAAAGATGTTCTCCTCGTGGTTTAATGGTAACACTGGCTTAGTTTTCCTAGTATGCTCAAAAAAGGATAAAGATTTGACTTTGGTTTAACAGGCACATTAGACCTTTTTATTTAAATGTTACTAACAATGAAATTGGAAACCCTGGTTGCATGAAACAGTGGTTAAGTGCTACAGCTACTAACCAAGAGGTCGGCAGTTTGAATCCACCAGGTGCTCCTCAGAAACTCTATGGGGCAGCTCTACTCTGTCGTATAGGGTCGCCGTGAGTTGGAATCGATTTGATGGCAATGGGTTTAGGGTTTAACAATGAAATAGGTCCCCATCTACATGAAATATATTTTGATAACTAATTTGTTTCCTGAAGAATACAAGTTATCTTTTAAAATTTTTCCATTCAAATCATTTGAAGTCCAAACAATGTTTTCCACAGTTTGAGGTAACGAAAGTAGCACCAACTATGCTTTCTGCTTCTTCTCAATGTCAAACACCTATTCACTATATTTAACAAAATCTAGAGCACTGTATACTAGGCAACCTAGTAGATGATACTCTTAAGAGAGAAAAGACAAGTCTTTTCTCTTTCTGTGTCCCTCTGTTCTTCTCCTGACTGATTCCCAGTATGTCAATCTCTATTGGATAGATAAATAGGTCCTGCCTGCTCATTTTAGAGAGTTATAACTACCATACCACCTCGTTAGTTTCAGAACTGCCATATTTCTAAAGTAGAATGGTGTCCAGGTCACAACAATCCATTTAACAGGTCTGAAACCCACAGCTGTCAGTCAAAATACACAATAAGCACCTTTCAAAGTATTTGTACTTTTCTCTATGTTCTGTGATAAAAAAAAAATGATGCCTTACAACAGCTGTCTGATATTACTCCAGTCCACACACATAGTAGGTACTTTGGTGCTACAGTGCTCATGAAATTTGTAGCCACAAGTCTGACATCGAAATCCATTTAGCAGAAACTTCTGGCAGATGTCACAGAAGGCAAGCTTCAGGAACGTCTTCCGAGCCTAGAACAGTAAGAACACAGGTGTAAATCATGCTCAATAAATGAAAGATAACAAAAGACAAAATAATTTCCTCCTTGGCCACCAAACGAATTTCTACACAATGAAGAATCATACAACCAACATTTACAAAATTTATAACTTGAAAGGAAAGTATATCTTTAATTAAATCTCAATTGTCTTACTTAAACAATGGCATAATTAGAGCTTTAAACAACCCAACAATATATATGTTTCTCACCCCTAAGAAACTCCTATTATGCCAACCAAAGCACCCAAAGAAGGAACAGATGTGCAACTTACAAAGTTGTGTGTTGTGAGGGGAACATGATCCAGGAAATCTACTTGAAGTTCTTCTCCAATCAAAGAGGCAGCATCAGTATTCCAATCTAAACGTGCTTTTTTACTAAAACGGATTTTTAAAAATCGTAAGAAAGGGAAATATTTAAACAAGGCAAGAGAGTTCAATACCAGTAATAAGAAGAGCTACCATTTATTGCATCCTTACATACACACACAGTGCAAAGTATTCACGCTATTTTAATCCATGAAGCCATGAAGTATTATCGTCCCCATCTTAACACAACAAGCCATGAAGTGTTATCATCCCCATCTTAATGATGACACAACTGGGACTCTTAAGAAGGTAACTTACTCAAAGCCACACAGTGATTGGCAGGGCCTATGTTTGACTCCAGGGCTGCTGGAATCCAAAGCCTGTACTCAATCCAAACTTGGCTTTTTTGTTTTTGTATTTTTTTTTTTTTTTGAACAATGAAATATCATGATTTCCTGATAAATGAAATATATAATAAATTGAATTTTGTGACATTAAAATCCTAAAATCATTTTAATGGGTTATATGGCCATGATACTAAAATTTAAGTATTCACTAGCGGACTTCAATCCAAAAGATACACAAATACAAAAGAATGAGAAATGGGATGCACTTTTCTATTAATAAATTCTGGCTCAAATCTGCAGGGTCTATAAATATTAAGTTGATGGCAGAACGCAACCTGATTAAACTATTTTCAAAACTGTCTTCAAACTTACTGAGACCTCTCTCTGTGTCTAAAGTAAACAACACAGACAGATCCACTGAATTAAACATTATTGCCCAGCTCCTTCCTCATGTCTTTCCAAGTAATCTGGCCCATTTCCTGAAGGAAAATTTTTTTCAGGTCAGAAGAGAATAACACATACATGATGTTGTTGCTGTTAGGTGCCATCGAGTCGGTTCCGACTCATAGAGACCCTACGTACAACAGAATGAAACACTGCCTGGTCCTGCGCCACCCCCACAATCGTTGCTATGTTTGAGCCCATTGTTGCAGCCAGTGTCAATCCATCCCATCAAGGGTCTTCCTCTTTTTTGCTGGCGCTCTACTCTAACAAGCATGATGTCTTTCTACAGGGACTGGTTTCTCCTGATAACACGTCCAAAGTGAGTGAGAATAAATCTCACCATTCTCCCTTCAAAGGAGCATTCTGGCTATGCTCCTCCCAAGACAAATTTGTTGGTTTTTCTGGCAGTCCGTGGTATATTCACTATCTTTCATACACAGCACCAAACTCCTCCCATCACCTACAAGAAGTCTATTCCAGCTATTTTTTCCTGGTTATCCAACAGAAATACTCTATCACTTAATGTAATTCCCTTTATGACATCTGGGAAACCCCACATCACTCCAAAGTTCTATTTGAATTATTCAGGAGCAGTCTGTCCTAGAAAGAAACCAGGGTTGCTCCAACCAATGCAGCCTTGGACCACAGTAGACCAAGCCCCTTTGTCTCAGAATTTCTCTAGTCCTTAAGAAGCATTATAGATTGGCCTGGGGACCAATCTGGGACCACAACCAGCTAAAGCTGACATCTGTTTGAAAGACTCTATTTCAAAGAACTGCCTCCTAAACTGAGAGGAATAGACATATTTATGCTCACCCCTTTGAGCAGATTCATTCTGGGTTATTCTCTTAAACTGGAGAACTCCTAGAACCATCTCCAGAACCGTGAAAGATTTAAGCTGAATGTCAACAACAGAAGTGTCACTTTCCAAGAAGAGGGCTAAAAGAACCTCCTAAAAGATTTCCCCAGACTTCAGGGGAATAATAATGGATGATGGATAATTATAGACAGCTCTGCATCTTTGGGGTATTATTCCAAGCCTTTGAGGGGATACCTTTATCTTGTCATTACCATCAGAAATAAGACGAAATATGGCTCTTCCCTGAAATAGAAATTTCCAGCATTTTTAGCTCTGTCAAACAGCATTCAGTAAACACTAAGCTGCATAAAAATGAATGACCGAACACAAGATCATAAAATCTCCTGAGGACGGGATTCTTTAACTACAAAATAATGCAACACTTTCTGAATACTCACTCATTACAGCAGATACAAAGAAAAATTTCTTCTCTCAAGAAACATGCTATCTGGCATTTCTGTTTCCATCCATGGAAACACTATCAACACCTATCCTGTATTTTATTTTTCAACAGAATATCTAAGCAATAATTTCCAGTTCTTGGTATCTTATTTTTTGGAATTGTCTTTTTATAAGCAAGGGTATACAAAATACGAATATACAATAATCTACAGGAAGTTATACAATTTTTTACAAATGGAAATGGTTATTCTTTGAGGCTAGGGTATCCTTCCTAGTATGAAGTAGGTGGTGGCTGCCTTTGAGTTCTTACCCTTTGTGTTCATGGAGAAGTCGGAATACTGCACAGCACTCTGGTTGCAAGCCCCTCACTTTGAGGGCTTTCATAAGGCAGTCGTGCAAGCTCATTCCATTTCGCACATTGACCTACAAACAAAGGACCACCTTTAGGACCAAACACAGGCTGCAGTTCCTCTTGGAAAGGTGAGCCAGAGAAACAAACCAAACAGTCTGTTGAAGGGAAACATATGCATGTGCATGCACACACACGAAACAATCTGAACATCCAAATGGATGAGTTTAAATGAAGTACAGAACATCTATATTATGTCACGTTACACAGCTACTATATTGTTATAATGAATTATTATAAACACCCTAAAGGGGTATCTATATATTAAATGGAGAAAAGTACTTTGCAGACTAACTCAAAGAATATGATTATTAAAAAGGGGGAGGAGGTGTCTACACATTATATGTTTACACATGTCATATGGTTGTGGAAAGACATACACCAAGTTGTTAATATCAAGAGGTAGTGGTTGGGAAGAGATAAAATGATTAACTTTCCCATTATATATCTTTAATTTGTTTGATTTACTGAGATGTACATGCAAACATCAATACCTACTAGAAAGAATAAGCCAATCTGATCTACAAACAAACACGAATTTTTCTAATAAAAAAATTTGTATTTTAACCTATTTTCAACAAAATGGTTGACCTTCCTAACAAAAACTCCATCTTACATGCACTCCACATTAGTTAAGGTAAGCAGGAAGGGGAGGAAATAGAGCTTTTGCCCTCCTGTGAGGGACAAACACCAATGAATGTACACACCATACAGGGTAATCTGAGCAGGATATGCCCTATACCCAACCTTCGAAAGCCAGGCAGGCATCTGGAGGTCTAGTGGGAGGTGTGAGTGCCCAGGGTGCTATTTATGGCAGCTATGTAAAAATTGCCACAAAAATTTTAAGACTTTTGATTAAAACCCTATACATTTTGTTTTGGAAAACAAAACCAATAAAGTTAATAAAAAGTAAGGCTACTAGAGTCAGTCCAGACAGCAAGGAGAGCACAATGTAATAGATTTGCGGTGCCTGTGAACTACCCACAGTGGAATTCGGGCGCACACACAGCTGACAATGGCCATCCCAGACCCTTCCCAGAGGGAGGTGAGTATAATGAGGAGCAGAGGAAAGCAACATGGGGCTCCAAAGGCCCAAAGCGCTCTTTATCCTGCCAGCTCAATGCTCTTCCAAGTCAATCTTTCTGTTTGGCCCTGTTGTTGTTGGCTATTGTCGAGTCAACTCCAACTCACTGCCTGTGATGTAGAACTGTGCTCCATTGGGTTTTCACGGCTGTGATCTTTCTTAAGCATATCGCCAGGCCTGTCTTTCTTCCAAAACACCTCTGGTTGGGTTCAAACCACCAACCTTTGGTCTTAAAAAAACAGAGAAAGGTTTGTGGATCAGCCCCTTACTACCTACAAAATGGAGGACCGTATTTGAACACAAATTCAGAGATTAAAAAAAACATCTGGGAGGGGAGGGAGTAAAACTGCACCTAAGGAATTTGAAAAACATTAGTGGGGGCCAATGTAAGAAGCTTTTCATAAGGCTGTATTTTGCTATTATCAGCAACTAATAGGAAACATCTGCCCAATAATCAATCTTTGTGAAATAAAATTAAAAATAGATATTTTACTTTGATTTCAAGGGGCTTCTCTTACCATGAGGCTTAAGGAAAAAAAAAAAAAAAGCCTGACCCAAAACTCCTAATCTTGCCTGCAACTTTGTTAACTTATTTTTTGCCCAAAACTGCTAAACTACTTTGCAACACTGCTAACTTTTTTTTATTCCAGCTCAAAGAGGTCCAGCTTGACACAATGATTAAGTCTCTGCAACCCCCCTTTGTGACAAAGACATTTGTTAACTGTAAAGTAGCTCAGAGTTATCTAATGCAAAGAATGTAACTTTAAGTAATTTCCCTTGCCCCCTGAGAGATAATCCTTGGAACTGGAATTCCCTGAATAACTGAAGTAACTTTTATTATTTTAAAACCTCCATGCTATAGATTTCTGCAAATGAAGTCCCCCAACCCCCACCCCCTGACCACCTAGTAACCTGGTGCCAGCTGATCTCAGTAAGTGGTGGCAGCATGGTTCAAAAAGCCAAATGGTTGGTTTCCTACTCTACTCACTCCTCTTCTCTTTAAAATCTACATTGTATGTAACTAGCCTACATTGGGAAACCTGGTAGTGTAGTGGTTAAGTGCTACAGATGCTAACCAAAAGGTCTGCAGTTCTAATCTGCCAGGTGCTCCTTGGAAACTCTACAGCACAGTTCTACTCTGTCCTATAGGGTCGCTACAACTCGACGGCAGTGGTTTTGGGTTTTTTTTTTTTGTTTAGCCTACATTGAGACTTTTTTTTTTTTTTTTTGAAACAAAATGGTCTCCCTCTGAATGGACTGACATCAACTGGTTATATGCATATACAGTAACTGCTCGAATAAACCCTGTTTTAATTTCTTTGTGTTTTGATTTTTTTTTTTTTTTTAATACTTTGAAGCATAAAGATGGGCTCCACATTAAGGGACCACAATATACAAAAATTTGAACTTGCAGAACAAACAAATTCAGAAGATGATAGGAGTAGAGGAACATTCTCCTGAAAAACCACCTGGGAGAAAAAGAGAGGTTTTTTCTATAACATCTCCTTCAGAAATTCTCATAGTCACCCTAGGTTACTAATGGTTTGTCCTCTCCTTCAGAAGACTGTGAAAAAACAGGAGGGGCCCAAATGATTCTTCTTATAGATAAAAAGGTTTATCACAGGAAATCTCTGAAAGGAACTGCGGAGCAAGGGCAGAGGTGACCTGATATTTTGACCTAAATAAATGTATTACCTATTAAAAAATAAATTAAATTAAAATAAATAAATTTAAAAGTTTCTTGTACATAATGAAATATTTCAGATAAAATGATTTCTGGGATTTATGCCAATTGGAAAAGAGTAGATGGCAATACAGATTAAACAAGACTGCCACGATTAGCTAATTGTTGAAACTAGGTGGTGGGTACATTAGATTCATTATTCTAATCTCTCTGCTTTTGCAATGATTTAAAATTCTGCATAATAAGCTTATTTTACAGGTTTTTTTTTTAAGTGGTGATACCCTTAGAGCGCTCACTAACTTCCAGCTTTTCAAAAACAAAACTAAGCAAAGTGTGATACACTTACACTGATCTGAACTATGAAGACAACAAGAATGAGAAAAACGAAAAGTCATAAAACACACACTAACAGAATCATGACCTGCATCAGAACTGTGCAGCAGGGCTTTGAAAGCTGTAACGTGGTATCTACGTTATATCACCCACCTTCATTGTAAGTTCCAGACTTGAGGAGCTGGATAGCTCTTTAGATATCCTCTAATTGAGTGGTTCTTAAATGTGGCTGGCATTGGAATCATCCAAGAAGTTTGTGAAAATATGGATTCCTAGCTGCCCCACTCCAACACACCCAGGGATTCTGATTCAGCTGATCTTGAATGAAGGTCAGGAATCTGTATTTTAACCTGCTTTGCCAAGTGACTGTAACGACTGATAGTGGTTCTCAGCTCTTGTCCACTCACTCATCCAGTAATAACAATTATAATAAATTAGCCAAAGCACAGATGTTTAGAAAACAAAATGACAAAAGCATTGAAAAATAAAACAAGGCATGACTAATTACTACTTCTAAAATTATTTAAATCAGATACACATTCTCTTTACTTCTCCACAACCTCACAAGGATACATGATGAAAAATCAGTTAAAATTAAATAATTTCTGGAGCCTGGTACATGATTATGAAAGCCATTCTGGGTTCTAGAAGTGAAGAGGCCTAGGGATGAGTAGACACAGTCGGTTGACAAATGGTACTGGCCTGGCAAGTGATTCCTTCCTGTTTCATTCTTCCCCTGAAGCTGGGTGCCTGTTTCTTCTAGAGATAGATGGTCCATCTTTAGCCAAAAAAAACAGGAGAAACTAACTCTGTCTGCTAGAGCCTTCTCATAAATTGGGGCAGAAGTCAAGCTCCAAAATCACTGGTACCAGTTGTAGCAAAAACTCCTCAAAATAATTTTACTTATGAATCGGCCACTACACTAAGCCACAAGCCTTATTTTATAAGGTCAGGAAAAAAGAGGCGCAAAATATCACGCAACTTGTTTAGATGAAATAGTTAATAGGCAAAGCAGGGATTTAAATTCAGGTCAGGTTGTCTTAAAAGTCCATAAACTTAATCACTATGCCAAACCAAGTTTCCCAACCTTCCAGGAAAAAGAAGAGTAGATGGGGATGGGGAAGATTTTTTTTTTTTTTTTGACAGAGTAAAAAACAACCCTTCCCTAACCTTAGCAACAGCCATCATGATAGCCACAGTAACACCCTGAAGAAACACCAGATGGTCTTCAGCTTCCCATCACATTCCGACTTCCTACCTGGGCTTCCAATTTAAGTTAAAAACAAAATTGAGAAAACAGTAGGTAAAATGCACTTTGTAAACTACAGACCACTATTCAAATATAGAGGATTACTACTAATTATTTTGTCAGCCACAAAACTTTCATTTTTAGGAAGAAGAACAAAAAGAAATTTGTTATTGTTAGTTGCCGTCAAGTCGATTCCAACTCATGGCAACCCCATGTGTGCAGAGTAGAGCTGCTCCATAGGGTTTTCAAGGCTGACCTTTTGGAAGCACATCACCAGGCCTGTCTTCTGAGGTGTCTGGGTAGGTTCAAAGCACCAAGCTGACAGTTAGTAGTTAAGTGCTCAACCATTTGCGCCACCCAGGGATTCCTAAGAGAGACTTATTCAAACTTTAATTGGCCTTTTGAGTTTCACCTTCTAAGTTCAAAATGCACCAAGTATCCAGTAGTATAACTGGGAAGCCCTCTAGGTTCAGAATAGTATAAAGGAATTTATTAGCAAACTGGAGAAAGTGAAACTATTGAAAGCAAACTGAGAAAACTCTGGGAGTGGACTTCCTAACCTAGGATACACTTCACCTAGGTATACAGGATAAACAGAATGCACTGATTTTACACAAAGAATGGATGGAGGTGGAAGGAGGAAGCACAGAAGTGTTGAGCTAAAGTTTTCTCAAATGCCTGAGCAAGCAAAATCAGTACAATGTCACTTTTCTGTTTCAGTCAAGTGGGCCTCTCCCTACCTCTCAGGATAATAGAAAACTTTTTTTGAGCAGTAAGTTCTTAAAAATTTTGGGTTTTGTGTCAGAAAAGCCTATAACTGTGTCCTACCATGATCCCACCATAAACCTGTCATTCACTGATACAATAAAAACAAACTATTCTGAAATAACTGGTTGGTGGCAGTGTCCTGGAAATGAGGAAGAAAACGTGATTTCTAAGTTATTTCCAACCTTGCCCTGGCCTATGAAATATACACCAAAATAATAATTCAGAATAATATATATATATATATACTTTTTTAAGCTCTAAGGGAGCTTTTCAAAGAAAAGTCTTTGATATATACCCCCGAGAATGTACTATTTGTTTGAATGAAGTGGCAAAAAGGAAGATATTCTAGGCAAAAGTAGTACTAGAAGACCAAGAGGTGGGAAAAAGTAGAGGGTGTGCAAGGAACACAACCATATATAAAACAATGAAATCTGCAACTGTAAATCCAATTACTAAAGACCCTAAATGCCACTGCAGCTTTTGCTTGTCTATAAGTTGATAAACACAGTCCATAATGTTTTCTATAGGCAACTGGATAGCTACAATTTTCTAAGAGGCAGTGTTTACGTACCACTGTTCTTTGCTTGTTTGGCAAGAAAACTCGGATAGTGTTGCTTGTCTTAGAAGAATCTGTGAGTTTGCCATCATCTGACGCCCGGCGCTGATAGCCAAACTGCTGAACTATTGTAGGGGAGATGCAGCTGGAGCCATCAAACACGGCATCTTTGAATCCAAAACCATTGCTGATCGTCTTCCAGGCCCCCTGTATGTGCTCCATTGATGCAGCTTAAACAAAAATTAAACCTGGTAAGAAAAGCAAATAATTACAATTCCAGCACAAAAGCAATTAACCCAGTAATACAATATAAACGGTGATTGTGAAAATATCAGTTATTTTTTGTATATAACTTTTTAAAATAAGTTAACCAGAAAAGAAAACTTGTATATTAGTATATCACCGTAATAGATTTCACAGTCAACTCAAAAACGAGGAAAACAAGAACCAGAGACCAAAAGACTTATCAAGGGTTATACTGACAGTTAAAAGCCAATCTGGAACATGAGCCCAAGTCTAATATTTTTTCAAATACATTTCTTTTTTCTTGTTATTGTATATTAAGTATGAATAGCTACTCTTGAGAATAAGCAACACATTTACTAGTATTATGAAAAATAAAAGTATAAGACATAATTTCTGCCTTCAAGAAAGGAAACAAAAACACTTCTAGGCTGTCAAACACTTTATATATAAATTATCTCGTTTAATTTGTATAAGAGCCCCATAGATTTTAAATCTCTTCCTCCATGCACTCCTTACTTTTTAAATAGGTAAAGGACACAGAGGTCAAGTTACTTGTTCAAAAACAACTAGGTGACAGGTAAAATAACCAGATTCTATGTTTGTTTAAAGTCCACAAAGTTTTCACCATAAAAAACCCACCACTGCCATCGAGTCAATTCCGACTCATAGTGACCCTATAGGACCGAGTAGAACTGACCCATAGAGTTTCCAAGGACCGCCTGGCAGATTCGAACTGCTGACCCTTTGGTTAGCAGCCGTAGCACTTAACCACCAGGGTTTCCGTAACATTTATAATTCAATATTGGTACAGAAAAAAAGAAGAAAAAAAAAAGCTTATAAACAGAAGGATTAGCAGAGATAGTCACCTAACCAAAAATAATCAAATCTTTTCGTTGGGTAGCATATATAATAATACCTACTAGAGTTCACAGATATTCACACAATGACAGTAAGCCAAATACTGTCTCAGCAGTCAGGATACACAATGCCCTGGCCCTGGCTGGGGAGTCAATAACCACGGAGAAGTGAGAGATTTGTCTCCTTTAGAAAACCTTGAGGTTGACAGGATATCCCATCCTTCTCAAGCTTCCTCCTTTAGAAACTTGTTTTGTCTTATTATCATCGATAATAACTACCATTTACTAGGTACCTATTAGTGACTCAATGGCACCTAAAAACAACAACTGTATGAGGGAATGCACACAGCACATATCCTACTCATACTTTTCCACTTAATCCTTACAGTAACGCTATAGGTAGAAATTATACCCCCATTTTAAAGCTGAAAAAGATCTCTCTCACACCCAGTTTGTATGTGTCGGAGCTAGGGTTGAGAGCTGGGTCTGACTCCATAGCCCTTACTCTTCCGAAGAGCTGAAACGGCCTAGAATTAAAGGCCATTTAGTCTAGGCCTCTTGGTTTCAACCAAAAGTTTCTTCCTGAGTACTATGTTTTAAGCACTATCTCATATCACATGCCTGAAGCAAAAGGGGAGGATAGATATTAACTGTCCTCAGCTTATATTAAAAACCAGGGAAATTTAAAGACATAATCAAGATCACAAGATGGTCTTCCTGTACTGTCTCAGTGAAGGCTTAAAATGGCATAACCTTGTTCAGAGGGGAATATGGTTATAACTATTAAAATTCTGAAATTTTCTTTTTTGGCCCTTTCTTGTTTTTGGATGTGTGCATTTATTGCTATAAAATGACCTCTGAGAACTGCTTTTGCTGTGTCCCAAAAGTTCTGGTAGGATGTGTTTTCATTCTCATTTGATTCTGTGAATTTCTTTATTCCGTCCTTAATTTCATCTATAACCCCGTAGTTTCTGAGCAAGGTGTTGTTCAGTTTCCATGTGTTTGATTTTTTTTTCCTTGCTTTTTCTGTTATTGATTTCTACTTTTATGGCTTTATGGTCAGAAAAGATGCTTTGTAATATTCCAACGCTTTGGATTCTGTTAAGGCTTGCTTTATGGCCTAGTATGTGGTGTATTCTGGAAAATGTTTCATGTGCACTGGGAAAGAAAGTATACTTGGCTGCTGTTGGGTGAAGTGTTCTGTGTATGTCTATGAGATCAAGTTGGTTGACTGCGGCATTTAGATCTTCCATGTCTTTACTGAGTTTCTTTCTGGATGTTCCGTCCTTCACCGAAAGTGGTGTGTTGAAGTCTCCTACCTATTATTGTGGAGCTGTCTCTCTCTCTCTTTTCAATGCTGTTAGAGTTTGTTTTATGTATCTTGGAGCCCTGTCGCTGGGTGTATAAATATTTATTATGATTATGTCCTCCTGGTGTACTGACACTTTAATCATTATATAGTGGTCCTTCCTTATCCTTTGTGGTAGGTTTTACTTCAAAGACTATTTTGCCTCTCCTGCTCTTTTTTGATTGTTGTTTACTTGATGTATTTTTTTTTTTCCATCGTTTGAGTTTTAGTTTGTGTCTTTAAGTCTAAGGTGTGCCTCTTGTAGGCAGCATATAGACGGATCACAATTTTTTTACCCATTCTGCCACTCTCTGTCTCTTTATTGGTGCATTTACATTTAGTCCATGAAATTTTCTTAAAGACTCAAAGTTCTCTGGGAATTTATCCTACAGAAAAGTGTATAAAGAGATATGTTTAAGGATATTCGCTATAGCACTGTTCGTATCCTTGAATAAATGGGAAAAAACCAAATACCTAATAGGGAATTAAATAAATTATGTTAATATCCATGTGATAAAATGAAGTAAGTCTGTATGTGCAAAGGTGGAAAAAGATTTCCAAGATAAAACAAAAAAGAAAAAACATACTTTGAACTTCTTTTATATTAATCTAGAAAGAGGGAGAGAGAAAACGAATTATAAAGAAAGAGGTAGGGAAAATCTAGAACTATAAACAAAGTGTTAATAGTAATTAACTCAGTGGGATTATGAGGGATTTTTACTCTTAAACTATAAACTTCTGCAAGCCTATATTAAATCTGTCTGGGGAAAGGGCAGGACAAGATCTCAAAGCCTTTAAGTAGCAGTGACACAGTGCTTCTCTCATCTGGCACCTACACCTGAGCCCTGACTCACTTCTAGCTCTAACCGCAGGTTACCATACTGTCACTTTTTAGGGATATCTACAACTCTTTTTTTCCTTTGATCATTTCCCCATCCAAGAAGGAAGAGATGAAGGAGTTTAGGACCAAATGAGAGAGAAGTAAAGGAGGAAAGAGAGAGGGGACAGATTCATGTAAGCATCCCACCAGCCTGAAATAACTCAGCTCCTGGTGATCTATATAGCAGTCAAAGTAATCTTAAAAAATGCAACTCATGGTGTCACTCCTCTGTTTAAAACCCTCTAATACTTTCACTCAGAAGAAAATCTAAACTCTTTGACAAGACCTATAATGCCTTCTTTCAGAGCATACCAAGCTTCAGTCCTCAGTACTTTGAACTTCTTTTCCCCTTCAGCTGGAAGGCTCTTTCCCCACAAACAGGAAAGTTGGCCACTTTACTTTATTAAGGTCTCCACCCAAAAAACATCTCTTTAGAGAAGTTTTCCTAGCCTAGCCAAAATACTCTGCTCCCCTCCACCTATCAAATAAGCGTGTCTTGTTTTCTTTATGGCACTTACTACTTACTATGTTAAATTGTTCACAGTTTTTGGTTAGTCCCCCTACTCCCTCCCACTCCATGAGGATAGGACCCTGCCAATCTCGTTCACTATTGTACAGGCAGTCCCCGATTTACAACGTATCTGAGTTACAAGGCACTGTACTTACAACCTGTCTGTTTTAATTTTTTTTTGTACTTCTTATTGTTGGTAATATGGACTACATACAATTTTGCTGCACATAATTTGTAGATGTTATCATTCTCAGATGTTCACCTGTAGATGTTCAATTTTATAATTTATGAAGATATTGATTTAAAAAAGCAGTAATAATGAAAACTAAAAAAGAATGAAGTACCATATTTTACGCAAATAACAATTACATGTTCGTTTGTGGCCAATCGTGCAACCCCCTCACACACTATTTTCCTAGTCACGCTATGCACATGCACATTATTTATGAAAAACATGGTATTCAACTTATGTCAGAACCAACTTACAACAGTCCTCAGAACAGAACCCTGCAGTAAGTCAGGAACTATCTGTATTTCTAGTATTTAAGTACAATACTTGGAATACAAGAGTGCTCAAATATTTACTGAATAAATTAAGTTAGAAATCAGAATAGTGCTGCAAATATAAATAAATTTGTTTATATAAAAGATCTATCAAGAACTGGTAAACGTGAATTAAATCTCCATTTGGCACTATAACATTAAAAAATATTTACCATCCAGCAAAAGACAAGCTGCAAAAAATGTCATCCTATATTTAATTGGGGGGAAGAATGTATTACAATCTATTAGCTAAAGGACCCATTTATAAAAACTTAAATGTAACCTAAATTCAAGAATGTAGTAACTTTAAAGATGAATTCTAAATCTTACAGGAACCTAGAAAACACAGTGCTAGTGCTTCATACAGAAACATATTACAAAGACTTTTAATAAAAAAAAAAAGTGACAAAATAAATATATATTCACTTTAATCCTCAATTTTTAACTATCTCATCATTATTTTCATTTTTCTATCTTCTTATCAAACCAAGTACAGGGGAAAGAAGACATAATGTTTAGGGGACACCAAGCTTCTGTTAATGGTGACAGAAAACTTTGAGAATAGCGATGGCTGCGATGGCTAAACAACGTGATGAACATATTTCACGTCACTGACCTATACATGTGAAGACTGTTGAAATGGAAAATGTTACCTATGTAAAGAAAAAAAAAATACTGAAACAAACAAAAAGAACAGACTAACAGGCATGCTAAGGCAGTGCTTCTGAACCTTTGTCACACACCATACTCAGACAAAATGATGGGTAACATCTGCAAGCCTTGCTGGAGCAAGCAGACAAGGCTGCTCCAGCTACAAACGACAAGCCAAGGACCCTACCAGTTGCCCCAAGATTGACAGGTACACCACTAACCAGTTTGTCACAGAAAGCTTTGTGCTAAGGTATTCCTTAATTTACCAAAGGACATACATCTGAAAACAAGAAAGTACCTTCCAAATATCATACAGCAGACATCTTAAAAAGAAACATTCGGAAACACTGTTGACACTACTCTAAAATGTACTGTATTTTTATGCAAATAATGCACGCCCTTTTACCTTTGTTTGCCAACCACGCCCTCCCCCAGGTAGGTATTTGTGTTAAGTGCTGCTAGGCTTTTTTTTTAAACAGCAATTTTTTTTTTTTAACCTACATTATGTTTATTGGCTTTTGTGTTCCTAGTCTGTGAATTTAATTACCTCTTTTTTCTGTGTGACTGTCATCTTTTTCTTACCAATTTTTAGGAGTCTTTTGTATATTAGGAATACAATGCTTTATTAAAAAAAAAAAAAAAAACCCACTGCCCTTGAGTTGATTATGACTCACAGCAACCCTACAGGACAGAGTAGAACTGCCCCATAGGGTTTCCAAGAAGCAGCTGGTAGATTCAAACTGCTGACCTTCTGGTTAGCAGCCACAGCTCTTAATCACTGTGCCACCACGGTTCTGTAGGGAAATACAAATTTAAAACATGAAATACTATTGTTGCTGACTCTTGTACTCATCAACTTTGCTAAACTCCTCTGTTAGCTCTAGAAACTTTCTTGTGGGATTCTTTGGGATTTTCCATATATAGGATCATGTCATCTAAGAATAGAGATCATTTTACTTCTTTTCCAATTAGGGTACCTTTTGTTTCTTTTTCTTGTCTTATTGCTCTGGCTAGGTAGGATTTCTAATACAATAATGAAAAGAAGTGGTGAGAGTGGGCACCCTTGTCTTGTTCCCGATCTCAAGGAGAAAGCTCTTAATCTTTCTCCATTAAGTATAATGTTGGCAGCTGGTTTTTCATTTATGCTCTGAACCCTACTGAGGAACTTCCCTTCTAATCTTCTTTAGGGTTTTCATCAAGAAAGGGTGTTGAATTTTTTCAATTTTTTTTTCTATATCCATGACGATGATCATGCGGTCTTCTCCTTTGTTCTGTTAATGCATTGTATTATGGCGACTGATTTTCTAATGTTAAACCATCCTCGCATCCCTGGAATAAATCCCACTAGATCATGGTGTATGACTCAATATGCTGTTGGATTCTCTTCACTAGTATTTTGTTGAATGTTTTTGCATCTATATTCATAAAGGATATCGGCCTGTAGTTTCCTTTTCTTGTGGTCTTTGTTTTGTTTTGGTATCAGGGTTATGTCTACCTCACAGAATGAATGAGGGAGTATTCCTTACTTCTTTATTTTTTGGAAGACTTTAAACAGGATTGGTGTCAATTCTCTAAATGTTTGGTAGAACTCCCCCAGTGAAGCCATCTGGTCCAGCATTTTTTGTTGGTGGAAGGTTTTTGATCACTGATTTCATCTCTTCACTTGTTAGGGGTCTGTTGAGATTTCTACTTCTCTTTAGTCAGTTTGGTAGGTTGTGTGCTTTGAGAATTTGTCCATTTCATTTAGGGTGCCATACAGTTGTTCATAATACTCTGTCATAATTCTCTTTATTTCTATCAGGTTAGTTGTAATGTCTCCTCTTTTATTTCCTTTTTTGTTTTCTTGCATCTTTTCTCTTTTTCTTTGTCACTCTAGCTAAAGGTCTCAATTTTATTGATCTTTTCAAAGAACTAACTTCTAGCTTTGTTGATTCTACTGTTATACTGTTTTTGATTTATTTATGTTCTGGTCTTTACTTCCTTTCTTCTGGTAGGTTTAGGCTTAGTCTGCTCTACAACTTCTAGTTCCTCAAGCTGTAGTTAGGCTGTTGATTTGGGCTCTTTCTTTTTTCCATGTAGGCATTTATTACTGTAAGTTTCCCTCTGAGTGCTGCCTTCACAGCAACCCGTAAGTTTTGCCATGTTGCACTTTCATTTTCATTTGACTCTAAGAAATGTGTGGTTTATCTATTTTTTCCTTCACCCACTAGCAGTTTAATACTGTGTTGTTTGAATTTCGATGTTTGTATATCTTCCAGTTTTTTTTTCCCCTTGTTATTGATTTCTAGTTTCCCTCCATTGTGGTCAGAGAAAATACTCTGTGTGATTTCAGTCTTTTTAAATTTATCGAGATTTGTTTTGTGACCTAACATGTGGCCTATCCTGGAGAATGGTCCATGTGCCCTAGAGTAGAATGTGCTGTTGTTGGGTGAAATGTTCTATGTCTGTCTGTTACGTCTAGTTGGTTAATAGTGTCATTAAATCCTCTGTTTGCTTCGTGATCTTCTTTCCAGATGTACTGTTCAATACTGAAAGTGGTGTACCGAAGACTCCAACTATTACTGTAATGCTGTCTTTTTTTCCCTTCAATTCTATCAGTGTTTCCTTTATATATTTAGTGCTCTGTTGTTGGATACACATATATTTATGATTGATAAATCTTCTTGATGAATTGACCCTTTTATCACTAAATAATGTCCATCCTTATCTCTTCTAAAAGATTCTGTCTTCAAGTCTACTTTGTCTGATATTAAGATTGCCATCACAACTCTCTTTTAATTATTTGCATGGAATATTTTTTTCCATCCTTTCACTTTCAGCCTCTTTGTGTTCTTGGGTTTAAGGTGTGTCTCTTATAAACGCCATATAGTTGGATCATGTTTTTTTCATCCATTCTGCCACTCTTGGCCTTTTGATTGGTGCATTTAGTATATTTACATTCACTGAAATTACCAGTAAGAAGTAACTGTCTTCTGCCATTTTGTTATTTGTTAAGCCTTCTTTGTCTTTTTCCTTTAATACTGCCTGCTTTTGTGTTTTGTTGGTTTAATGCAGGGAATGATTTTGGTTCCCTTCTCCCTTCTTTTTGTGTATGTTTTTCCAGCTATTTTCTTAGTGGTTACCATGAATATTACCATTTAACATCTTACATTTATGACATTCTCCTGTTCCCATTGAGTTGATTCTGACTTATAAGTTAATAAGTCCTGTGGTGCAGTGGTTAAGCGCTTGGCTGCTAACCAAAGGGTTGGCAGTTAGAACCCACTAATACCTCAGCAGGAGAAAGATGCAGCAGCCTGCTTCCGTAAAAGATTACAACCTTGGAAACCCTATGGGGACAGTCCTCCTCTGTCCTATAAGGTTGCTATGAGTCAAAATCAACTTGACAGCAATGTGTTTGGGCTTTGTTTTTGGTTTTAGTGGTAAGTTGATATCAACTTCAGTAATATTCAAGAAAGTCTATACTTACACCACTTCTCCTCCCCACTCCACCCCCACATTTTGTTGTTAAAGATTTAAATTCACAAACCATTTGATAAGCTAACCTTGAGGGCGTGAGGAAGGGGGCAGCACTACATAGACACAAGAATATTTATTGTAGCATTGTTTGTAATATCAATAAACTGTAAACTACTTCAGACCTGAAGCCACACACCAAAAATAGAAACAATTTCAAGCAACACTGGGTTAAAAAAAAAAAAGATCTGACAGGAAAGGATGACACACCAACACAATGGCTAAAGGTCTGATGTACAGTAAATTCACCCAAGACTTTTTTGTCCAGGAAAAAAATAATCTAAAAGTTATTTTTAAAACCCTGCTTTGTTTTTCCTGAGCAAATGTCTTAAAAAGAAAACTTTTAACCTTTAAATAGGGCGTATTTTTCATTTGATATTTACTTAGGAAAACTATTAGACTTTACTACCAAAACTATAAATTATTTTCCATAATGTAAGGATGGAGTCAATAGTCATGTGTTTTTTTATGTGTGTGTGTGTTTTTTTTTTAATTGTACTTTAGATGAAGGAAACCCTGGTGGCGAAGTGGTTAAGTGCTATGGCTGCTAACCAAAAGGTCCCCTAGGCACGCGCTCCTTGGAAACTCTACGGGGCAGTTCTACTCTGTCCTATGGGGTCGCTAAGAGTCAGAATCGACTCGACAGCAGTTGGTAGTGGGTTAGATGAAGGTTTACAGACCAAACTACCTTCTCACTAAACACATAGTATACATATTGTTTTACGACATTGGTTATCAACCCCACAACACATCAGTGCTCTCCCTTCTTGATCTTGGGTTCCCTATTACCAGCTTTCCTGTCCCCTTTTGCCTTCTACTCCTTGCCCCTGGGCTCGTTTGCCCCTTTAGTCTTGTTTTGTTTTATGGGCCTGTCTCATCGCTGGCTGAAGGGTGAACATCAGGAGTGACTTTGGTTTGGGGTTTTTTTATTTTGTTTTAATAGTAAGTTGACACTAGCTTAAGTTACTGAGCTCAAAGGAGGTTCAGGGGCCATACCCCTGAGGTTTCTCCAATCTCTGTCAGGCCAGTAAGTCTGGTCTTCTTTTTTGAGTTGGAATTTTGTTCTGTATTTTTCTCCAGCTTTGTCAGGGACCCTCTACTGTGATCCCTGTCAGAGCAGTCAGTGGCAGTAGCTGGGCACCATCTAGTTGTACTGGACTTAGTCTCGTGGAATCTGTAGTAGTTGGTGATCTATTACTCCTTTGGACTAATCTTTCCCTTCCGTCTTTGGTTTTCTTCATTCTTCCTTGCTCCCGAAGGGGTGAGACCAGTGGAGTATTTCAGGTGGCCACTCACAAGCTTTTAAGACCCCAGGCGCTACTCACCAAAGTAGAATGTAGAACATTTTCTTTATAAACTGTTATGCCAATTGAGCTAGATGTTCCCCAAGACCACAATCATGAGTTTTTTAACATCCACGATAAAAAAATGTTCTATAAAACAGGACATTACGTGATTTGGACATTGTGCGAGCGTGCCTAAATTGCGAGCAACAGCATTCACTGATTTTCCACCTTCGTGTTGTTTAATAACCTTTTGTTTCACTTCCAAATCAGTATTTCTCCTTTGCCTCTTGCTGCTGGTATCACTACAGCTGGTTTTGCTATATTTAGGAGCCATGATATACTTCATGGTAGTATTTTTGAAAGAAAATTAAACAGAGAGATAATGCTACAACACTTAAGAAACACGTGATACATGAGATTAGATGCCACTGCCTATGGGTCGAAGCATATACTGTAATATGTTAAACTTTTTATTTGTAAGTAGGTAAAGTTCACATTAAAATAACGATAGAAAGTACAGTACACATATAAGCCAGAAACACAAACGTTTATTCTACGAAGACATATGTATTATAAGTCATGCATGTACCGTACCATTATATGCCCGGCAGCACAAGTGCTTTGTATATAAGAGACATGAGATACATATGTTCCGTGCAAGAAGCCACTGCATTCCGTATGTCTGGTTATGTCCGCTACATCCCGTTCTCCAGTTGGGATTTCTGAACTCTATTATAAACTTACAGGACCACGGACATATCCGTGGTCAGACACTGCCAAAATGGACATCAGGTGGCGTATGACTCTACTGTCCCTAATACATTTTAAAATATTTTAGGAAAGGACTATCTATACACATTGTCTAATATCAAAAGCAAAGCAAATATCAAAAAAGATAAATTGAAAATGTATTTATCCACCCTTTTCAACTCTTACATAAAGGTATATTGTTTAAAAGAGGATTTTTAAGTACGCCATTTGAAGATAAATTTGGTAACAAAAAGTTTATATGGGAACTAACTTTAAAATCTCCTTTCTGTCCATGATAAAAACAATCTTTTTTTAAGAGAACTTTTCACATATACAAATAGTGGCTCTAATATCACAAAAGTTCCCAGGCCTTAAACACTTATTCGGTGACAGTCTGAGAATTTGTATTCTACAGACTAAAACATTTACTTTTTACATGCCAAAAAGTACAGGTTCAGAATATTTGTAATTTCATTTACTGTGATAGATAAATTCTATAAATTATTTAAGAAGCCTACAATTTATTTAATATGAATTCTTCCTGCCTATTCTAGAATTTTGGTTCACTGGCTCCAAGCAGCTTCCTTCAGTATTCCTTACCCTCCCAGCACCACCCCCCAACCACGACAGAATACCTCAGAAATTAGAAAGCCTAGATCCTACTCTATTCTGCTTCAATTTTTGCTACTATTGCATTAAAAAATTGCCACAATGGCCAGAATGGGGGGAAACTGGAACCCATATTAATCGCTGGTGAGAATGCAAAACAGTAAAGCCATTGTGGAAAACAGTTTAATAGTTTCAAAAAACTAAAAACAGAACTACCATATTACATAGCAATTCCACTCCTGGGTATATACCCTCCCAGACCCTAAAGACTTGAAATTAGAGATTCAAATAGATACTTGTATACCAATGTTCGCTGCAGCACTATTCACAATAGCACAAAGGTGGAAACAATCTAAACGCCCCTCGACGGATAAATGCAGTGCAGTGAATTACTTAATATGGCCGTTCCAACTATGCATGGTCTTTGTGACTCCCACAAAATGAATGCCTGGGACTATGCAAATAAGATGCTTGTGGCCCACCAAGGGGACTAGACAGCACTGCTAAGCGGGGCGGGGCGGGGGGGGTTCGGGGGCGGGGGGACACGACCATGCAAACAAGGTGTATAGAACCCTAACTAGGAGATCGGTCAGTTTTGCCATCCTGCTAGACTTAAAATGAGTCATCCCAGAGGTGGGAAAAGAGGGACTCACTACCATCAAGAAGAAAAACCGGGACTGACTGACCGCATCCTTTGGACCCCGGATTCCTGCACTGAAACCCTCATAGGCCCTGGAGACAGAGAGAGATGGGGAGAAGCGCAGCAGAAAAATGGCAGCAGCAGAACCAGGAGAAACGGCGTGGTACGCTTCCTGGCCCACAGAACAAGGTGGCTACAGTACAAACACCTCATGGGATTGGTTCCTTGGTTTGGAGGCTTAGACTCCTGGTTTCATGAGACGCCCCAGTTAATTGGCCTGATAATGTGTTCAGTGCTTCTATTCTACCTCCTAGTTCACTGTGTACTGCCTGGGGTCTTCAAAGCTTGCAAGTGGCCATTCAAAGTACAACAATTCATCTCTATTCGTACGGTGCAAAAGAGGAAGGGGGAGCATCAGGAATAGGAAGAAGAAATGGAATACGTATGTGGCTAACAGTCTCAGTGAACAACTGCCTCCTTTGTCATGAGACCAGAAGAACTGGATAGTGCCCAGCTACCATTACTAAACATTTTCATCAAGGATTCTACAGAAGAATCCTGATCAAAAAGGGGGAAGTGCAGAACAGAATTTCAAATTCCCATGGATTCAGGCTTCTTGGAGACACAGAGGCTGAATAAACCCCTGAAACTATTACGCACAAAAAAACAATTACCCTGAGATAAATCTTTAAACCTTAAACTAAAAATATTTCCTGAGGTTTTCTTAAAATCAAACAATAGTTTAGCTTAACTAGTAAAGCACACCTGCTTTAAGCACTGTGCTCTTTTAAGATCTGTCTATATGGGATCAAACTGACAACAGCAATTTGAAAGATTAGATAAGAAACTTAGGGGGCAGAGAGTTTAAGTTAATGGGAAAGGAATGACTCAGAAAATGATGGTGAAAATGGTTGTACAACTCGAAGAATGTAATCAGTGTTGCTGAGTTGTATATACAGAAACTATTGCATTTGTGTATGTTGTGCTGTGTATATTCTCAACAACAATAAAAATAAAATAAATTGTATTAAAAAAAAAAAAAGAATTGCCACAGTGGGCCAAACCCTAAAGTCTGTCTCTGAAAGACACCAGGGGATGTTTTATGATGGAAAAAGGAGGCAACTCACAATTGCCCAATACTTAGCTTCCCTCAGTCACCCACTCTATATGCATCAATCATGATTTCATCTAAATTTCCTTGAATCCGTCACTTCTTTTAAAAAAAAAGAAACCAGTTACCGACAAGTTGACTTTGACTCATGGTATATCAGAGTAGAACTGTGCTCCACAGGTTTTCAGCGGTTGACGTTTCAGAAGTCCATCTCCAGACTAACTCTTCCAAGGCGCCTCTGGATGGACTTGAACCTCCAACCTTTCAGGCAGCAACCAAGCCAGTTAACCACGTGCAGCACCCACAAATTCCCTAGTATTTCTAGCCTACACTATCTCTGAGGGTGGTAGGTTCTAAAAGTTCACCAAAAAGTTTGTCTTTTATTGGCCTCATGCTTCATTCTGTCATCCTGAAGTTTGAGGATATGTTTGCTTTAGTCATATAATTCATGATTTTTATAGTCTAAACTCTTTTCAAGCAACATCTTTCTATACCAAAGAACCCATTTTTTATCATCATAGTTTACTTATCATAAATCTCTCATCCCTGTCTATTCCCTATGTGAATATTCTTTCTTACAAAGTTAGAGAATGAGACTTTTCTATATCCAAGTTAAAAATGGGCTTATAAATTCTAAATAGTGCTGATTTTAGGAGCCAAAATAAAAAAATTTTTAAAAACCCAGAGTAGACAGAAAGGTACATAGCCCTGAATTACACAGCAAGCCCCTTAACAACTTGACATGCTATTTTGAGATTCATTTCAGTTGCGTCTTCTTTGGGAGGTTCTTGTGGTCTAACTAAAATAGCCAGTGCCTAATACGGTTTTGAACAAGGATAGGATGGGTACCTTCTTCATGATAGCTTCTTCAGGGAAGAGACTTCAAAAACTCAAAACTCTTTCCTAGAGTGTAACTCAGTGTTTTCTCAAACTGTGGGGCATGACCCATTACTGGTCAGGAAATCAGTTTGGTGAGTCATATACAGCTTAAAAAAAAAAAAAAAAACAGAATCAAATGATCACACATAGTATAGATAAGTACTATCTTGAGAAATTTTTGGTTCAGGTATGCTCATGTTGTTGTTGTTAGGTGCTGTTCAGTTGGCTGCAACTCATAGCAACCCTATGCACAACAGAATGAAACACTGCCCGGTCCTGTACCATCCCCACAATCGTTGCTATGTTTGAGCCCACTGTTTACAGCCACTGTGTAGTACGGGGTCAGCAAAAAGGAGGAAGACCCTCAACGAGATGGACTGACACAGTGGCTGCAACACACAAATTATAAAATATATGTCTTAGTATGGGTCACTACAAAGTTTGAAAGCTATTGGTGTAACTCTAAGCACCTAGAATTCCTTGGTCTATAAGATGGTTTGCACCAATTTCTCCAAAGGCTTCTATCTACATAAGACGCATCTTCTTGCACTTCAATGGTCAATTTTTCTTAAGATCCATCTAGTCTTAAGGTATCCTCCTTAGTTCTACCAATCAACTCTCTCCAAGTGTGTGTTAATTCTATCTTATATCTATCTGTCACGTTGGCAATATTCATCTCTCCTATGTCATGTAACTCTATCAGTATTCGTGATTTCATTGCTATGTTGACTCAAAAAACTTAGTATATTAAATTTTCATTCTTTCCTCAGGTACCATTCATTATTTTTTTTACCTTATTTATCATCCAAATTTGCTACAAAGATACTAAACCCATTGCTGCTGAGTTGATTCAGACTCATAGTGACGGTATAGAACCTACAGGATTTCCTAGGCTGTAATCTCCATGCAAGCAGGTCCTTTCTCCCAAGAAGTGGCTGGTGCATTCGAGCCACTGACCTATCGGTTAGCAGCCAAGTTCTTAACCACTGCACCACAGGGCTCCTTCAACTTCTATTCGTATAAGCACGATTAACATGAGACCATCTTCCAACAGTGATTAGGTACAATGTTTCACTAACTTTTAAATATCACAACAGTTGTATTCATAATTCCTACTGGTCATTTTAATCAACTTCAGTAAATTTTAACTTTCTTCAAGACAAGTAACTTATACACCTGGTCATTTCCCGTAGTTCTTATACTATATAGTTTCATTGACTATTTTGCCCTATGTTGAAGTTTTTATCTCTCTCAAAAGAGCCTTTCCTCTACTTTCTCATTTCTATCACTTCTTATTAATGATCTTTGTCACTGTGGGATCTTCTGTTTCCTACTCACTGAGAGTATGCTATTTTCTGCTTCCAAAGAAAACACCACCATCAGGTATGAGAACGTGGTGGTGGTAACTCTCTTCACTAAACGATGTAGATTTCCTCTCCAGCTCAAGTCTCTCTCCAAAGAGTACACACCAAAGACTGTTCATTTGCACTCTTGCAACTTTTTTTTTTTTTACTTTCTCTTCTGGATGGTTTGAGATCCAGTCTTTGTACAGTATTAAAACCTGAAAATGTGCACAGCAGGTTTCTGGAGCCTTTGTTTGAGGACAACTCCAATTCTTACATGCCTGTATTGAAACCTTCAAGCACTCTGTAACAGTGGTTCACAGATAAAGCATCTGAAATCCTCCCTCATAAAGCCTCCTGTTCTTTGTTCCCTACCCATAAGGATTTACTACTCCCTCCTCTTTTCCCTACGTATATTATTCATATACCTTTATTAGCAGCATTTCCGACCCTATATTTATATGTCTGCCTCCTCTATCTGGAGCCCTGGTGGTGTAGTGGTTAAGAGCTTGGCTGCTAACCAAAAATCTGTTCAAACCCACTGGCTATTCCTTATGGGGCAGTTCTAATATGTGCCATAGGATCACTTTGAGACGGAATCGACTAGATCACAACAGGTGTGGCCTTTTTTTTTTGCCTCCCCTACCTGAGTATAAGCTCTTTGAGGATAGGATACATGCCTTTTTCACCCTTGTTCTCCCAGTATTTAGCATAACACCTGAACCATAGGAGTTATTCAACCAAGACTGCAAAATCAATGGAATGGTGGAAGCTGCAGAATCCACAACATATTAAATATTAATTATACAAATTATTACGAAAAATGGCTTTTTAAGATGCAGTATAAAATTAGAACCACAAGCAAGTGTCCATGACAACACAAAGCTACCCGAATAATGACAATATCAGTTTCTATTTTTGACACCTGCCAAAACTTACTAGGTAACAAGGTGTATCCACCAAAAATTACTTAAAATTTCGCAACAAGTGGGAAAAGATTATCCCAATTCAGACTTTATAGCAGCAGCAACAATAATGATATCTGCTAACAGCAACTGAATGTGCTTATTATGTATCAGTTCTTTAACATGCAGCACCTCATTTACGTGTCCCAACAGTCCTCCGGGGCCCTGGCAGCGCAGTGGTTAAGAGCTTCGTTGCTAACAAAAACACCAGCAGTTTGAATCCACCAGCTGCTCCTTGGAAGCCATGTAGGGCAGTTCTGCTCTGTCCTATAGGATCGTTATGAGTCACAATCAAATCAAGGGCAACAGGTTTGGTCTGGGTTTAAGAGTCCTTTGAAAGAGATTATCATACTGACTTTGGAGATGAGGAAACTGAGGACCATGTACGGGCTAGGTGAAATCATTCAAGGTTACATAATAAGATGCAGAGCCAAGGTTATGCACAGAGTATCTGGAGTCAAAAGCATCCACAAGTTTTACTGTGGTTTCAACACCGTCAATTTGTACTCCTAATAAGATCCGTGCATTTGTGGAGCTGGCAGTTCCTCAGATGAGGCGCCAGGTTTCATTCTTGTGGCTGCCTGCTCTAGCTTTCTAACTACTGCTGTGGTAATTTGTTTGTAATTATGATTTTATTTAAAATATGATCAAAACAGAAATAAATTTGTGGAGAGAGAGAAAGGAAAAAAAACACCCATAATCTTACTCATCCTAAACACTTTTTTGGATATCATTTTCTAACATTAGAAGGACAAGAAACTCACCGCCGTCAAGTAGATTTCAACTGATCGTGCCCCAGTAGGGTTTCCAAGGCCGTAAAACCCTACAGAAGCAGATAGCCACATCTTTCTCCCATGGAGCCGCTGGCGATTTCGAACTGCTAACCTTTCGGTTAGCAGTCAATCGTTTTAACCACTGTGCCACCAGGGCTCCTTAGAAGGACAATACATAGACCTAAATTCAAAATCTACCTCCACCTTTCATTAGCTGAGCAGTCTTTGGCCAAATCACTTAACTTCCCCCTACATCAATTTTTTCACTCATTCTTTCATTCAATAAACATTATTGAGCACCTACTATGTACCAGTACTGTTCTAGATGCTTGGGTTACCTCATGAACAAGAGACAAACATCCCTGATCTCATAAAGCTTATCTTCTAGTGGAGAGAAACCAATAAAGTAAATTATATAGTATATTAGTAGATAATAAATACTGGGGGAGGGGAGACAGGTTGCAATTCATATAATGAGGTCAGACTAGGTCTCAATGAGGAAGTTAACAGTTGAGCCAAGACTTGGAAGCCAGGAGTTTAACTTGCATATAGCTCAAAGAACATTTCAGGCAGAAAGAACAGTCAGGGGAAACCCTAAGGCAGGTGTGTCCCATGTACAAGGAACAGCAAAGAGATTAGTAAAGTGAAGTGAGAGTAGAGCTGGGGAAGGGGAGGTATCCATGTAACAGAGTGCCTTATAGGCCATTGTAAGAATTTTGCCTTTTATTGAGTAAAATGAAAAGACATTGAAAGGTTTTGAGCAGAGGAGAGACAGGATCTGTCTTAGATCTTAAACGGATTGCTACAGCTGCCACACCGCAAATAAACAACATGCGCAGTCAGATACACAATTATGGCGTTCAGAAGATATCTGGACTGAAATATTAACTATGAAATAAAGATAATACTTACCTCACTTACTTTTGAGAATTAAGCTCAAATAATAACTGTAAAGCTCTCAGCACCATGCCTGGCACATAGTAAATTATATTATTGTTATAGCTTTTGACTTACACAAGGGCACCCAGCATAGGAGGTGAGAGGGGCAGAAATTCAGCCCATGCTTCCCTTGCTCAGTTATGTACCCAGGTAATCAGCCTGGAGGAAGGGGCTGCCTTGCTGGCTGAGTTATGCCTCTGCAGAGCTGCATTATGACCAGAGGAGACCTTTTTTTGTATTTAATAATAGTGCCACCTTTGGGGCAAGTTGTGGCCCTGATCATTGCCCAAGTGTAAATTCACTTTTACACAACTGCATTCTCAATCCAAATCATATGATGAATTGTTCTCCTTCCAATTTAACTTTAAATATCTGGTAATTATTTATCTAATCAGACTCCATTATATTAGATGTCATTTATTTTTGCCTTTCTAAAGTCACATATTTTTTCCCCAAAAATTAAAATCTCTGAAATCAGAATGCATTGTAAAAACAATGATGTTCCTTATTTGTCCTCACAGAGAACCTGAAATAAGCACCTTCAAGTGTATGGGATTTTTGCTTAACACTCTGTGTGGGATTATTTGCATGACTGTTGCTACTGCTGGAAACCCTGGTGGTTAAGTGCTAGGGCTGCTAACCAAAGGGTGGAAAGTTCGAATCCACCAGGCGCTCCTTGGAAACGCTATGAGGCAGTTCTACTCTGTCCTATAGGGTCACTGAGTCGGAATCAACTCGACGGTACTGGGTTTGGTTTTTTGATTTGGTTGCTACTGTCAGGTTTTCAATATTTTAAAACTAAATTTGGGTTTTTTTTTTTTCCTTAAAGACGTGCTTATTTTACAAAGTGACTGGTCTCTATCTTTTCTGATCTTTCTTAGTGCGGAGGAGGTTTAACCCGGAAAAGGAGGGTTGTGCTACTTCATTTTCTTAGAAGTGACAAAGGCTTCTGAAAGTTTAGAGAGGGTAAAGATACAGATTGATAAAGGTAACACTAGTGGCTGCAGCTAAGCATTCCATACTAGGTCACCTTTCCATCAACAGGTTAAGTGTTGAGTGAGGCTACCTTGTGTTTGTAATACTCCTTCAAAGAAAAATAGAGCTCAACAGCCTAATTCCTAGAGAGCTCTCTGAAACCTTTTTAATAAGAAGCCCCAAGCCTTTATTCTCTAGAGAGAGGAAGTTAGAGGGTGTCGAGACTAAACCATTCCAGGCACAGTTGAGGGCATGGATGCCATTCCACAAAAATTACATGTTTAACTGAAGACTTGAACGTAGAAACCAACAGCCTCTTCCCTAGCTGGGCAACCAGACACGAAAAAACTAACATCATGAAGTTTTACAATGAAGCTCAAAAACAACTCCACCTAGGCACTCAAAAATTCCAACAATGTTTTTTTATGCCATCCTTTTAAAAATAAACAATGCCGAGGATTACCAGATATTTTAGGAAAGCCTCCAACATGGATGATAAAGACCAAAATCCACAGGAAAAGAAAACACACACACAACTGAAGGTTTTGAGCATATCAGATTTAAAGAGCCCATTGAATGCCTAGCATGTTAACTTTTAAAACAATGGGGATCAGAAGATTCTATAAACTTCTAGAGAAAAGAAAAAAAAAAAATACTAATGACCAGGCATCAGAATGGCTGCAAACTTCTCAACAACACTAGAAACCAGAAGACAGAATGGAGCAAAGCCTTCTGGGAAATTTTAGAATAACCAACAAAACTATCAATGAGGGCTAGTAGAACAGAGAGATTTCTCTGACATTCATGGCTACAAAAATTTTACCTTCCTTGGATCCTTTCTCAAGGGATTTATCACATGATGTAAAAATGGCGTGGGGAAGGCGTCTAACTTCACAAGGGAGAAGGAGAATCAGGAGAAGACCGACAGCTCACAGCTGATTCCTATGAGGCAGAGGTCAGACATACCTCCTCTGTCCAACCTTTTTACTAATTCTAACATCAGCTGTCCCCTCTAGGGCCCTCTCTACTTCTCTGCTGGGTTCGATAATCTGTTACAATGGCCACACAGAACTCACCATACTCACAGTTTCGGGGTTTATCAGGGAAGTGACAGGTTACAGGACAGCCTCTTCTCAGCCATGCTCACAGGGAGGTCTCTCTCTGACCCTCGGCCCCTCAGTTCTGCCTCTGTCCTGCTCTGGCAAGTGTTACAAAGCTCTTTAGCTCCACCAATCAGTGCCTGGAGGCACTCCACTCCACCAGGAAGCCTCTGGCCTGAAGGCACTCAACTTTCTCACTCCCTGGATCAGTATACCCCTAGTAACCGCCTTACTAGTGGACCAGGAAGCTCAATGCACTGTCTTGCACTGGTCTCCCGGTTCTGCTGTTGCCACTTCTCTACCACTGCTTCTTGCCATCTTGCACCATCTCCGGTGCTACAGCTCTGTCTCCTGAGTCCAGGAAGTTCTCAGCATAGGGATTTCAGGTCCAAACGCACTCCACTCCTGTCCCTTTTTCCTGGCGGTAGTCAAGTCCCCCCCTTTCTGCTTCTGAGATGGCTTATTTTAAGCCTAGCAGAATGGTAAAACTGACCAATCCTCTCATTAGGGTTCCATACACCTTATTTGCATGGTCCCACCCCTACAAGGGTGCCATTCACCTTCTTTGCATTGTTAGTAAACTGTCCAATTCCCTTGGTGGGCCACAAGCATCTTATTTGCATAGTCCCACCCAATCATTTGGCAGTAGTTACAAAACCATGGCTAGAAAGGCCATACAGAAGCAATCCATCACACTGCACTGCACATGAATAAAAGTAAATCAAGAAAGAGGAAGACACTGGATACAGGAAACAGGACATGCAACACAGGAAGGAGGCAAGGAAATCCCCCAGGAGGCCAGCGGAGGGAAATCCCTGGATGACAACCGTTCACCAGGCACAGGAATCCATAATTATGTGACCCTTTCTACCACCAATACCGTTCACTTGCCACCAGTGTCTTTTTTTTCCTGGAAGGAGAGTGGGAGGAACCAAGTTTTAAACATTTTACTTGGTCCTATGGCCCCTTTTGGAAACCCTGGTGGCGTAGTGGTTAAGTGCTATGGCTGTCACCCAAGAGCCTGGCAGTTCAAATCCAGCAGGTGCTCCTTGGAAACTCTGTGGGGCAGTTCTACTCTGTCCTATAGGGTTGCTATGAGTTGGAATCAACTCGACGGCAGTGGGTTTTTTGGATAGCCCCTTTTTAGTACACTCTCTTCCTCGTGGAGGGACTAATGACATTTGTGCAGGGTCTTAAGATATTCCAGGTGGTTGAACAACATTTATAACACAGTCAAGCAGCACAGTGTCTCCCCATGAATGGGGCATTTATTATTCATGGTTTAAAAAAAGGTATTAGGGACATGTGGACTTGGTACAACACTGAATTGATCACATAAAAATTATGAGGAGCAAGTCTCAGTCTAGCACCAGTGAAATCTTTAAAACCTCTAACACTTAATTTTCCTTTTTAATAACAAGAACAGATTTCAAACCCAAAGCCACTGACAGACCATAATATCTAACTGAAAACTAATGCTGTTGTTTTTGCTTCATTAAAACAGCAGCAAAGGAATATAGTACTATGTGTGATGCCTATTTTCCTGGCATACTTCGTTTGGGCTCATTTTGACTGTGTGTCTTAGAAGTGCTTATCAGATGGTTCTCTCCATTTTTGTAAAAAAGAAATATACACAAGATAGTGAACCACACCCATCCACCCTTACTACGTCACTACATTTCTAGCTAAGAAGCTCTGACCTGCTTTTCTCTTAAAATTTATCGTGATGATATCACTCAGCCCTTATCTCCATAACTCAACAGCTTCCACACTTCCTTAAACTATGTGTGCCTTTTTCTTTTTTTTTAAGGTAAAGTCCTACATTTACTGTGGTATATACTTATTAGGAATTTCAAGTATCTTTTAAACTGAGTTACTATTTAGATTAGGATATATATTGTGTTTATAATTGCATTCTTGAGTTAAATGTTACATGGTCTGTTCTCATTATGCCCATAAGCCCTGTTATTTTCAGTATATGATTTGGCAAAATGTGTAGATTTTCAGGGACCCTTATCCCATTATGGCAGAAATGTCTATACTGATTTTCCATATATGGTGGTGTTTTAAAGCATCTTCCTAAAAATAAATGTACTTAATTTTCTGAAGTGAGCTATTTAAAAGAATATATTAAATAAACAATACTCTAGGTAGTTCTCTGCTGCAGTAAAAATTAGGAAATTAGTACCTAAATGACTAAAGTTGGGGAAATACTAGTCTAGCAGAATGCAATACATTCTTTAAATAAATGATTGTGGACTTTGCCATTACTTATATGTCAGGCTTTTAAGTACGTCTGGTCACCAATAAGATCCTAGCAATCAAATTCAGAGTTTTTCTCAGCCTAATGCTCCTTCTTTCTTCCTCCTTAAGAGACATTCACTATACTGTACTTCCAGGGATTTTCCTCTGTCCCCAATTACATCTCCTCTGCCTGCTTTGCTGGCTTCTATTCTTCCTCCAAGGAGCCCTGGTGACGCAACAGTTAAGCAGCTCAGCTGCTAACTGAAAGGTTAGCGGTTAAGGCGCACCCAATGGTTCCACAGGAGAAAGACCTGGGGATCTGCTTCCATAGATTAAACCCAAAAAAACAACCCATTGCCATCAAGTCGATTCCAACTCATACCAACCCTGTAAGACAAAGCAGAACTGCCCCATAGAGTTTCCAAGGAGCTGCTGGTGGATTTGAACTGCCAAACTTTTGGTTAGCAGCCAGCTCTTAACCAATGAGCCACAGATTATAGCCTAGGAAACCTAATGTGGCAGTTCTACTCTATCACATGGGGTCACTATGAGTCAAAAATCGACGTGATGGCACCTAACAACAGCAACATTCTTCCTCTAGCCCCAACCATGACGTGCCTCCTGACTCTGCTTCACTATATTCTCCAAGTATTCCACTGCCTTTCTACCCTGAACTACTTCCTTCATCAATGCAGTGTGGCAGACAACTCTTATTATGTTGTCTCTCAAATCCACACTCCTCTTCTGAAAACTACCTTCCTTCCACAATAGGAATAAGCTCTCAGCAGCTATATTTATATATTTATATTCATAATCCTGTCTCTTTAGCCCCCACAACAACTGAGTAAAGCAAGGATCCAAGCTGGGAATCTGGATTTGAAACTGAGAGACTAGACAGAATGGCTCTTTAAATTAAAGACACAAACTCAAAAGCTATGGGAGGAGACTGTTGGTCAATGTATATATCCAAAGCAGTAAGAAAAAGTCTGCTAATGAGACGGCAATACTCCCTAAACTGATGTACAGATAGATTCAACACAATCCCTATCAGAATCCCATCTGGTTTCCTTGTAGAAATTGACAGGTTGATCCTAAAATTCATATGGAAACTCAAGGAACCCAGAATAACCAATACAATTTTGAAAAGAAAAACAGTTAAATGACTCACACTTCCCAACTTCAAAACTTACTACAGAGCTACGGTAATCAAGACAGTATAGAACTGGCATAAGGACAGACATATAGCTCAATGGAATAGAATTGAGAATCCAGAAATAAGCCCTTTACATTTACATTCAAGGTCAACTGCTTCTCAAAAAAGGTGCCAAAAAATTCAATGGTCCCAGTACAAACGGTGCTGCAACAACTGGATATTCACATACAAAAGAATAAAGTTGAACACCTACCTCACAGCATACACAAAAAATAACTCAAAATAAATCACAGACCTAAATGTAAGATTTAAAACTATAAAACTCTTAGAAAATGTAAGTATAAATCTTTCATGACAATATGCAGAGTACTGCCAACCAAGGATGCTCAGTCAAGCTTCAGGGTCCAGAGTTTTTATCAGGATGTCTTTACACAGGCATGAGTGATTAAGTCATTGATCACATCACTGAACTCAATCTCCAGCCTCTCTCCCCTACCAAGAGATCCATACCAAGTGGCTCAAAGTTCCAACCCTCTACTCACATGGTTAGTCTTTCTGGTATGGCCTGCTCACATCCTGAGTCATTTCCTTAGCACAAACTATCTAGAAGCCCACCATGAATCACCGTGTTAGCATAAACCATCAAGGCCCACCATGAATAACAAAAACACTCCTATCAGGAAATTCCAGGGGTTTAGAGGTTACCTCCCAGGTATCAAGGACAAAGGCCAGTCAAATCCTTTATTACACCTCCCTCCCCCCCCAAATCGAGCAAGCAACATGGGTCTTCTTAAGCCCTTCTAGTTCTAGAGAAGATTCTTGGAAACCTAGCCACCTAAGCAGGGAAGGACATGATAGCTTAAAATGTCTTGCTCAATCCCTTCCCTGAAACACATTTGTCACCGGAAACAAGAAAGTAAAATTTCCAGGTAAGTGGAATAGAAAAGGGACAGATTTGACAGATAAAGAAAAAGAAAAACGAGCATCTTTTGGGCATCTATAATGAGTCAGGCACTAAGCCAGTTATGTGTTACTCCATTTAATTCACGTAACAATCCTGAAGCAGATGTTCTTAATCTCAGTAGAAGATAAAGACTTAAATAAGTCATATAACCTGCTTTAAAAAAAAAACCTGTTTTACCTGAGTTAAAATCCAGGCTCTACAATCAACTAAATTTGTGAGTATAAGTCAAATCACTATCTTTTGGGACCTCAAGTTATCTCCTTTACAAAAATATAGAGTTAGATAAGATGACCTATAAGGATCCTTCTAGTTCCAACAGCTGTCTTAGTGTAAACACTAGGCCAACACTTCCTTAGAAATTAAAACAAAAATTATATTTTATTGAAGAAATAATTTCATTTCACAAAACGGAGAAACACGTGGCATTCAAACAGTTTGCAGCCCATGTTCTGTCTTGCAGGTAGAACAGTGGAGTATTTAACAGCAGGGTAAACAAAGGCAAACGGTATTACATCAAAGAGGATGCAGGGACAGGAAGGAGAAATTTACAAGGAGTTGTCAAACCGCAAACTTTCTTAATATCAATTTTTAGCCTAATACAAATCTTATCACTGATACAATCTGACTAAAACAGTATTTCTAAAGTGCTACGTATAAACATTCTTGATGTGAGGTTTAGTGATTGACTGTGGCCTGGTAAAGCCTAGTTGGAGTCCTTGAAATGTAAAATTGACCATGAGGTAGGAAAGAATGAAGATTAAATCAGCTCTAAATTTAAAGCCTATTAAAACATAAACATCACCCATCAGGCTAAGGGGGAGTGATTTAGGGCCCTGGCATTCACTGGGTGAATTCCCAGAAAGCTGTTAGGATAGTAAGTTTATTTACATAAGTTAAAGCCCAAATCTCTGCACTCTGTGTTATAGTCAAGACTTTTACAGCTGCAAACTGCCTCCTTATTTTAACAAACTTAGTCTCTATCTAGTTACCAATTTACAAATACCCTATAGGTCTTTCTTTCTTTTTTTTTTTTTTAATACCAGTGAGTTGAAGTTAATTTGGAAGTCAGGACATGGAACTAAGGCTTGATATATAGCTATCTTGGCTATAAAGGTATTTACAGATTCTACCTTCATTTAACATTATCAGTCCTGTTCTCTAACCTGTTGAACAAGGCACCTTCTCAGAGGCCAGCTGCATAAACATTCTTAACAGGCACCAAGCAATTCTTTATATCCATGTCAGAAATTCTGACTCCTGCCCTCTTTGCTTTCCAAACAGTAAAACTCTGACAAAAGGATGAATGGTTTCTTCAGAAGAGTAGAAAAGAAAATCTTAGTTTAATTCAGAATGGAGTTTTTAAGTCTGAAGTCACCTAATTCAGATATGCCAGCACCTCAAATTATAAAATGCACACACATCTTACGATGATTCTAGTGCCATGGCAAGCTAATATATATTACGAAATTTCTAATATATACTCTTCCCTACCTTTCCAAATGTATACCAATCAATCTTTTCTTAATGATTTATAAATTATTAGGAGTAACCTCTGGTTAACTGACAAAATATAAATATAGCAGATTTTCCTACAGCACCAATTTTACTCAAGAGAGGTTAACAAGTTAACTTCCATTTTTAAATATTTTTATAAAAATCTATTATGGAGTGAAATACAAGAACCACAGGTTTTTAGGGTAAAATAACACTTCAAAGAATTTTCATACTTAAAGGACAGCATTTATTCTCCTCAAACATTGGCAGCAGTTTGAAAGAAATTTTTAGAAAATAATACATTAATGGATGTAACACACAACATACTTCTGTGTCTCCTCTGCAGTTTTCAGATACTTTTTGCACTCTGGTTGTCAAGTGTCAGTTTTGACCACTGCTGTATTTGCCTCTATTAGCTCCCCGAACTCTTCAGCATTTGCTGCTGACAGCCTGCTTTGAGGAAAAACATAGAGCCAAGTTTCTGTGTAGAAGGGCACAAAAGAGCCTAGGGACTTAGTCTAATGATTAGAGAAAAGGCTTTAGCACAGGCTTACTTCCACAGTCAAAGCCATATTCCAGAAGATGAAGGCTACCAGAAACCCAACATTCAAGGCAAGCAAGGTCTTCCTACACAACTGGATCATAAAACTGCACACACTATTATGGCAAATTAAAATATATATATATATATATAAATAATTCTAAACTCCATAAAAGCAACCACTCAGTTTTGTTAACCTCTGTACACTTGACTCCTAGAAGAGTTGTGTGGTAAGTAGTTGCTGAATGCCTCACCGAACAAGAGCTTTGAAGACAGAGAGACCTGTGGTTGCCTGTGTGATGCTGGGCAAATGACTTTGCACCTAAGCCTTAATTTCTTCATCTGTAAAATGAAAAAAAAAAAAAAAAAAAAACTATATTTAAGAGGTTGTTATGGGAATTAAGTGAAAAACTACAAAGAATTCAAAATTCAATGTCTGGTACATTTAAAAAAACCCAAAACCAAACCCATTGCCATCAAGTCAATTCCGGCTCATAGAGACCCTACAGGGCAGAGTAGAACTGCTCCACAGAGCTTCCAAGGAGCACCTGGTAGATTCAAACTGCCGACCTTTTAACCACTACGCCACCAGGGTTTCCGTCTGGTACATAGTGGGCATTTAATATATGACAGTCATGTTTCGTTCTGTGGTACATACGGTCGCCATGAGTCAGAACTGACTCGATGGCAGCTAACAACAACATTACCATTAGAGTCCCTGGGTGATGCACGGTTAACGCTCTCTGCTACTAACCACATAGAGATGCTTGAAGAAAGATCTGGCAATCTACTTCCAAAAGATCAGCCTCTGAAAACCCTATGGAGCACAGTTCTACTCTGACACACGTGAGGTCACCTGGAGTTGGAATCGACCTGATGGCAAGAGATTGTTACTGTTGATGATAATTCCATAGTACTTACCAGTGCAACAAAATAACCTAGATGTTATCCTTGATTTCATTATTATCCTCAAACACCAGAGTCAATCATCCATCAAGTCCTATCAGCTCCTCTTTCAAAATCCAACCACTTCAACCTAACTCCAACCAAGCTAATCTAAGCCACCATCATCTCTCGCAGTGTCATCTGTCTTCCTGTGTTTACGCCCAATCCCCTAATCTATTCTCTACAAAGCAGTCAGAATGACTTGAAAACACAAATCAGATCACATTATTCCTCTGCTAAAATCCTCCATTGGCTTTCCATTACACTCAAAATTAAAACTCAAATTCTTTAATGATGACCTACAAACCCTGGTGGCATAGTGGTTACGAGCTACATCTGCGAACCTAAAGGTCGGCAGTTAAAATCCACCAGGCGCTCCTTGGACCCTGTGTGGCAGTTCTACCTTGTTCTGTAGGGTTGCTATGAGTCAGAATCGACTCGACAGCAATGGGTTACAAAGCCTTACCCTTTCCACCTCACCTCCTACCCCTCTCCCTCTTGCTCACTGTATTCATATCACACTGATCTTGCTGCTGGCTCACTTCTTATCAATCATGTTTCCACTAAAGACTGGTTCAAGTAGTATCCTGTCCCTCTCTATCACTCTTCTCTCTTTACTGAGTTTTATGTTTTTCATAATGCCTTTTCACCATTTGAAATTATATTAGATATTTGCCTTCCTGTTGTTGTGTACCATCGAGTCAATTCCGACTCACAGTGAGCGATCTATAGGACAGAGCAGAATTTCCTAACAGGGTTTCCTGGGCTGCAATCTTTATGGAGCAGACTGCCACATCTTTCTCCTGAAGAGCAGCTGGTGGGTTCGAATTGCCGGCCTTTCAGTTAGCAGCCGAGCACCACCATGCCACCAGGGCTCCAATATTTGCCTATTTATTATTTTGTCTGTTTCTTACCCTACTAGACAAGTATGCCCTAAGAATGAAACGCTAAGTTTAGTTCACCCCATCACCTTTAACAGTGCTCTTAAGAAATTTCCTGAATGCCTAACAAATACTGGCACTTGGGTTCAAATTTGAGTCCAGTGAGTGGTGAGTTCTAACAAATATAATCAGTGTAGTCATGTATGAACCACACTATGCTGAAGGCTACGCTCTTGAACTAGAACAGTGACTAATGTGGAAAAACTGCAGAATCAGCACAGTTGACTGGCAGTCACTTAAAGTTATTTAACAGTTTGTCAAACCAACCCAAAATAGACAAAACCCAGCTGATGATGCCCGCTTGAAGGCACTATGGAATTCTACTTTGCTGGAGGTATTCCCAAAGCTTGATTTATTATTATCGTTTGGCATATGCCTTCACTATTTCATTTCACAAATAAAACCAAGCGCCTTTTTTTTTTTTAATTTTGTGGACGAGCGCCATTCTTGATGTTTACCTGCTATGTCAGACTTAAACATTTTTTCCCTACACACACAAGCAACTTGTCCTAAATATACACTGCTGAAAGTAAAAAAGTAGTTTTAAGCTACAGTGCCCCTGCTAAAAAAAAAAAATGTTGTTGTTATTAGGCGCCATCGAGTCAGTTTCAACTCATAATGACCCTATGTACAACAGAACGAAACACTGCCCAGTCCTGTGCCATCCTCACAATTGTTGTTATGCTTGAGCCCACTGTTGCAGGCACTGTGTTGATCCCTTTCGTTGAGGGTCTTCCTCTTTCTCCCTGACCCTCTACTTTGCCAAGCACCATGTCCTTCTCCAAGGACTGCTCCCTCCTGACAACATGCCCAAAGCACGAAGTCTCACCATCCCCCCATATAAGGAGCACTCTGGCTGTACTTCTTCTGAGTCAGATTTGTTCGTTCTTCTGGCAGTCCACGACATATTCATTATTTTTTGCCAATACCATAATTCAAAGGCATCAACTCTTCTTTAGTCTTCCTTATTCATTGTCCTGCTTTCGTATGCATGAAGCAACTGAAAATACCATGGCTTGGGTTAGGCGTACCTTAGTTCTCAAAGTGACATCTTGGCTTTTTAACATTTTACAGAGATCTTTTGCAGATTTGCCCTATGCAATACATCTTTTGATTTCTTGACTGCTGCTTCCACGGGCATTGACTGTGGATACAAGTAAAATGAAATCCTTGACAACTTCAACCTTTTCTCCATCTATCATGATGTCACTTATTGGTCCAGTTGTGAGGATTTTTGTTTCCTTTATGTTGAGGTACAATTCATACTGAAGGCCGTGGTCTTTGATCTTCATCAGTAAGTGATTCAAGTCCTCTTCACTTTCAGCAAGCAAGGCTGTGTCACTGCACATCGCAGGTTGTTAATGAGTCTTCCACCTATCCTAATGCCACTTTCTTCTTCATATAATCCAGCTTCTCTTATTATCTGCTCAGCGTACAGACTAAGTATGATGAAAGGATACAACCTTGACACACATCTCTGCTGACTTTAAATCACTCAGTATTCCCTTGTTCTGTCTGAATAACTGCCTTTTGGTCTATGTACAGGTTCCACACGAGCACAATTAAATGTTCTTGAATTTCCATTCTTTGCAGTATTATCCATAATTTGTTATGACCCACACAGTCAAATGTGTTTGCAGTCAATAAAACACAGGTAAACATCCTTCTGCTATTCTCTTTCAGCCAAGATCCATCTGATATCGGCAAAAGACTGGGTAAGAACAGAAGGATTTCAGATTGGGAGATGGGGGAGAGAATAGTTCAGCTTAAAAGAAATACAATAATTTCCAAATATTTTGGGTAGATATATCCCAAAACAAAGATGCTTTCTTAAGCATACCATATGTTAATTACAGTTTACATTCTTGAACTTTAATTTAAAATAATCTTCATGATATATAAATTGTCAATCCTGAAACCAACCAGTCAGTAGAATTAAAGAGAAAACAAATACAAACTTCGTATTTTGTCAGTTTCCAGCAATTTGCAGAACATATAAACGCTAAAATGTGGGAAATTGCTACGTTCACATTATGTTTGCAAATGATTCTATAATTAGATAGTAGTTACTACCTTCTCTGGATTTGCTATTGGCCAAACAGAAGCCATAGGCCGTAATGTTATAGCCCGAAGAATAATCCCCTATGCTAGAAACTGAAGCCAACTACTCAGTGAATAAAAACAAGGGACTGCTGAATGTCTGCAAGTTCTACAGGCCACAGCTAATTACTAACTTCTTTATAGGGTCGCTAGGAAATCCTGATGGCGTAGTGGTTAAGTGCTATGGCTGCTAACCAAAGGGTCGGCAGTTCAAAACCGCGAGGCGCTCCTTGGAAACTCTATGCGGCAGTTCCACCCTGTCCTATAGGGTCGGAGTCAGAATCAACTCGATGGCACTGGGTTTGGTTTTTTTGGTTTATAGGGTCGCTATGAGTAGGAATCGACTCAATGGAATAGGTTTTTTTTTTTTTTTAAATGGTTCCAAGTAAATTCCTTCTTGAATAATTTAAAATTACAGGACTTTTGAGAAAAACTCCACTTTTACTGTAAATTCATATTTTTAAAAATCAGGAATGTATTCTTGAGGGCTCCCATGAACATGCACCAGTGGAGCCAATGAATTTTCTGATATACACGAAGTGGAAGGCTATGAACAGAGGGAACAGACACAGAAACCCAGCTTTTCATCTCCTACACTTTCAAGAAATGAGACTAATTACCTTTTTCAAAGTCTAAACATGGGTAAGGCAAGCCCCAAGTCCTAACCATAACACTACACTTCTGTCCTCAGTCAACAAACCAGATGGCAGGTAAGTGCACAGGACTTACCATTCAACCCCAGGCATCAGCAGAAAAGACACATTCTGTTGGCTAAGGCATAATAAAATTATTTTTTGTTTCCAGAGAGCAGGCAGTTCTCTGAGCACTGTTCCCACAATCCCAGGCCTCAATCTACACAAAGTGGCTAAGAAACAGGTTATAGCTGGTAGGGACTCTCTTGGGTGCGCAAACATGTTAAGGATCAAGCAAAGTAAGAGGGTAGTAAATATAGGGGCCATACTGTGTTTGCGAAACAATGACTTGTTTAAAAATTGAAAAGTCTGGTGCAGTGTATTACTTAATATAGTCAGTCCTTTTACCCATGCACAATCTTATGACTCCCACAAAATGACTGGGTGGGACTATTCAAATAAGGTACTTATGGGCCATCAAGGTGGGCTGGACAGCTTGTTTTACCAATGCAAATAAGGCACATAGAACCCTTGTGGCAACAGGACCGTGCAGATGAGGTGTACAGAGCCCTAACAAGGGGATTGGTCAGCTTTGCCATCCTGCTAGGCTTAAAGGGAGCCAATCCCAGAATTGAGAGGGGGACCTCACTACCATCAAGAAGAACAGCCAGGAGTAGAGCACACCCTTTGGACCCAAGGTCCTTGCACCGGAAACTTCCTAGACCCAGGAGATGGAGCTGTAACACTGGAGATGGTGACAAGTGGTGGCAGGAATCACGGCAGAATCTGTGGCAGAGAAACAGCAGCAGCAGAGCCAGAAGATGGTTGTGGTGGGCTTACCGGCACAAGGAACAAGAGAGCTACATGCCTTCAGGCAGGTTTGGTGGTGGAGTGGGGTGCCTCCAGACACTTGGCAGAGCTAGGCACATAGACCCACAGAGCAAGAGAGCCAAGCACCTTCGGACTGAGGCTTACTGGGAGAGTGGGGTACCCTTCAGACACCTGTTGGCAGCTAGGCTTACCGACCCACGGGGTGAGAGAACTGAGTGTCTTCAGGCAGGAGGCTTTCAGGCAGACTGGAGTGTCTCAGGGACTTACTGGCAGAGCTAAAAGAGTTCTGTAACACTTGCCCGAGCAGGGCAGAGGTCAAGCGCAAGCAGGGCCAAGAGCCAAGAATGGAGGCCTGTCCTCAGGGGGCCAACAGGAGCCTGTCCTCGGGGGGTCAAGAGGAGCCCATCCAGGGCAGAGAGAAGTCCTGCATGGCCAAGAAGCTGAGAAAGTTGTCCTTTACTGAAGAAGGGAGACTTTGCCTACATGCTTCCTGATCCAGACCTTGAGTTGTAGCCTGTTGATCTTGATCCCAAATTGTAACCTGTTACTTACCTAATGAGCCCCATAATCATGAGTATTATCTGTGCATTCTGTGTGGCCACTGCACCAAATTATCAAACCTTCAAAGAAGCAGAGTGCCATGGGAGGGATGGGTGGTGTCAGAATTGGTAAAAAACACTGTTGGTAAAGGTATGTTTGCCCTCCATCTCCTATGAATCAGCCATGGGCTGATGCTGATCTTGATTCTTCTCTCTCCTCCTCCTGTTCTCAGACAAAGAGGTCTAACACCACCATACCATTTTTCCAAAAAGCAAACAAGTAACGCACAACTAACATCACACTCAATGGAAAAAAACTGAGAGCTTTCTCTTTAATATCAGGGGCAAGACAGGGATGCCCACTCGCACCACTGCTATTCAATGTCACGTGGAAACCCTAGCCATGCAATTAGGCTAGGAAAAAAGTAAATAAAAGGTATCCAAATCGGGAAAGAGGAAGTAAAATTATTCCTTTTCCCTGAAGGCATGGTGCTTGGAGATACTGTGAGTTCGGTTCGAGACCACCGCAACAGAAAGAATATCACAATAAAACAAATCACATGAATTTTCTGGTTTCCCAGTGCATATAAAAGTTTTTACATCATAGTGTACTCTATTAGGAAACCCTGGTGGTGTAGTGGTTAAGTGCTACGGCTGCTGACCAGAAGGTCAGCAGGTTGACAACCACCAGACACTCCTTGGAAACTGTACAGGGCAGTTCTACTCCATGCTATAGGGTCGCTATGAGTCAGAATCAACTCGACAGCAAGGGGGGTGTGGGGGGGGGTCTATTAAGTGTGCAAAAGCATTATGTCTAAAAAAATGTACATACCTTCATTAAAAAATACTTTGTTGCTAAAAAATGCTAGCCATCATCTAAGTCTTCAGCGAGTCATAATCTTTTTGCTGGTGGAGGGTCTTGCCCCGATGCTGATGACTGCTGACTGATCAGGTTGGTAGTTGCTAAAGGGTGGGGTGGCTGTGGCAATTTCTTAAAAGAAGACAATAATAAAGTTTGCCGAATCAATTGACTCTTTGTTTCACGAAAGACTTCTCTGTAGCATGCAGTGCTGTTTGATAGCATTTTACCCACAGGAGAACTTCTTTCAAAATTGGAGTCAATTGTCTCAAACCCTGCCACTGCTTTATTAACTAAGTTTAAGTAATATCCTAAATCTTTTGTTGTCATCTCAACAACGTTCACAGCATCTTCACCAGGAGTAGATTCCATCTCAAGCAACCTCTTTCTTTTTGCTCATTCATAAGAAGAAACTCCTCATCTGTTAAAGTTTTATCATGAGATTGCAGCAATTCAGTCACATCTTCAGGCTCTACTTCTAATTCTAGTTCTCTTGCTATTTTTACCACCTCTGCAGTTACTTCCTCCTCTGAAGTTTTGAACCCCTCAAAGCCATTCATGAGGGTTGGAATCAACATCCAAACTCCTGTTAATGTTGATATTTTGGTCTCTTCCCATGAGTCTAGAATGGTGTATCTTTTCCAGAAGGTTTTCAATTTACTTTGCCCAGATCCATCAGAAGAATCACTGTCTATGGTAGCTACAGCCTTAGGAAATGTATTTCTTAAATAGTAAGATTTGAAAGTTGAAATTTCTCCTTCATCCATGGACTACAGAATAGATTTTGTATTAAGGGGCATGAAAACAACATTAATCTCCCTGTGCATTTCCATCAGAGCTCTTGGGTGACCTGGTGCATTGTCAATGAGCAGTAATATTGAGAATCTTTTTCTAAGCACTAGGTCTCAGTGGTGGGCTTACAATATTCAGTAAACCATGTTGTCAGCACATGTGCAGTCATCCAGGCTTTGTTGTTCCATGTATAGAGCACAGGCAAAGTAGATTTAGCTATAACTCTTACGGGCCCTAGGATTTTCAGAACGGTAGATGAGCGCTGGCTTCAACTTAAAGTCATGAGCTGCATCAGCCCCTGACAAGAGAGCCTGTCCTCTGAGGCTCTGCAAGTGCTCAGCGGCTTCTTCTTCCATACAAGGCTGTTCTGTCCACACTGCAAACCTGTCCTTTACTGTAGCCACCTTCACCCATTACCTCAGCGGGACCTTCTGGATTAACTCGATGCAGCTTCTACATCGGCCCCTGACGAGAGAGCCTGTCCTCTGAGGCTCTGCAAGTGCTCGGCGGCTTCTTCTACCATACAAGGCTGTTCTGTCCACACTGCAAACCTGCCCTTTACTGTAGCCACCTTCATCCGTTACCTCAGCGGGACCTTCTGGGTTAACTCGATGCAGCTTCTACATCGGCCCCTGACGAGAGAGCCTGTCCTCTGAGGCTCTGCAAGTGCTCGGCGGCATCTTCTTCCATACAAGGCTGTTCTGTCCACACTGCAAACCTGTCCTTTACTGTAGCCACCTTCATCCGTTACCTCAGCGGGACCTTCTGGATTAACTCGATGCAGCTTCTACATCAGCACCTGCTGCTTCACCTTGCACAGCTATGTTATGGAGACGGGTTATTTCCCTAAACCTCATGAGCCAACCTGTGCTAGCTTCAAACTTTTCTTCTGCAGCTTCCTCACCTCTCTCAGCCTTCATAGAATTGAAAAGAGTTAACATCTTGCTCTGGATTAGGCTTTGGGTGAAGGGAATGTTGTGGATGGTGTGATCTCCTATCCAGACCGCAAAAACTTTCTCTGTATCAGCAATAAGGCTGTTTTGCTTTCTCATCATTCATGTGTTCACCGGAGTAGCACTTCTAATTTCCTCCAAGAACTTTTCCTTTGCATTCACAACTTGGCTGTTTGGTACAAGAGGCCTAGCTTTCAGTCTATCTCAGCTTTCAACATGCCTTCCTCACTAAGCTTAATCATTTCTACCTTTTGATTTAATGTGAGAGACATAAAACCCTTCCTTTCATTTGAACACTTAGAGGCCACTGTAGGGTGATTAACTGGCCTAGTTCAATGTTGTCCTGTCTCAGGGAATAAGGAGGCCCACAGAGAGGGAAAGAGACAGGGGAACAGCTGGCCAGTGGAGCAGTCAAAACACACACAACATTTATCGATTAAGTTCAGTGTCTTATATGGGCACAGTTCATGGCACCCCAAAGCAATTAAAATAGTAACTTCAAAGATCACTCATCACAGATATAATAATGATTGGAAAATTTGAAATACTGCAAGAATTACCAAAATCAACCCAGAGACATAAAGTAAGCACACGCTGTTAGGAAAATGGCACTGAAAGACTTGCCCGACACAGGGTTGCCACAAACCTTCAATTTGTAAAAAAAAAAGCAGTATCACAATAAAACAAGATATGCTAGTATTGTGAGAATTACCAAAATGGGACACAGAGACAGAGACACAAGTGAGCGCAGGCTGTTGGAAAAACACAGCTGACAGAGTTGCCCAACACAGGGTTGCAACAAACCTTTAATTGGTTAAAAAAGAAAAAAAAAAAAAAAAACAGTATCGGCAAAGAGCAATAAAACAAGATATGCCTATGTGATGGTTAAGATTGTGTGACAGGTTGGCTGGGCCATGATTCTCAGTGTATATATGTGATCACTCCCAGGATGGAATCTGCTGTGAGCAGCCAATCAGTTGAAAGGGAGTTTCCTTGGGGGTGTGGCCTGCATCTGAATATAAGCATATGTTCTGGTTTTTTGCTCACTCTGGATCCTGTGGCTGCCTCCTGTTCGTCTGATCTCCAGTTCTTAGGACTTGAGCTATCAGCTTATCTACCAATCTTGGGATTCCTTGATCTTCACAGCCTGTGAGTGGGAGCCCTGCTCTCCAACCAGCCAATCTTGGGTTCACCAGCCCCTGCAGCTACATAAATCAGAAGAAGCCTTGCAGTCTTGCCTGCCAATCTTGGGATTTGTTGATCTTCACAACCTGTAAAGCAAGAGCCCTACTTCTGACCTGCAGATCTTGGGTTTGCCAGCCCCTGTGGCTATATGAATCAGGAGAAGCCTCTATCCTGATCCACAGACTTGGGATATTCCAGCCTCTATAATCTTGTGAGCCATTTCCTTACTATAAATCTCTCTGTATATATATTTATACTCTTTACTGGTTTTGCTTCTCTAGAGAACACAGCCTTAGACAGCCTATATACACAGGAAACCCCAAAGATTCCATTAGAAAGCTATTAGAACTAATACAGGAATGCAGCAAAGTGGCAAGGTATAAGTTCAACACACAAAAATCAGTCAGGTGTCTATACATTGCAATTAGCAAGCTGAAAAGGAAATTAACGAAATATTATCATTTACAGTAACATCTAAAAGACTAAAGTACCTAGGAATAAATTCAAGCAGGAAGGTGAAAAATTTGTACACAAAACACTATAAAACATTACTAAAAGAAATTAAAGAACACCTAAGTCAATGGAAGGACAAGCCATGTGTATGAACTGGGAGGCTTAAAATAGTTAAGATGTCAATACTACCAACAGTAATCTATAGATTCAATGCAACCCCATCAAAATTCCAACAGCCTTCTTTGCAGAAATGGAAAAGCCAATCCTTAAATTTATAAGGTAGAGCAAGGGACCCCAAGTAGCTAAAGCAAACTTGAGGAATAAGTAGGAGAACTCACCCCACCTGGTTTCAGAACATACTATAACGCACAATAATTGAAACAGCCTGGTACTAGCTAATACAGCAAATGACGTTTTGTTGTCAGTTGCCATAGAGTCAATTCCGACCCACGGTGATCTCATGTGTTCAGTGCAGAACTGCGCCACAGGGTTTTCAAGGCTGTGACTTTTCAGAAGCAGATCGCCAGGCCATCTTCCAAGGCACCCAAACGTGAATTCTAACCAGCAACCTTTTGTGGGCCAGTAGTCAAGCTTAAGTACTTACACCACCCAGGGACTCCTAATAGACTAACAGAGAGTCCAGAAATAAATCCATACATCTACAATCAACTGATTTTCAACAAGGGTGCTAAGTCCACTCAACGGGGAAGGAAGAGCCTCTTCAACAAATGGTGCTGGAAAAAAAGGATTTTCACATGCAGAACAATGAATCAGGATCCATGTCTCACACTATACATAAAAACCAATTCAAAATGGATCAGGGACCTAAATATGAAAACTAAAACCATAAAATTCTTAGAAGAAAATGTACAGGCAAGGCTGTGGGACCTGATTTTCAGTGATGAACTATCAGATATGACAAGAAAAGCACAAGCAGTAAAAGACAAAACAGGTAAGTGGGACCTCATGAAAACTACTTTTGTTCATCAAAGAACTTTTATTGACAAGGTGAAGAGATAACCTGCAGACAGGGAGAAAATTTTTGAGACCCACATATCTGATAAAAGGAGCCCTGGTGGCACAGTGGTTAAGCACTCGGCTGCTAACTGAAAGGTCAATAATTTGAATCCACCTGCTGCTCCACGGGACAAAGATGTGGCAGTCTGCTTCTGCAAAGATTACAGCCTTAGAAACCCTATGGGGCAATTCTGCTCTGTCCTATAGGTCCCTGAGTCAAAATCAACTCCATAGCAAAGGGTTTGTGCGTTTGTTTGTTATGTCCAGTAAGGGTCTAATATCCAAAATACATTTTTTAAAAACATCTACCATTTAACAACAAAAAGAGAAACAATCCACTGGAAAATTAAATACTTATGCCTATCAAAGACTTTTACAAGAGAATAAAAAGACAACCTACAGACTCAGAAAAAATCTTTGGCAATGACATACCTGATAAAGGTTTAATCTATAAAATATATACATAAAACTTCAACAACTGAACAATAAAAAGATAAGCAACACAAGGACATAAACAGACAATTCATCAAAGAGGATATCCAGGCCAATAAATACATGAAAAGATGTTCGCAAAAATTAGCCATTAAACACCCCATTACCAATTGAATCAATTCTGACTCACAGCGACCCTACAGGACACAGCAGAACTGCCCCATTGGGTTTCCAAGGAGCACCTGGTGGATTCGAACTGCTGACCTTTTGGTTAGCAGCCGTAGCACTTAACACTATGCCACCAGCCATTAGAGAGATGCAAATCAAAACCACAATGAGATGCCATCTCACTCCTCCAAGAATGGCACTGATCAAAGATTCAGAAAACAATAAATGCTGGTGAGGTTGTACAAAGATTGGAACTCTCATACACTGCTGGTGGGAATATAAAATGCTACAACCACTATGAAAAATGATATGGCATTTTCTTTAAAAAACAGAAATAGGAATACAATATGATCCAGCAATTTCAAACATAGGAATACATCCTAGAGAAATTAAGAGCCATCACACAAATTAGACATATGTACACCCAAGTTCACTGCAGCATTATTCACAATAGCAAAAAGATGGAAACAACCTAAGTGTCCATCAACAGATGAATGGATAAATTATGGTACATACACACAACGGAATACTACACGATGGTAAAGAACAATGATGAATCCATGAAACGTCTCACAACATGAATGAACCTGGAGGGCGTTATGCTGCGTGAAATAAGTCAGTCACGAAAGGACATATATTACACGAGACCACTATTATGAAAACTTAAGAAAAGGTTTACCACAGAATGAAACAATCTTTGATGGTTCCAGCAGAGGGAAGGAGTGAGGAGGGGAAATTAGAAGCTAGATAGTACAAAGTGTTAATTTTGGTGAAGGGAAAGACAATACACAATATAGGGGAAGTCAGCACAACTTGACCAAGGCAAAGGAAGACATTGAGAGGAACATAAGAAGAAAACAAAAGAGGGAACCACAATAGATACTGTAACGTATACGATCCTACGACACCATTGAAAAAAAGAACTTACAAACAAATACATAAGCAGATACATATGCTGAATAGGGTGAGGAGGGCATATAGTATACCCATGTACATGCATAGTTTAGATTTGTATACACAGCATGCATATTCATGTATATAATAGAACACAAAGGGGACACAGTCACAGACACTTCCTAGACACATCCAAACACCTTGAAGGACTGAGTTACTGGGGACCATGGTCTCGGGGGACATCTAGGTCAATAGGTATTACATAGTTCATCATTCTGTTGTACATACAGTCACTAAGAGTTGGAACTAACCAGATGGCATCTAACAACAGCAACTAAGTTCATAAACATATGTTCTACAGCCTACTTTGGTGAGTAGCATCTGTGGTCTTAAAAGCTTTTGAGCAGTCATCTAATATACATCTATCGGTCTCATCCCATCTGCAGCAAAGGAGAAGAGAGAAAACCAAAGACACAAGGAAAATATTAATCCAAAGGACTAATGGACCACATGAGCCACAGCCTCCAGCAGCTTGAGCCCAGAAGAACTAGACGGTGCCCAGCTACTATCATCAACTGCTCTGACTGGGACCACAATAGACGGTTCTAGACAGAGCAGGAGAAAAATGTAGAAAATTCAAATTCACAAAAAAGACCAGGCTTACTGGTCTGACAGAGACTAAAGGAATCGAGACTAGGGCCCCAGACACCCTTCTAACTCAGAACTGAAGCCACTCCTTCAGTTCACCTTTCAGCCAAAGATTAGACAGGCCTATAAAATAAACAGTAACACTCGTGAGGAATGTGCTCCTTAGATCAATTGAGTATACAAGACCAAATGGGCAACACCTACCCAAAAGTGAAGACATGAAGGCAGGAAGGGACAGGACAGCTGGACGAATAGAAATGAGGAATCCGGGGTGGAAAGGGGAAAAGTGCTGACACATTGCAGGGATTGCAACCAACATCAGGAAACAATTTGTGTATAAATTTCTGAATGAGAAATTAATTTGCCCTGTAATCTTTCACCTAAAGCACAATAAAAAAAAATTTTTTAAAAGACAATCCAATCAAAAAATAGGCAGAGATCCCACTTTGGTGAGTGTCATCTGGGGTCTTAAAAGCTAGCAAGCAGCCATCTAAGATGCAATTGGTCCCAACCCACCTGGAGCAAAGGAGAGTGAAGAACACCAAAGACACAAGGAAAATATCAGCCCAAGAGAAAAATGGGGCCACATAAACCAGAGACTCCATCAGCCTAAGACCAGAAGATCTAGATGGTACATTTGCCTGGCTACCACCAATGACCACCCTGACAGGGATCACAACAGAGAGTCCCTGACAGAGCAGGAGAAAAGTGGGGTGCAGAACTCAAATTCACATAAAAAGACCAGACTTAATTGTCTGAGACTGCAGGAACCCCAGAAGATATGGCCCTGGGACTCTCTGTTAACCCAGAACTAAAACCATTCCCGAAGCCAATTCATCAGACAAAGAATAGACTGGACTATAGGACATAAAATGATACTCATAAAGAGTGTGCTTCTTAGTTCAAGTAAATACATGAGACTAAATGGGCAGCTCCTGTCCGGGGCAAGATAAGCAGACAGAAAGGGACAGGAGCTGGTTGAACAGACACTGGAAATCCAGGGTGGAAGGCCTGAATGTGCGTTCACATTATAGGGAGAGCAACTAGGGTCATATAACAAGGTGTGTATAAATTTTTGTATGAGAAACTAACAAACTGTAAACTTTCACCTAAAGTACAATAAACATAGGCAGAAGACTCGAACAGACATTTCACCAAAGAGGATATTCATATGGCTAACGAGTACATGAAAAGATGCTCAATGTCATTCGCTATGGTTATTGTGCGCTCTCGAGTTGATTCCGACTCATAGCAGCCCAATGCGACAGAGTAGAACTGCCCCATAGGGTTTCCTGGGCTGTAACCTTCATGGATCTTTTACAGAAGCCGAAGATTAGTGGTTACCAGAGGTGGGTGGGAAGGGTAAAGGAGAGGTTTTCCTTAAAGGATGTTGAGTTTATGTTAAGAGTGGTGAAACAAATTGGAAAAGTGTAAGGATACAGGAGGCACAACATGAAGAATGTAACCAATGTCAGTGAATTGTACATGTGGGAATTGCTGAACTGGTGAAGGTTTTGGCGTGTACATTTCCATCACCAAAAAAAAAAAGGAGCAAGTTATTTCCTAGTACAAGTCCCTGCAAACTGCTGAGAAATGATCTTACATAGGACACTGCCTAATTTATTCTGATGCTCATGATCCATGAGAATACCAAATTGTGATAAAGACATTTTAAACTGGTAACACAGCCTTCTCACCCTGTGGCCTAATTCTAGAATAATTTCAGTGAATAATGAATAAAAAGTGCCAGATTAAGAAAGTATAAACTAGAAAACAAACTTTTAAAAAAACTCTAGGAGGGTTCTGTTGTTTTTGCTTTTACAGTGCCTGGTGGATTCAAACTGCCGAACTTTTTGGTTAGCAGCCATAGCACTTAACCACTATGACACCGGGGTTTCCCAGTATAAAAAAAAAAGTTTGAAAGCAAGACTGTCTTCAAGGTGCAAGATTGGGAAGCAACACACATACAAAGTACTATTATGTAGCCTCAGGACAGGTCAAATCTGATAAGACTACAGTTATGAAAATATACTTTAACTACCAGCATTTAGGGTATAATTTTAAGTAATTTGAGTTCTAATACTTTAACGTACATCTCCCACCTGAATGCTAATTCTGAGGCACGTCTGACTGAAAATGTTACTCTACCAATCTCTGGAGACACACACCACACCAGAGCATTCACTCATCTCCCATGGATTTTCTTGTCACAGCTCCTGTCCTGAAAAGTAGAATGAGATTCCTTTGCACCATGGTTAGAAAAAAACAATTATAACAATTCCAGATTAATCCAGGAAGCTTTTCAGAAGTTACCTGTATGAGAACTAAAAGTCCTGAAACTCCTGACCAGGAGAGAGAGTCAAGAAGCAGTTGGGCAAACTTGGGGTTAACGGTGACCTCGTTTTACGCTCTCCCACCTTAGCCGGCCCAAGCAATCGAATAAATCATGCTACTGCCCTTTCAGAATAGGGTAACACACATACACTCCAAACAAACAATGTAAAAACTTCAGGAAGTACTTTTTTTTTTTAATTTTCTTCCCAAAAAACCCAAACCCATTGCCACTGACTCATAGCAACCCTATTGCACTGAGTAAAACTGCCCCATAGGGTTTCCAAAGCTGTAATCTCTACGGAAGCTGACTGCTACATCTTTTTCCTGCAGAGTGCATCATGGGTTCTAACTGTGAACTTTTTGGGTAGAAACTGCAGAGTGATTGATCACTTTTGTGTGGTCTTTCTAGCCATGCCTTATAACTCCCACCCAAGTGATTGGGCGGGTAACCGGAGCCCTGGTGGTACAGTGGTTAAGAGCTCTGCCGCCAACCAAAAGGTCAGCAGTTCAAATCCATCAAACCACTCCCTGGAAACCCTATGGGGCAGTTATACTATCCTGTAGGGTTGCTGAGTCAGAATTGACTCCAAAGCAACAGGTTTGGGGTTTTTTTTGCTGTGATTGGGTAATGTGGTCCACCGAAGGGACTGGTAAGTTTTGCCATCCTGCTGGGTTTGAAATGAGCCACTCCAGAGGTGGGGAAGAGAAGATACCACCACCACCAAGGAAGAACTGCCAGGAGCCAGCACATCCTTTGGACTCAGGATCCATGGGCTGAGAAGCTCCTGGAAGCAGGAGAGAGAGACAGAGAGAGCTATAATACTGAAGACAGCAAGACCTGCCAGCAGAGATGGTGTGGTAGGCTTCCTGGCCCACAGAGCAAGGAAGTTGAGTGCCTTTGGGCAGAAGCCAAGGGCCAGGGAGAGGCCTGCCTGCATGCACAGCTGGGAAGAGGCTGTTCTGATGGAAGAGCTGTATCCTAAGTGTTCCTAAACCTGAATTGTAACCTGTTACTTCCCTAGTAAACCCCACAATCGTGAGTACTGACTGTGAGTTCTGTGTGGCCATTGCACATGAATTACCGAACCCAGCAGAGACTGCTGTGAGAGGGATTGTTGGTGTCAGAGTTGGTAAAGTTGGCAGAGAGAGACGGGATGTCTGGCCCCTGCCTCATAGGAATCAGCCTTGGGCTGCTGATCTTGGTTTTCCTGCCCCCTAATGAAGTTTTTTAATGAAGTTAGAGGAGATCAGACACTGTCCCCACACCATTTTTACAGAAGCCAAGCACTTAACCACTGCACCACCAGGGCTCCTTTAAAAATGCCTCAGTGAAAATGCTCTCGATCATTAGCCATTAGAGAAATGCAAATTAAAACTACGATGAGATTCCATCTCACTCCAACAAGGCTAGCATTAATCCAAAAAACACAAAATAATAAATGTTGGAGAGGCTGCGGAGAGATTGGAACTCTTATACACTGCTGGTGGGAATGTAAAATGGTACAACCACTTTGGAAATCTATTTGGCGTTTTCTTAAAAAGTTTGAAATAGAACTACCATACAACCCAGAAATCCCACTCCTCGGAATAAACCCTCGAGAAATAAGAGCCTTTACACGAACAGATATATGCACACCCATGTTTATTGCAGCTCTGTTTACAATAGCAAAAAGATGGAAGCAACCAAGGTGTCCATCAACGGATGAATGGTTAAATAAATTGTGGTATATTCACACAATGGAATACTACGCATCGATAAAGAACAGTGACGAATCTGTGAAACATTTCATAACATGGAGGAACCTGGAAGGCATTATGCTGAGTGAAATCAGTCAGAGGCAAAAGGGCAAATATTGTGTAAGACCACTATTATAAGATCTTGAGAAATAGTATAAACTGAAAAGAACATATACTTTTGTGGTTACGGGGGGGGTGGGAGGGAGGGAGCGTGGGAGAGGGTTATTTACTGATTAGTTAGTAGATAAGAACTACTTTAGGTGAAGGGAAGGACAATACTCAATACACAGAAGGTCAGCTCAACTGGACTGGACCAAAAGCAAAGAAGTTTCCGGGATAAACTGAATGCTTCAAAGGTCAACGGAGCAAGGGCGGGGGTTTGGGGACTATGGCTTAAGGGGACTTCTAAGTCAATTGGCAAAATAATTCTATTATGAAAACATTCTGCATCCCACTTTGAAATGTGGCGTCCGGGGTCTTAAATGCTAACAAGCGGCCATCTAAGAAGCATCAATTGGTCTCGACCCACCTGGAGCAAAGGAGAATGAGAAATACCAAGGTCACACGATAACTATGAGCCCAAGAGACAGAAAGGGCCTCATGAACCAGAGACTTACATCATCCTGAGACCAGAAGAACTAGATGGTGCCTGGCCACAACCGATGACTGCCCTGACAGGGAACACAACAGAGAACCCCTGAGGGAGCAGGAGATCAGTGGGATGCAGACCTCAAATTCTCATCAAAAGACCAGACTTAATGGTCTGACTGAGACTAGAGGAATCCCAGCGGTCATGGTCCCCAAACCTTCTGTTGGCCCAGGACAGGAACCATTCCCGAAGACAACTCATCAGACATGGAAGGGACTGGGACAATGGGCTGGAGAGAGATGCTGATGAAGAGTGAGCTACTTGTATCAGGTGGACACTTGAGACTGTGTTGCATCTCCTGTCTGCAGGGGAGATAGGAGGGTAGAGAGGGTTAGAAACTGGCAAAATTGTCATGAAAGGAGAGACTGAAAGGAGGGAGCGGGCTGACTCATCAGGGGGAGAGTAAGTGGGAGTATAGAGTAAGGTATATATAAGCTTATATGGGACAGCCTGACTTGATTTGTAAACATTCATTTAAAGCTCAATAAAAATTATTTTTTAAAAAAATGCCTCGGTAAATCAGTAATTCTAATCAGACACTCTGAAAAACCTCATTTTCAAGTTGTTCTTCAAATATTACCTTAATATATTAAAATATTAAAGTGACAGAGCAAAACTGTCTAAGGTTCCTTTGGTGCTTCGGTGTTAAATGAGGTTTTAGGCAATTCTTAAATAATCTAAAACCTAGTTTCTCAGAGTGTAGCAATGTATTCTGTGTGGTTGGGATATAAAAATCCAAAGGTTGATTCCAGAAAGTTTATTTTGGTCAAGAGAACTTAGTTTTGCAAAATCTTACAGTTTCTTCAGGTCTCTTCTCCATTATCTCATATGACTGTTAGAACTAAAACAGACTGAAACCAAAAACCAAATCCACTGCCGTCGAGTCGATTCCGACTCAGCAACCCTAAAGGACAGAGTAGAACTGCCCCATAGGGTTTCCAAGGAGTGCCTGGTGGATTCAAACTACTGACCTTTTGGTTAAGAGGCACAGCACTTCACCACTACGCCACCAGGGTTTCCAAACAGACTAAAAAAAAAAAAAAAAAGCAGGTATTATTTCTACCTCTTTTTCAGATGAGGAAAAAGTGAAAGTTTAATTACAATTTAAGAGAAACAAAACAAACAAAAAAATTCAGGTCCTCAGACTCTAAATTATAGCTCTTTCTATTACAACACACTGATTTAAATAAGATGAATTTGAACTTGAAACTATTATTTAATATTATTATCATGCTGTTTTTTTATTGTGGTAAAATATATATAACGAAACATTTGCCAATTCAACATTTTTTACGTCTACAACTCAGCAACACTGATTACATTTATCATATCGTACAACCATTACCCTTTTCCAAACTATTCCACCACCATTAACAGAAACTCAGTGCCCTCTAAGCAACCCCCCTTTCTCCCTTCCCTCCCACTCCTGGTAACCACTAAAAAGCTTTGACCTCTATACATTTGCCTATTTCATATAAGCGAGATCATACAGCATTTGTCCTTTTGTGACTGACTTATCTCACTCAGCGTAATGTTTTCAAGGTTCATCCATGTTGCACATGTATCAGGACTTCATTTCTCTTTATGGCTGAATAATATTCCATTGCATGTATGTACCACATTTTGTTTACCCATTCATCTGTTGATGGACATTTAGGTTGTTTCTACCTTTTGACTACTGTGAATACTGCTGCAATTATACCAGTTGAAATAAATACTGTTTATAAATAATGCAACAGACTTATGGGTTGAAGAAAGGAAAATATATACCTATACATGTCTTGGAAACCCTGGTAGCATAGTGGCTAAATGCTACAGCTGCTAGCCAAAGGGCTGGCAGTTCAAATCCGCCAGGTGCTCCTTGGAAACTCTATGGGGCAGTTCTATTCTGTCCTACAGGGTTGCTGTGAGTCGGAAACGACTCCACAGCAAAGGGTTGTTTTGTTTTGTTTTTTTTAATATGTCTTACACACCATAAGCAATTTAACTTTTTTCTTCTCGTTTAAGTGATTTTTACTTCATTTCTAAATTTCTAATATTTAAATTCATTATCTTAGAGCAGTCAGAGAACTAATGATTTTTTTAACTTGTTCTTTCCTTCCTCGTATCTCTTGAAATGATACAGAATGGGGGGTGTACCAAAAAATATAATCTTTTATTCGTAAAGCTATTATAATCTGTAGGCCCCTGGGTGGCACAAATGGTTATACACGTGACTACCAGCCAAAAGGTTGGCATTTCAAACCTACCCAGAGGTGCCTTAGAAGACAGGCCTGGTGATCTTCTTGGAAATCCTATGGAGCAGTTCTACACTGCACACATGGGGTGGCCATGAATCAGAATTGACTCAATGGCAACTAACAATAACATTACAATCTGCAGCAAATGGATAAGGATTTAAGACAAGTAGAAATACGATGATTTTATAAATTTCTTAAACCATTCTTTTTTACTTTCATTCCCAAAATTTTCTCCCCAGAGTTGGTAATAAATATGGGTTAGATAAAGGAAAATATCTATGTAATTAGAAAACTGCTCAACTATAAACCATGACTCACTAATTCTGAATATTAGTCAATACAAAAGAATTTCCATACATCAAAATAACCTGGGCAGTGCCCTAGAGTTAAAATTCTCTTGTGGTATTATCGGGCTGCCCTGAGTTTCTCCTTGGTTTGAAAGCAGAGGGAGGAGGAAGAACTAGTAGCAAGAACTTGAAAAGTCTACATCTGGCATGAATAACCTGAATATACTAAGGTGCCTGTATTTTTAAACAGCCTTTTACTTAATGATATCTAATTAAGATTTACTTGTACTCCTTTCTCCACATGGCATGTCTCTTAGCATGTAAGGATTACGTAATGTACAGAAAGCACACAGTATTAGCCTAAGACAATAAATGTTACCTACTTCATTGTTATAAAAGCAATGATGTTCTATTGATTACAATAATCAGGAATTCTTCTACATAGCTCTCTTTAATCCACAGAGTTGAGGCAAAATTTTCTTCTTACCCTAACCCTGAGGATCCCTGTGCATGTGAATCACTCCTCTGAAAGCTCACCTCCCTGAGTGTGGGCTCTTGCTCCCCCGTACCGTCTGAGAATGCTGCATCCCATGACCCTACACATCAAAGAAGCAGAGAACCAACTCCATGTAGCCTTGTACTGTTCACAGGGTACCAACAAAGTCATACGATTAGAATCAAAAGGCCTGGCTTGGGAAACAATTTTTCTGAGAAAAATGATATTGTACCAGTTTTATCTCTTTTTGACTGGTTGCTTTAAAACTTTTAACAAAGTAGTATATGTACATATTTTAAAATATCACCCATCTCCACCTCCTACTCTTTTGTGCCTCACCTGTTTTTCACTAATTAACTTCATATTGTTAAATAATACATACATGCTGCTTTTTTTTGGTACCAGTATCTTTGTTCCATGAATGTTCTCCCCCAATCTTTTTTTTTTTTTTCCTTTTACTCATAGGCACAAATAGTTACATTTTTCCTTGATTTCTCAGTTTTGGTTATCTATTAACTTCCTTATATGGAAGATTCAAATTCATTTCTCTTGCCACACCTGCCACAACCCCAACCCTCCCCTACCTTTCCAAAATTCATAATTTCTGGTTAAATTTAAATAATTTATGTTAAGTGTATATCTTTGACAGCTTTTGGTTTCCTTCTTTTTTTCACCCCTACCCTTCCTTGACCAAACTCTGTCAGTGCTATAAAAAAAAATAACAGTCACCACACCAGGCAATTTTTCATCTCCAATATTTTCTTAGAGCATCTCGAGGAGCCCTCTATCACCCTGCTCCTACTGGGACTCTCTAGGCTGATGCACAATTGTTACCTTGAAGTTTCCCTTCCCGTCATCTAGAGAATACTCTGTCCTGGATCCACTTCATGTATCCCATGCCTTCCTCTTCTGGGTTTTCTCCCTAGTTCTGACTCAGCACATCCTCTAATAGCTTCCTGAGAAAGGACAGGTGGGAGGTAAATCTTTTGAAATCTTGAACATTTTTTTAAAAAAAAAAATTTTTTTTTTTCCTACCTTCACATTTGATTAATAGGTCTGGCTGAGTACAGAACTCCTGGGAGAAAATAATCTCTCGGAATTGCAAAGATATTTAACTGTCTTTTAGTTTCCATTCCAATGGCATTCTAAGTACATCAACTCTTCTCTTTCTGGAAGCTTTAAGCCTTCATTTCTGGTATTCTAAAATGTCAGGATGATGTGCCCCTGTGTAAGTCCCCTTTTACTCACAGCACCAGGTTCTAGATGAGTCCTTTCAATGTGGAAATTAATATGCTTCAGTTGTGGAAATTCTCTTACACTGAAAGCAAGCCCAGAGAGGGAAAGAGAGAGGGGAGGAGAGAGAGAGGGGAGGAGAGAGAGAGGGGAGGAGAGAGAGAGGGGAGGAGAGAGAGAGGGGAGGAGAGAGAGAGGGGAGGAGAGAGAGAGGGGAGGAGAAGGGGGAGAGGGGAAGAGAGGGGGGAGAGGGGGAGGAGAGAGGGGAGAGAGACAATTTCCTCCTCTCTCCTTCGTTGTTTCTTTCGGGAATGTCCGTTACTGGATACTGAGTCTACGTAATGACTATCTCTTTCCATTTTAATTTTTTATTTATTTAATTTTGGACCATCTCTTGGTCTTTTTTGTTTTACTTTCTAAGAGATTTCCTCAGTCTTATCTTCTAACCCATCTATTGACATCTATTTTCTACTGTCATATTTTTAATTTCCAAGATATCTTACCTATTCTGTGCATGTTCCCTTTTCATTGCACTGTTTCTTACTGCATCCATGAAATCTCATGTCTGAAGTTATTTATTATAGTTTTTTGTTTTTTTCTGGTTCCTGCATTGTCTGTTTCCTCCCACCTAGGGCTTAAACCTCCAGCCTGGGTTTTTCTCAGGTCGAAGCCTAAGCTCTTAACCACTATGTTACTGCATTCCAAAACTTAAGTCCCAGGTTCCAAAGTACAGATCAACTGTGAAGGAGCTTGTTTAACTCTCAGATCATCCGGGGGAATCACAATGACTATATAGATAGACTCTATTTCTCATTTACAGCTCTTTGCAAATTGTCTCCCGATTCCCAGAGATCTCTAAAGAGCCCTCCTGGGGCAATTCTAGATGCTTTACCCATTAGTCCATAGCTTGGAACCCTTAAATTACATCAACACACTCCTAAATCACCTACAATTAACCACTGCAACATCTGGGAAAATCTTTCTGTCTCTCTGCCTGTATTTATCATTTTCTCAAAAATCTTATTTCTCAACAACAGGAGAAATAAAACAAGACTTATTATCAAAGACAAAATAAACCAAAAGCTATATATAACTTAAAGCTATGCTTAAGAAAAACATAAAATATCCTGTTTCACTATTCTAACACTTGTATGTACTTAGTTTTGATTAATTTTATACTGAACCTTTAAGATTCCAAAAGCCAATAATACAGTTTAGAAATATTTCCACTAAGCTCACATCAGAGTATTATCTTATCATATAAAATTCCAGGTATCATAAACTCTCATTAAGAACTGACAAATATTAGCAAAGAAAAACTTTGCAAGGAGAGAACTCTCTCCACTATATGGTAAATGTTTAAGAAAAAACACCAGGTAAAATACTTTAAATTTTAGATTAAAAGGCTTCAGTCTGAGCCCCAATCTCATCAAAAATGCTTGTATAATCTTAATAGATTTCCTGTAAGTTTTAGGGAACATTAATTGGTGAAAAAAGAAACTTTTGGTGGAAAAAATATTTCCAAAAGTGTTAAACAAGGAGTCCTGGTGACACAGTGGTTAAGTGCTCAGCTGCAATTCTAAAGGTTGGCGGTTGGATCCCACCAGCCACTCTGCAGGAGTCTGCTTTAGTAATGATTACAGGCTTGGAAACCCTGTGGGGCAGTTCTGCTCTGTCCTATAAGGTTGATATGAATCAGAATCAACTCAATGGCAACGGGTTTGGGTTTTCTGGTTTGGCATTTTAAACTAGAGCCCTAAATTAAATATTTAAGATTTGAAAAAGCAGTTTTCACACAAACAGAAATAACAAAATAATTTATTAAATTCATTACTTCCTTACAGGAAAAAAAAAAAAAAGAGGAATGGAAATAAGTGTTGCTACTTCAGGTTAACAAAAGTTGTGGAGAGAAAAATCTTTAAAACCCTTTCAAGACCCATTAGACATACTGTATCCTGTCTACTTTTTATCCCTCTGGAGTTCTTTGGAAAAAGGGTAGACTAATTTTAAGGTGTTCAGCTCCAAGGTGGAAGCCTTTTGAAATGTGTGAAACTCAAAAATCCTGAGTGGGGGACAGAGAGTAGAGGGAAGTACTGTGTTATCTCATGGGAGAGCAATTAGGAGTGTACAGCAAGATGCAGGTAAATTTTTGTATGAGAGGCTGACCTGATTTCACTTAGAGCACAATAAAAATTAATTAAAAAAAAAAAAATCCTGAGTGGAAGCCTCACTTTTGTGTAGACTGAGCACTGTCCTACGTAATGACTTTCAGATATTTGAATTTCTTAACTTTTGGCAGGTTTGTCTTTATTTCTGTGAGATAAGCCTCCTATGTTTCCTAGCTACTATGTTCTCATGAGAATGTATTTATTTTGAGAATAAGCTATTGCCAGTCTTCATTCAGACATAGTGGCCATTTTCTCCTTGATGCCATTCATTGTTTCCAGGTGTTACTAGCTCCCTTTTCTAGCTTCTAAAAGTAAATAATGCCTTTCCAATAAGGAATAATGCACTGCAGTGGTACTTTAAGAGACTGGAACGCCTATAAGTTATTCTTACCCTGCTTTCAATCTTTTTTTTTTTTTTTAATTGTGCTTTAAGTGAAAGTTTACAGTTCAAGTTAGTTTCTCATACAAAAATATGTATGCACATTGTTATGTGACCCCAGGTGCTCTTCCTATAATGTTACAGCACACTCCTCCTTTCCACTCCGGATTTCCCACGTCCATTTAACCAGCTCCTGTCCCTTTTTGCCTTCTCATCTCACCTCCGGACAGGAGCTGCCCATTTACTCTCATCTATCTTTTTTTTTTTTTTTTAATCTACTTGAGCTAGAGAAGAAGCACTCTCTTCACGAGTATCATTTTTATAGTCCAGTCTAATCTTTGTCTGAAGAGTGGGCTTCGGGAATGGTTTCAGTTCTGGTATAACACAGAGTCTGGGGCCCTATCTTCTCGGGTCCCTCCAGTCTCTATCAGCCATTAAGTGTGGTCTTTTTATGTGAATTTGAGTTCTGCACCCCACTTTTCTCCTGCTCCGTCAGGGACTCTCGGCTGTATTCCCTGTCAGGGCAGTCACTGGTGGCAGCAGTGCATCACCTAGCTCTTCCTGTCTCAGGCTGACGGAGTCTGTGGTTTATGTGGCCCCATTTGTCTCTTGGGCTACTATTTTCCTTGTGTCCTTGGTGTTCTTCATTCTCCTTTGCCCCAGGTGGGTTGGGACCAATTGATGTATCTTAGATGGCCGCTCACTAGCTTTTAAGACCCCAGACGCCACTCACCAAAGTGGGATGCAGAACATTTTCTTTATAAACTTTGTTATCTAGGACATTCTTTTTTTTTTTTTAATTTTTATTGTGCTTTAAGTGAAATTTTACAAATCAAGTCAGACTATCATACAAAAATTTATAAAGACCTTGCTATATACTCCTAATTGCTCTCCCCCTAATGAGACAGTACACACCTTCCCTCCACTCTCTCTTTTTGTGTCCATTCGGCCAGCGTCTGACCCCCTGTACCCTCTCATCTTCCCTTCAGACAGGAGATGCCAACATAGTCTCATGTGTCTAGTTGATTCACGAAGCTCGTTTTCCACCAATATCATTGTCTATCCCATAGACCCGTCCAATCCCTGTCTGAAGAGTTAGCTTCAGGAATGGCTCCTGTCTTGGGCTAACGGAAAGTCTGGGGACCATGACCTCTGGTGTCATCCTAGTCTTCAGTCAGACCATTAAGTCTGGTCTTTTTAGGAGAATTTGGGGTCTTCATCCCACTGCTCTCCTGCTCCCTCAGGGGTTGTTTGTTGTGTTCCCTGTCAGGACAGTCATTGGTTATAACCAGGCACCATCTAGTTCTTCTGGTCTCAGGCTAATGTAGTCTCTGCTTTACGTGGCCCTTTCTGCCTCTTGGGCTCATAATTACCCTTTGTCTTTGGTGTTCTTCATTCTCCTTTGCTCTGGGTGGGTTGAGACCAATTGATGCATCTTAGATGGCCGCTTGCTAGCGTTTTAAGACTCCAGATGCCACTCTCCAAAGTGGAACCTGCATTCTAATCATTGCTTCTACGTGTAGCAGATGGAAAGCACCACTGTGAATAGTTCTGCGATATTCCAGGGCAGCTGTTTCTGCTTCTTAGCTGTTAGTGCTACTTTTGTTATTGAAAGAATACAAAGTAGTGGTAATTTTCCTGAGATTCAAATTCCTTTAATTTTATTTATTTTTCCTTTAAGTACTACTTTTGCAGAAATGAAAAATGAATTGTAGTGGTAATTTTCCTCAGATAAAAAATCCCTTGGCTTTATTTATTTGGGCTATAAGTAGTACTGCTTTTGCAGTAAGGAAGAATGCAGTGTATCAGGTTTTGAAAAGTTCATGACAGATAATAAGGCTGAGAAGGAGACTAGAATAAAATGCATGTGCAATCACTGACGGGTGCCTTCATGTTTTACCTCATGTTTTGCAAATTTTAAAGAAATAATTAAAAAAAAAAAATTTTATCATTGACTCATATCACCAGGATTTAAGTTGTCCATGGTCTACTGGGACATACTGGATCCCAGATAATGGGTAGCAAAAGCCATAACTCATAACAAAAATTCTGAATTGGTCCTTTAATCAGCATGCCTTCATTAGTGACAACACATAGTATGAACAAAAAATTCAAAGGAGAAAATAATCGGGTCTTGAAAGGTTTAAAAGGAGTATCCCTGAGCACTCTATGAAAAAAGAAAGCTAATGAGTACTTTGAGAGGCAAATTAGTTTAAGACTTGATCCCTGCCCTCAATAATTTCATAATTTAGTTGAAGAGATAATAAAGGGATTAGGCAGGATTAGTCATATAAAACCTAAAAGAAGGAAATGGAACTACTACAGGTCATGAAGAAAATTATGAAGGAGAGCACATTCCCAGAAACCTAACAAAAACACCAAAACAGCAAATTTACATCATACCTGGAGGTTAAGTTCTAAGGTGAAGATAGGATGAAGTCTAAATTACCTTAGAAAATCTCTTTAACCTCCTATTAAGTAGACGGCCTGTATTTAGGGCACTTACTCCACCTCTTTCCCTCTCTCTGTTTCTTCCTTTAAAAAAAAAGATCATCACTAGGTTGTTGGAAAGATTAAATGAGTTAAGGTAAACTCCTAGAAGAACCTGGCAGGTAAAAAACCCAACCATAAACCCACTGCCACCATGATTCTGACTCATAGCGACCCTGCAAGACAGAGCAGAACCGCACCATAGTGTTTCCAAGGAGCACCTGGTGGATCTGAACTGCTGACCTTTTGGTTAGCAGACGCAGCTCTTAACCACTACGCCACCAGGGTTTCCTGGCAGGTAATGTTCAGTCAATAAAGGTAAGCTACCCGCCAGGTACTCCCTGGAAACTCTATGGGTCAGTTCTACTCTGCCCTATAGGGTCACTATGAGTCGGAATCGACTCGACCGCACTGGGTTTTTTATTATTATCATTAGAGATCACTTTTTTTTTTTTTTTTTTGATGTATCTTTAGACAAAAGAATCACACTCAACTGTGAGGCAGTCACACTACAAGGCTGGCAAGAATTGAGGCTGACTACGGAACAGATTCACTTTCTTCAACTGCAATCAAAACCTCTCCTCAGAACATATTCTCAGTGTAAGGAGATGGTCGCTCAAATTGCCTGTACTAATAAAAAACTTTGTGGGGATGGGAAGCAGAGCAAAAACATATTTGAATACCCATGTTTTATTGTTTTTATAATGCCACTTCACTATATTCATTCCTTCTTTAAGCTCATTGCTTTCTTCAGTCCAGTCTTGGTCCATCTGATTAGACTGAGTGACCAAGCTTCCTTTAGGGGATAAATGTTTTGTTTCTGCTTTTAATTCAATTGATCACACTTCACCAGGGGGAAAAAAATCATCCTCACACGTAAAAAGTTTCTGCTGAATACAGATATACGCAAATGTTTAAAAAATAAATGCCATCTCATTCAAACTGGGAAACAATGATATATCTAGTTTAGAAATGACTTGGGCTAGTTTCCCAACCAGTCCAAAAGGGCACTCTGATGCACTGCAAGGTGGTGTGTGTCAACATTAGAATTTCCTCACTCCTCTTTCTCAATTTCGGACCACAAGCTAGTAACTTTATCAGATGACTGACCAGCATAAATCCATATGAAGAAAAGTGCCCTTCTGAAAAGTTTTTTTTTTTTTTTAAAGTTAGCAAGCAGGGGCTGCCCAAGTTTAGAAAATAAACTCTAGCTTTTTAAAAAGGTAATTAAAGTACAAGTTAAAATTCAGCTAGTTCAAATACAGTTTTGTTCAATCAGTTCCACAGTGAAAAACATCTTAAGCCCATTTCATTTTTAACTCTCACCAAAAATGAGTTTTTCAGTATTT